>NC_043753.1:7594342-7894342 GCF_902148845.1 Salarias fasciatus
TCTGGCCAGAGAGTCAATGGATGTAATTTAGCACCGCGCTCACAAGCTGCTCTGCAGGCAAAGCCCCTCGGACCGCTCCACTGATCAGGATTCGGCTTACAAGACAACAGTTCTCTAAAATATTCCATCTCCTTGGAAACGAGAAACTTCTTGAAACACTGCCATCGTGCATGTGGACCCGGACCACAGCAAACGGTTCTCCTGCACGACGTGCACGGGTAGATCACAGTAACAACAATGGTGGCCTCCAGACTGTCACGACTCCCAGTCTGTATTTTAGTTTTAGTGTTTCAACTTCTTCAAAATGCAAAAGTTTTTTTTTTTTTGTAACTTGAAATGTCACATAAACAAGGCCACAGAGGCTCCTGGGAATAAACTTGATTCCCTGGAGTGTTTAGCAAAACACTGGAAGAAAGGGTTTGGAACACCTTGAAGGTTAAACAATACGAGAAAAATAAATCTTCCAGATAAATCTCCTCTTCATGAGATGCGCCGTCAGATTCCAGGAGATCGGTTTCCGCAGGTGTTTCCGTCCTTCCGGCTCCGTTTCCATGGTTTGTTGGCTGTGACCACAGTGAGCTGTGGCTCCAGCTGCCTCCTCTTCAGCCACGCCGGGTTTCACCTGCTGGATTGAAGCTCAGTGAGCAGGTGGGACGGAGCAGTGGACGTTTAGAGACCGCCGTCACATTTGCTGTCATTAATCTGTCAATACCGCCGCTTATCGGACTCACTTTTAATACTTTAATCCTATTTTCTTTCCTTTTGTTTTTTTTTCCAATTTCTCATTTAAATGTTAATCCATCATGTTTTTATTTTTTCATTTGTGTCTATTATGTTTTCAGCCTTAGAAATTCACCACAGTGTTTGAAACATTTATCTTAATTTTAAATCTTTTTTTTTTTCCTTTGTGTGCATACTGTGGTTCTGCTTGCAGAAGTGACGTAGCTTTCCTCCATCTTTTAACGGTTTATCAGAACCTGATATGAAAATATAGTTTTGTTTGTGGGAATCTCATCTCAGAACATCTTAAACCTGAACTGAAGAGATTAGAGTTGGTAAAAAGAAAAAGGCAGACTCATGTTGAAAAATTCTTAATTTTCATAAATTAATGTTCATTTAATTGTTTAAATATATTTATAGTCTTAAAAATAACATAGTTATGCTAATTAATTTCTATTATATGAAACATTTTAAATTGTTAATTACAGTATTATAGTTTGATTAATATTGAGAAAAAATGAGTGACTTTGTCATTAATATCCATGTTTATTGTTCATGGTGCAGTCCGCTGCGGGACCTGGAGCACCAGCTGGTGCTGGTGCACCCTGCAGCCCCTGCTGACCCCTCACTGGGTAAACCGAGCGAGAGAGACGAGTGTTTGAACGATCTGAGTTCGGAAAGTCGCATAAATCTATTTATATGGAGTCCCTCAGTGTGATATTGTCGCTCAACAGCTTCGCCCTCTTCCGCCGCTCGTCCCCCGAGCCTTCTCTCCTCTTTATGCCTCGTCAATATTTGTTCAAAAGATCTCATAATTACTGATCAGAGTTCCTCCTCCTCCACCCACAAGTTTGATTCCGCCCTCTGAGGCCTGCTCCTCCCGGCCCATCTGCCTCCATTTACCCCATCAAGCCACACTTGTTCCTCATTAAGGCCCCTTGTGGATCCCGGCCACTCAGTCCTCCATGCATCCTGCCTTAATGCCTCTTCACCCCTTCCCTGCATTCCACCACACTTTCCAGTGAAATGCATTTAATCCCAGCAGATCTGCTCCAAGTTTTTTTTTTTTTTTTTTCAGATTTAACTTCCCTTTTTGATGCATATTCATCAATTACAATATTTAAAGCAAATGCAAATCTGTGATTACCGGGATTTTACAGATGGCTGCCTTTAAAGCTGTTTATCTTCAAAAATGTATGTAATCAAACTATTAATCACAGCCGCTAGTGCTTCCTGACATTTTGAAGAAGCAGCTTTATTGAACGGACATATTTTCAAAAGCTTCATGACAGGCTTTCAAAGCGGAGCTGGAGACCAGGGAAATTACACCCTTGTCGGCGAGGACCGTCGTCCTGGTGAGAGGATGCGCCACGTACCGTTGGCAGGGCGATAAAGAGACATTTGAAATGCAGATATTAAAACGGCATCAGAAGCGACGTGGCTGCATGTTTGCGCAGTGATCATCCTCACAGATCTGTGGCCCGGAAGTCTCCAACGACGCCACAGTCTGAACGCAGAGGGACGTGCTTCGCCAGCGAGCTACACTCTGAATGTGGCCGGGTAAACAGAAGCAGCGGGGGGGGCAGAAATAAAGCTGTGCAGAAAGCAGTTAAACTTCCTCTGATTAAATGTCCAGGAACTTTCCTAAATTTCCAAACGCAATGATTGTGATATTGAGCGAGCAACATGCATGAAAAGATTTATGGAGTCCAGAGAACCTTCAGGTATAATTGAAATCAAAAGGAAAACTCTGATTAAAGGCTGAGAAGGATGGGAAAATATAAAAATATATTACCAACATTGAAACATTCAGGAATTTGCGGTTGGCCAATATCAGGATGAATGTGCTTTAATGGGTGGAAAAGAGTTGTGGAAGTGTGGGACCGAGCAGCCAAAGGCTATGGACAGTGGAGGGACGGCGAGTGAATGGAAAGGTAGAACTGAGTGTCATCTGCGTGGCAGCAAATCTGTCACTAAAGTGGATGGGGCCCAGGACAGGGCCCTGTGGGACACCAGAGGACAGGGAAGTTGGCTGGGATGTGAATGACTTGAACCAGTGTTGTGGTTGTGTTCGACAGAGGCCCACTGATAGAATTTACAACAACAAATGAAAATAGAAACTTAACCCGTTTGGCCCGACGGACCCGGTACCGGGTCCAACATTTTTATGCTCCACTTCAACATGTGTAAAAAGTGACTAAAATGCTGTGAGGATGTTTTCTTTCAATTGTGTCTCAAACAATAAGCCTTAATCTCACTAACTGAACGCTCAAACTGCACTTTGATGACCGAGTGTTTGATTTATAACAACTTTAAAATTCGTATGCAACATTTTGACACGCCCCCCTCACCCGCACCTGCCGACACAAAACGCTACAGAACGCACGGTCCGTCTGCTCCATCCCAACATATTTGGTATCTTGTAAAACTAGAAAAGCTGCTCTTTAAGATGACACCAGGCAGAATATTCTCTGAGCCGACCAGCTCCCGTCAGCGGCAAAACAAACCAAAAACTGATCTTCACATTTCACAGCCAGCACCTCAGATTGCATGATTCTCACACACTTCATTGCCAAATCTCAAAGCTATTCACACAAAACACAACATATTTTATTTCCTTACCGTTTTGTGGTCATTTTCCACCTATCCAGGCTCTCCTCTGACCAAAATTGACTTCATAATCCTCTAGCGAAGTGAAAGAGCGTCGTGCGCCACAATGTTTATATGCTGCCTCATGTCGCCATCTTGTGGGCTCGTCGTTCACCCTGGGAGCTCAAATCACGTTTGTTGATGTTCTACGTCTCGCGAGCTTTCCAACGATATGTTACACGTGACTGGGGGCTCATCCAGCTGGGAGACAGCTTCAAACATAACCCCACGAGCGCCGCCGCCATCTTGGATCGCAGGTGCGCCGGTGCGCACTGCAGAGTGAGACGCACGCGGATGGCAATTAGTGATTGTTTCTGATATATTTGGCAATTTTTTAATTCTGAAACATGCACATTTATCTTCATTGAGCTTTTTTACAGCTAATTGTACGTTGTTTTTGTTTTTTTCTTGATGCGCATTTTGCAGATATTATTGTTTACATATTTCAAAGGGTATAATTTTTTGTTTTCTCAGTGATATAATTGGCTATTTTTGTATTGATTATATTGTTATAAATATATTTCAGTTGGAAGCTAAATGTTATGGTTCAGCCATGTATAAAAATGTATTTCATACTGTGCACAATACTGTGCACAATTATAAGTTTCTCCACAAAAACTATGCAGATTCTGATAAGATAGTGGCTAAATGTCAGAACCAAAGGGTCCTTTGTATATATACAGACCCTTGTAGTGGAAATTAAAGGTATTTTAAAGTCAGATTCCTTTCAAAGAAAGAAAAAAAACACTTAGTGTAGTTTGGCACAGGGTGGTCTCCAAGTGGCCAAATGGAGGGTTCGCCTGGTACTATCCAAACTGAACCCTATAAAATCTATGTGCTTTGTGCTATTCTCATGAAACTTGGTACAGTTGTAGTCAAGGAGTTACTGAACACAAGCAGTGGCATCATTATGGCTGGCTTCATTGTCATCATGGAGTTTTTCAATGTGGAATCTGAAAAAAAATTCGGTGAAGGTAAAAATTTCATGTTTTTCCTCTACTTTATCAAAATTTTCTCAGGCATGTTAAAATTCACAGTGTTTCTGATACTGGAACTATATTCTCTAAGGTCTTAGCTATCAATTGAGACCAAGATTATGCATATTGTCCAAATAATGGTGGAGATATTGTTGATTTAAAATGGATAGGCATTTTTAGGCGAACCTTGCCACCAAAAACCCTAGGGTTTAACAGGTTAATGGTTGCTATTATAACAACATTTTTACCATATTTTTAAGTATTCAAGTCTTTCAAACTTTGTTTTTTGAGATTTTAATAGAGTAACAGTCATAATAGTAAAATACTCGGTCTTTTTTTGTTTTTTACAGCCCTGATTGAAAGAGTGAGTTTGAATTAAAATCGCTATTCATTATTTAATTTGAAATAAGCAAACTGCATAAAATCTGTGACGCCCCCCAGCTGTTCCTTGTTAAACAGATTTTTTTTTTTTTTTAAAGCTGCTTTGTTTACACATTTCAAGAGGAAAAGCATTATTTTTATTTCAGAAAACTTTAGTTTATACGGCAATGTTTTGGAAATGCTGAAAACACTAGCTAGCAGAACAACATGCTGTAAACATTCATGGTGAGTACATGACATTCATATGGGGAGATGATCAAGTTGTAAGTATTCTAATAAATGTCATTTGTTGTTGCAGAACATGGTTAAATAAATGTAGATATTGTACTGAAGTGTATATAGATTTTGATCTCTTGAAGTGCAACTGTCAACAGTGGGGGAAAAAAATCAAATCAAATCCATTTACACATAAAATACAAAACCAATAAAATATACAGTATATATATGTGAAGACCTGTAGTTCCAAATGTTCCTCACTTTCTCTTCTTCATTCTGAAATCTTCATTGGCACCCTCAATAAAAAAAAAAACATTTAATTTACTAATGAAATGATCATCCATCTTTAAACAAAACAAAATAACCATTTGAAAAAATGGTTTCAATGATTTGACAAATGTTGAAGCGCAATGAGTTACACAGGTGTTAAGATATAAACTAATCAATTACTTGCTATTGGAGGAAAGGCTTTTGCACACGTAGTAGGTTTTAGGAAATAGCTTAAATGATAAAAGCACAATTCAGGCCTCAAACCATGTGCGTGCCGTGAACACTCTTAAAAGATACACTTTAAAGCAGATAAGGAGCTTTCTGGGCCGATCACCTCGGGGAGGTTATTCCAGATAGTGGGGACATGAATGAGCTGACAAGGCTGGAGGAGGCTGGTCTGCAGCCTCAACTCGAATGCAACTCAAGCTTCCTTCCTTCAGAAAACTGTGAGAAGAAACGGAGGAGAAATGAGCAGACTGAGAATGTTGGGCTGCAGCTTCATGAAATGATTCAAATTAATTTGACTACAGATAAACCTTTTTTTTTATTCCATTCCAGAGTCCAGATCTTTATTTTCAGACCTGCAAAAGATGAGGGATAGACACTCCCTTTGATGTGTATCCCCCTTCTTCTTCATCTTTTAGGGTTAAAGCTTTAGTATTGGAAAAATTTGTGGCTATACTGCATAAATAAATTTTCCAAAATTTCAACATATTGGATTTATTTGATTTAAATTGTGTAAAATTATGGCATTATTGGCAGGTATTATGATGTTCCTCCACAGGGATGATGTGATTTGGGTTGTATTTCATTTTCAAAGTTGCTGGTTTGGTTCTTTGCGCATACTTTGAAGTGTACTAGCAAAACATTAAAGCAGCCGTCGCCATGAGTGTGTGTGTGTATGAAGGTGACACATCGGTGACAGTTGGATCAATGAAAAATGTGCTTTCATTGTAGTAGGTCTTTAATGTCACTCATCATTATGAGGGACATCCTCCCTCTTGCCTTAATAAAATCACACCCTGAGCAGAGGTATTCATCTATTATTACGTCCATTATGGTGGTTTCTGTCCCCACTTAGTTGCTAATCAGGTAGAGTCTCCGTCCTCCCTCCCTCTGAAGGCTAATAAATATTTGACCTGTTCCCGAGCACACGGCGGTCTCTGGAGCTTTGAGGGTCAGATCAGTGATTTATAAAAAAAAGTTAACTCCAAAACTGAAAACTTGAGTCAAGGTGCCTCCAGGCTCATGGCGAACATCTAAATTGGCTCACATTAAAAGACAATCCCAGGTCATTTTTAATGAGTGGTTTTAGGTCACATTCAAAGTGAAAACGTGTCGTTTTTGCATTTTCTATTTAGTTTTGCGTTCACATGGCAACGTTTAGGAAATTATGTATGTTTCCAAGATTATACAGCAGGTTTTGATTTCCTGGGGAAAATTATTTGTCAGCTATTGATAATTAAACTTGAAGATAATGTTACGACGGCCATGGTGCGCATGCCTCAATCAGCATTGCATTTTCTGCCATCTAGACGTTGGCAGCACCTAGAAAACAATGACATTTCCATTTTAAGCAAAAAACATTGTGCAAATGGGACTTTAATGTTTGTGACAGTGGTGGAAAAAACTGAAAACTGACTTGTTTGCTCATTTGGACTCTTCTTTTTCCAAAAACATGTACACCGAACAAAGAAGTTTGTAAATGAAACTTCAAATCAGGCAAAGCAGCGTCTCGGAAGATCAGCTACATTGACTCGCCAATAAAGAAGTGCAGGCAGCTTTGAGGCTCTGTGGACTTTCTAAGCCAACCTTGAGTCCAAGTTCATGACTGACACAACAAAGCTCCCTAAATAAATAAATAAAATGAAAAAAAAAGCAGCTTAAATCTCTCCTATAGGAAATGCTGGCACTATCTGTCCCTTGAAAGCTTTACCTTCCGGCAAGGCTTTTTAAAAAATGGACTCTGTCCCTTCCCTCTGCGCTTCGCTTTTGGGATATAAATAGCCCATCAATTTGACATGCTTACCATGTCAGTTAGCAGCACGTCTTACTTTTTAATGCCAGGGAGAAGGAGCGACGGGGGGAGAGAGAGAGAGAAAGAGAGGGAGCAGTTTTGATTAAAGCTTCTCGTCTGTGAAGCCGACTCCGTTTGACTGATTCTGACGGCGAGTTTAAAAATGTCCAGTCAGCTGCATTTTTTTCCTCCACAGACACTCTCTCAGCTTGAAGTTGCAGTGGTTTTTAAGATCCATATGCTCATTATTTTCCCAGAGAAGATGGCATAATGTGACGGACTGCGCTCCCGTCCTGGGATGATGCGCGTCCGCTCCCTCCTGTGAAGGTTTGCGATCCAGTCGGCTGCTCCGGCAGAAATCACTGAGCCATTGATCTCCTCTGCTCAATCAGCCATATGTATTGAAATAAAAAAAATAAATAAATGGGAGCCATTTCTTTACGGCAGTTACCGCATTTCTAATTAAGAAGAGAATCAATGTGTTAACAGTCAGATTCATAATTATAAGTAATGACATTTTCCAGAAAAACAAAAGGTCACTGTTTCAGGCGAGCGTCGCCCCGATAAAATCCACAGCTGACGGTCTGCAAGAAACTTTAAATCAATGCTGAATACAGTGATGAATGTAAAATAAGCTGCCACTCTATTGATGAAAAGCAATTCCTTCCTTTGTAGAAGCCAGTGGAAGTATTTCACTTCATTAAAAACATTACATTTAATCGAATCGCATTGTGCGGCGTGTATATAAGGGGTCATTTGTTAGGTTGAGTCACTCCGGGAAGCGAAAAGATAATGTTGTAGGAACAGAGAGACACTTTTGATACTCGCCTCCAGCTGAAATTAAAAAGTTTCCGACAACCCATCAAGACTGCGTGAAATCTGGAAGGTTGATAGATTAATCTTCTATGCAGATGATCTGTGTTTTTATACTGCATGTTTTTTTTTTTAACTAAGCACATCCAGCAAGCATGAGAGTTACTGTTTTTATTACGAATCCAAACACCAGTCAATGACGTCTCATTTTAAAATCACCAAGAAGTCACAGTACTAGACATAAACTGACATATAACAAGCAGCTCGCACAGTAATGTTAGCAGCAGAAGAGATAGATACTGGGATCTGATTTAAAAAGAGTGTGATTAGAATTCCGTTGCACATGAAGAGAACGCTAAGGCATATTCATTTATGCATTTTTTGCTAAATGTAAACGTGGAATAGCTGAACAAACAAGGCTACAAACATCTTTGAAAAATGTGTTAGTAAAATTCAGCAAGGTCAAAAGCAAGCTATTCTAGATGGAAATATACAGTCCTGGGAACAGCAGCTACCCTCAGGCGGAGCAGGAACATAGTCCGACAGTGATCATACACAGATTTATGTTAGATTTCATGTATGCGGGTGTAGATTAGTGCTCGGTGTAATAGTGGCTGCCGGGTAGGTCTGCACTCGGTGAACGACCTTCTAGTTGTTTATGCACCAGGCGGGATTCAATTTCTGAGCTTTTATGCTCGGAGCGTTTAAGCTGTTTACCGATAAACAAACAAAGACTTCATTGGGTGGAAGTTTACTGGCTTTTCTTGAATCTCTGGGCACTGGAGGCGATCTGATAAAGCACAGAGCGCGTATGGCAGAATTCCTTTGTGCTTCATACATAAAGGTCTAGAACTCCAGAGGTAAGGGCGGGCCCCTGGGGCCCCCACGGGGGCCTCATTAAAGCCAAGACTGGAGCTCTCCTCCTGTGTCCCGCCTGGAAATGTCTCTTTTCAAGGCAAAGCTGAGAAGAGAGAGACTAGAGCGTTCCAGCCATGAGACTGTCCATTAACGTCTCTTCGTGTGTCAACTTGTCTGCGGGAGAAAACCAGGGTCGGCACATTGCCAAGCTCATTCCTGACCCGTCTTTTAGCTCTCTCTTTCTCTCTCTGTCCCCTTTCACTCCTCAAGCTTTTACCTCTGCACTTCTTATGCAACCACTTTTCTCCACATGTCCCGGAGCAAGAAGTAACGTTATGTACCGACCATGTGCTTTCAGATAACATGAAACTCATCAAACTGAAACAGGAGTGGAGACGATCTGGATGTGTGTGACAATGTTCCCAGGACAGTAAATTAGGTCAAGGAAGTGTTCATTAGGAGTCGGTAATCATCTCATCACTGCTTGATTATGGCACATTGTCATTGTTGTTCTGTCGCAGGGTTCATTAGCATCTCATTATGTCTCTTTGAGGGTGTCGTCAAACATTAGAGCGGCGGGTTGAGAGTGGCATCTGTGTGGACACATCGTCCTGACTGAAGATGAGCGGTGACTGTTATTAAAGCTGTGTGCGTGTGTGTGTGGAGTTTCGGAGCCAGTTTCTTTCAAAATGAAAAGTCAAAGCTTTCAGCTAAGTGTCTCTGCAATTCTTCATTGATTACCGTCTTTATAAATAATCAGAGGACTGTTTGACGGGCTGTACAACAGTAAGGCGGTTTGCACTCAAGGTCGATACAATTCCAGGGGGGGCTTAAGAAGGTGTTTTTTGGGATTGGGGTGTTTTTCCCTGTGCCTTTCTTCACACAGTCCAGAAACATGCATTTAAAGTTATTTAGTGGCATTAACTCCTTTTTTTTTTTTCTCAAATCACAAGTGATTTTGAAAATCATCTCATTTGCAGGATATTGTAGTAATTACAAAATTTTTGATATCCATTGAGAATTTCATTCAGTAGACAGATTTCCTTTAACTTCTTTTAACTTTAACTTGAATGTAAAATAAATTAGCTTTTGAGAAGATCTTTGAGCAAAATGCCATTTTTTGGTTCTTTCTGGAAGTGACCTTTACATAATTAAAAAATATATATAATTTATTCCTGGGAATTCATTATGAATAAGATTTTAATACAGTAACAGCAAATGTAACATGAGTGACTGCAGCAGACACAGGAAATGAAGAAAACAATGTCACTATTTGAATGGGTGGATTAATTTGTGCGTTTTGTGGGTTGTGTGTCCTCTGATGGACTGGCAGCCTCTGTGTATTCTGTGCTTTTCACCTGGACTCAGCTGGGATGGGCTGCAGCACCATGTGACCCTGAGTTTGACAAAGCAATGTAGAAAAAAATGATGAATGGAAGTGTTGGTATCCACCACACCGAGCCTGAAACATCATTAAAAAGAAACCTTGCCTGTCTCTCACTGACTGCTCTCTCCATCCATCCATCCATGGTTTTCTCTTTTGTTGTTTTAGGTCTTCGACTGCTCTTTATTTCATGGCTTGATGCTTTGAGCTTCCTCGACTTCTTCTTCTCTAGTGTCTTTAAGTTGCATGCAGCCTCTCCAGCCTTGGTTTAATTGTGCATAGTAGTCATGACATGTATTAAAGCCAGTCTGTGTGCCGATGGCAGTTATTAAACACCATCCAAACTCTTCATTCGAGAGCATTTCTCACAGCTCACCATGTGTGCCGCTTCCAATTCTTCGCAAATCCTGACACGCTGAGCAGAATTATGAGCTGAGATGGCTGTGATCAGACCCTCGCTGTTAGGACGGCTTTCAGCAAATGTCCAGTTTGCTTTGGTTTATGCACGGAATGCTGAAGCTAAGAAAATCACTGTCGCATGCATGTAAAGAAACTCGATTCTGAAGGGGTGGTGGGCAGCCTTTGTCAGACTTTCTGGGTCATCCTTTGCTCAGTCAGCATTTTTCCTTCAGGAAATGAACAATATACAAAATAAACTCTATAAATATTAATGACAATATAATTTTCCATCTGATTTTGTACAAGCATATAAAAAGTAAAATTCAATTGTTTTTTGTCATTTTCCCATAAAGTGAAAATTGAATTTATTTTTTGCTTTTATAAGCAAAACATTTAGTTAACTTTTGTTGCAGTTAAAAATGCAACAAGACCTTCAATGCAACTTTTTATCACTATTCATCCTCATGTTGGCAAAAGACTAATGCTTCTAAAGACAGCTTTTCTGCAAACTTCAGCATGAAAGTAATACATATCCTTCCTCTCAGTGAGTTAATATGATTTGAGTATTAAGAGAACTGGCTTGTAAAACAAAAAACAAAGCTTTTCCTGCCAGCAAAAATAGAAAAGTGACATTTTCCATCAATTTTACCCTTTTCTAACGTATCCCCAGGCGAGACTTCACCCACATAGTGGGGAGGGTGTATGTTGGATACCCACAGCGTAAGGTCATCCTGCTGGCCGATTCGGACGTTGTTGTTGACCCGGTCAGGCTGTTTTAATGTAAACGGACATTGTTTTCAAAATGTTATGGTTTAAACGCAGCATTTTTCTGAAACGAAAATGCACAAAATGATTTGTTTTCGCTTGAAATGTTGTGTAAGCGGGGGCCATTGTACTCTCTTGGCTGTGAGGTTGAGACAAGACTCGGAGGTGTGTGATCACTCAAACACACAGACTCCAGTGCTTCCACTGAGCAGAGCCTCTGAAACAAGTTTGTCCCAGTGCGTCCTTGACTGATGCACTTCATCAGTTTTTGTATCCTAACTTTGTGAATAGTAACAAGGTCAAAACAAAACAAACTACATTGTCATGCAGATCGGTTTTTCAGTTAATTGCTTACGATAAATGCTCCCGACCAAATCGGTTTCCCTTTCAGCTCTGCAGAGTTCAGGCTCACCTTGTCTTCTCCCCTTTTCCTCAACCTTTCCTTTTTTTTTTCTGTAGCTCCAAATCCCTCTAGAGATCCGCCGAACGTTTGCTCCACAGTTTTAATCTACCAGCGACGAAAAGCGAGGAAAAGAAAGGGAGGACTGTGCAAAGGCCTGCCATTGATTTGACTACAAACGGCCGATATCCGCGCTATCTCTGTCGCATGTTCAATAACAATGGAGCGTTTCAGATGTGATCTCAAGGTCGGGCGGGGATGGCTCCGTGTGAACTTCAAACGCCCGTCTCATGTTACTTTGATTTTGGTATGAGGTTACAACCTGGGATCCATATGACCCACATCGCCTCTCATTGCTAATCTGATCAGTGTTATCTGAAATATTCAAAAGCGCGTTCAAAGGGTCCGTCCAACTTTGTTCTATTTTCCAGCCGACGTGTCCTTCCAGCCCAGGATACGCACACTTTCACACACTCACCTCAGACAACATGTCTGATTTCTTAGAGTTTCAACATCCACCATTCAGCGGTCGATCCATTTCATCCAGAGTAATCACTGTTGCTTGTTATTACACGTCCTTGCTTTGACCTGTGTGAGTTTAGAGAATCATCTGTGAGCGTGAAGTTGTTCGACGGCTGCACATGAACAGTGTGGCTCAATACATCTGTTTCAAACGATCTTGATTCTTTGCCCGGTTGGTAGAAAATGAATGCATATATGAAGACATTAACCATAATGCACCAGTAGGACCTGAAAGACAGGCATGACCTCTTGCACTGATAGGAAGCTCTGGTATTCTACTGCATCTACGGTACCCATAGTGCAGTGCGTCAGGTCTGTCTACCCGATAAAGGGTGAACATGTTGTGGTATCAAGCATTCATGAAAGAGGAAATCCACCTGCCGCTCCTTCACGACGTGACGGTCTCCGATCCTGAACTTCTTTGCTCTTTCCCTTTTTCTGTTTTTTCTTTTCTTTTTGATGGAGCCACAGAGTCACGGTCAGGATGCAGCTCATGCTTATTGACGTAAACCATGTGCAGAAGAGTCGCGTCCTGAATAAGCGGCGCGTGCTGCGGTATGAATGCGTGCAGCTGCTTTCAGATCAATAGCCTTGAACATGCCAGCCTCAGCCTTCCGATCCCTCAACGGAGAAAACAACTTCTATACCGGCAGCCGTATATTTAAGAGCTCAGACTGGAAGAAATGCCTCCCACAATGTATTTTTCTTCCATTTTCTATCATTTTCACCTGCATTTTACAGTTTCACTTAATGCTGTTGAGTGTCTACTTATTGTTGAAGCACTTTTTTCTTTCCTCGACTTGATTTTTCTGCTTCCTCTACTTACATGTCTCCCTTTCAGTGGAAGGAAATCCATCACGTTTCGAGATAAAGGGCTGCAACATTTAAAATGAAGGGGACTTTTAGGTTAATCACAGCTTAATGAAGCCAAAGTACTCTAATCGCACCCACCTTGCCATCGGCGATCATTTCATTTCTGCATGCACAAACAGCCACCGTATTTATCGTTACCTTGCTGCTTCCGTCCTGCACGTCCCGCAGGTTACATGGGAAGAATTTCCCCAAAACTGCTGCGTTTGCCGGTATTTTGGAGTGCCTCTTGTATAATACATTACTATTAATGGATTCAGGTCCTGGAGGAGCACTTGCCCTGCAATTTGAAGAGGAAGTATCTTTGAGTCAAGAAAACGTACAGTTTCTTATAGGAGGTTTCTCTTGCTCTGCAGTGGAGGAGAGCTGAATATGTCCGTATTTACCTGTATATTCTTGAAGCAACTTTTGTAAAAGGACAGATGTTAACACAAAGATCGCACAGCGTTGTTATCTGAAGTAGAAGCCCTTCAACTTCACTCGGTCTCTCATCAGGCTGCTCTTTGCGAACTCTCTCCTGACTTGAAAGTCGAACTCCAACTCAGTCCTATTCCCCCTTTTTTTGTTTAGTTTTTACCTACTTGAAAGCATGAAAAACTAATAAAACTTCCACTGCAGTGTCCACTTGTTGTGGCGACAGGAATATTCCATTTTAAGGTTTTGTGTAGGCAGTGGCAACTCTTAAAGGTTAGAAAGTTTGTTGATTTTGATGCAAATTTCAAGCCTCTCACTTTCAGTCAAACTGACTTTGTTGTTTTATTTCTCCTGCAGACAGATGGATTGTTGTTGAAGTGTGATATTTGCTGTCTTGATCTTGAGGATTGAAGAACTTGGTTGAAATTCCAGCTGTTGTACGAGATCTGACATAAAACACAATGAATTCCAGGTCATTTGATTGGAAGTCGCAAACTGAATGCAGACCCTTTGAAATCTCATGAGACAAACTCAGTGGCTGAGACAAAAAAGGAAAATAAAACTCAAAACAAAGCAGTAAAGCACATCCCTGAATTTGCTCCCACTGCCCACCCCCCACCACCACACACACACATTTCCTTGATTCAAACTCTGCAACCCACCACCACGGTTGACTTGTTTCATTTTGTCGGCTCAGCAAGCTCAAAATCCAATGAGCGACAACAAGACGTCCCGAGACGAGTCGCCGCTGGCGTCTCCGATCACTGCGGCAGGGCCTCGGCGCTCGCAATGCCCGCAAACGCAGAAAGGCTTTAATTCCTGGAGGACGATTGCACCAACTCATATGAAACGTGCAATTTTCCTTCCAAATCCAGCCTCCCCGTTGAGAGAGGTCCTCCGTCGGATACCTCTGACGGGCAGTTCAACCTTTCCAATTTGCAGTGCTGCGTAATGGCATGCAAATTTCTAATCTGACCGAGGGAAAAAACGCTGTCAGATGGACCTATAGGAAGATTGATGATCTCTTAAATGAATGCAGCCAGCCGTTAACGTCCCCCAGACATGACGGCAGTTCAGTCTCATCCCAGCGTTGATGGGATCTGTGTAAGTTTTAATAGTCCAGCATTTCGAGACTTAAACTGGTTGAAAATCATGGCTGCTTTTAATAGACTTGAAATTCTTCCCAAGGCCGCAGTAAGTCGGTGAAGAGGAACTCATGGTTTAAAGAATGGGGAATAAACATTGCTTGAGACTGACTATCAAATTCACAGTGACGCCTCTCTTAAAAGAAAACCCACATAAACAGATGCGTCCATAGGTTGACTAAGCCATCTATTATTCATAGTTTTTCCAGAGGTCTGAGACCAAGGGCCAAAACATACATATTTTAACATCCTCTTCCTGACTTGTCAGGTCCTTCTTACGCACGTTGTTGTGTACCTTGAGACCCTATTAGCATCCGGAAAACACAGGGATTTCTGAAGAATCTCAATCACAAATGAGCAGCTTCTGAAATGGACATTTTCCCATTAAAGCAGTTTTTTAAGGAAACATTTGCTTGGAAGTCAATGATTTCAAGGGTTTGTGATACACAAGACTGACCTTTCAATAACTTCTGATTAATGGTCTGGAAAAACATCAGTCTCAAAGATTTGGGTCCCTAAGTGCCTGCGTGAGATGGAAGTGTTTCCAAATCTGAACAAGCTGAAGTAGAGCTGGCAAACCAGCCTCAATACAAATAGAAATCACAGTGAATGCAGAGAAAGGATGTGGGTCAAATCTAAGACATAAGGTAGGAAAAAACACTACCAACAGACAACACTGGTACCACCTAACACAGCAGTGTTTCAAGTGAATAGAATCTTTTTCAAGTCTTTGTTTCAGAAAGTTTTAGATGTAGATGGACACCATCAGAGCTGCAGTTCTCCATCAGGACAAAGACGCAGATTGAATGCAGGACACTTAACAGAATGAGATACGTCATGTCGGCGACGGATTATGAGCTGAATATAACGTTCAAGCTCCTGACACCATCTGCAGTCATGACTATGAACTTATGTTGCGCATTTTCTACACTTCATCAGTCTCAAAGAGCTTTACAGTGTTGGTCAAATCCATCGAGTTGCCAATGAAGATGACCGACGCACAAAGAGACTGACCTCCAAAGGTTCAGGGATTTGTTTCGGGAACCATGAAAGACGCAATAAGTTATGTCAATTTAAGCACACAGTGAAGTAATCATTAGGGAAAAAACCCGATCTGTTTTTAAACAATATTTTATTAATTTAGAATTTTTCTAACAGAAATTAAAAAGATGACTTCCTCCCAGCCCCAGATGCAATGTATAGATTAGAAGAACCCGCCTCCTTCCTGCACTTTGTCCAATCAGAGATGCCTTAATAAAATGCGGTGAGGTTGAGGAGTCTGCTGCTGCAAAGGATCCTGGACTGACTCTAATCTCCTCCTCAGACCGGGACAAAACCTCCTCTCTGAACTCAGCCTTTATTTCATTCTCACGCAAACTGATGATTCTGTTCCTCAGTGTGCTTGGATGAAAATTCAACTAAATTGTTGGATCAGTGGTTCTCAATATGTGGTCTGTTAACCCCCTTGAGGAAGCACCAGGGCTCACTGGAGGGACCCAAGGCTTTCCATGACTGAGGTTCCTGCTTTTGTAGGTTAGTGAGAGTCCGTGGTTCCACCTGCCTCACTGTTGGTTTTTGAGTGGTGATTTACAAACACTGGATTCATCATTTTACCGTCCATTACCATCTGTTTTCTCCAGGTTCAGGCCTGGGGACGCAGGCAGAGTGACAGACCATCATCCAGTCATTACCAGAAGGAGAATTTCACTTACTAAGCACAGTAACTTGTTCCCAGTGAACTTTTGTGGCCATTCTCAGCAGGTTGGTTATAATTGGACGCTTGTTTATAGCATTTACAAACTTTAAGAGAAGAAAATAATCTCAACATTGCACTTTTATAGAACATTTTCAGGAAAGCAATGCCTTGGCAGGGTCATTAAATCTGAATTTCAACAGTCCCAGAGTGTTTTCTACGTGGCCCAATTGTCTTAGCTTCAACGAGCAGAAGAATTCAGACGTTGGAATGTCTGACTGGCTCCGAGGAGTCATTGAATCACTGGTAATTATCACTGTCGCTAGGCAACACTGAACAGGACTGTTGCATCATCCTGAAGCAGAAATGGACGCTCACGTTGTTCTGGACCGCTCAGTTCACCACACTCTGTTCAGAACATGGAAAAGTGAGATTTGGCGTTTGAGCATCCTGCCCTGTATCGTGAGGTCAAGGGGAGGAGATCTTTATACAAGAAGACAAAAGTTGTAAGTTGTCATGAAGTGTGCCTCACAGTTGAATCATAGCAAGAAAAATAGAACTGCAAATGTTATTAAAATAATGGTAATGAGGATGTTGATTCATTAAAATAAAATCGACGTGAACATGTGCAATTCAAATTTAGACTCGATGTAAAAACTGGACAAATTTACAATTTATCCAAACACAAAATCTTCTTGAATGAGAAAGATCTCAAATAATATGAAACAAAGTGGATTTTTCATCATATTTTTCAACCTTGACTGCCACATTTCTCATTGAAAAAATTAAAGCAGGAAAAAAAACCCCTTCTCTTCATCCTTTGGTTTTATTTAAACCTGCAATTTGTGCAAATTGTCAATTAATTGAAATGAAAGAAGCCCAAACAGGCCAAAACAACAGGCTCACAGTTGCTTAAAAAGTCGTCGTGGCACCTCTGATAAACATGGAAATGCACTGATTTAGCATTTTTGTTTCAGAGAAGTTTTGCCTTCACGTGGAAACCTTTTGAAAATATTTCAGTTTTCACAAAGGTGCAGCGATGCAGCTGGCATGTTAGGCCACAGGCCAGCGCTGCTGGTGGTTTTTGTAATGAAACCTCATGCAGGAAACGATGTCCTGCAGCAATAACAACGGTGTATCGAAAGATGAAGTTGTATTGCTTTAACAAGTGACTCTCAGCTATAGAAAATCTGTGTTTACCTTCGTTTCCATGGAGACAAAGTTGGGTCAAAGTTGCGTTTTTAGCGGCTTCGAGCACCATTGTCGTGAAAACGGACCTCAAGATTCAAGTAAATGGCATTCCAGGTGCATTTCTTCCAAATAACTGAACTCTTGTCCCCACAGAGGACAGGATGATGAATGGAAAGTTCCCCTGAGGACGCAGAGGTGAAGTCTCGTGGGCGTAGACGGGAATACCGTGTAGCGTGAAATGACTCGGAAAATAATAGCCTGCTTCGTTTTGAGCAGCTCTCTGCTTTGCATGCTATAGTTCTGCTAAAAAGGTTTATTCCCCCCGCTGCTCTTTTTTCTAATACCACCTTCATTTGGTAAAGTGCACGGTCCACATCATTAGCACACAAATCTGGCTGCGTGCTTTGAAGTCGGTTTTAATTTCACACCAGGAGACTTCTCAGTCTGTCAGTTTGAAAAGGTTGACCCGGGAGTGGCCTAATTATCAGCTCGCTGTGATTTGGAGCACCCAATCAACAGACTTTTTTTTTCTTTCCTCTCTCTCTCTGCCCATATTAAATCTGTTTATCCGTCTCACTCATCCGTTATTTGACTTTTCGCTGACTGACAGTGTCACCGGTGTCCAACGATTTCCGCACATTACGCCCATTTCGGTCATTAGGAGTCCTCATATGGGTTTTACATGATAAAGCAGCAGCCTGACGAATCGCTTTTGGGCTCCCTGTCCTCCGTTTCACTTCATTAGCAAACATGAGAATCGATGGAGCTATAACAGAGTCCAATTGATCTGTTGGCACAGAGGCAGCCGCTGACTTTAACAACATGTTATTGCAGCGTCATCACAGCCTGTTGCAGTGGAGTTATTTTCATTCCCTGTTTCTGAACTGCATTGGAAATGTTTTTAATAATGAGATGAAGGAGTTTGACTGTCTGAGGCTGATCAATCCTCTGGTTACCTGAAGGTGAAATTTCTCCACTGAGCGTGTTGGAAGTGATGCTGGAGGAATCTATGATTTTTCTAGTTAATTGGCTTATCATTGATTTGACTCGGTGCGGAACCGTTTCTAACTCTGCAGCGGCGAGTTTTGACTGTTGTCAGATGAAGAATTTAAAATAAGCTCCTGTTTGATGATTTTAACATTTTTAACTGAGAATTGAATCCTAATTTGAGGTAATGTTTTTGGTTATTACTATACACGATACCAGCAAGGACAAAGACAAGTTTGACTTGTTCCTTTTTTTCGCAGAGACACTTGTCTTGGGGCAAGAGAAAGAACACTGTTATTTCTAAGATTGACTGCCAAATCACACATAAATCATTCATCAACACCATCATCATTCAGCTCTATTTTTGGCCCCATTTACACAATTTTTCAATTGAAAATACATTTTTTTGTTTCAGATAACTTCCGTGATTGCACTGTGATCCCCTTATAAACACCTGCATAGAGGAAGTTTATTGCTGTCCATGGTGCTGAAGGACCAACTTAACACAGTTACTAGATACATTGTGTAAAAGACCCACACTCAAGCTCAAATGCATCTGGAGTAAAGAAAGTGCTGTCCGTGGTGCTGAAGTACTGCTTGATACAGTTACTGGGTACATGGTAATGAAACACAGAAAACAATATGCAATAGGAAAATTAACAATGGCGAGAACACATTCGTTTGGAGCAGATGACAAGTTGGATTGTTTTTACAGTAACTGTCGACTGTAAAACTAACAAATCCAGGAGAATCTGGACACTCTGGAGGAAAAGCTTCTTATTGTCTACTTGCACATGAGCAGAAGAACTATTTACTCCGGCGGTGGCGTGATGACCGGTGGCAGCATTTCAGAAAATGTACCTTGAAGAGTTGCACCTTGGGAGCCGTTTGAGGCAATATTGATCCCATTTCTTTCTTTAACAACACAGACAGCCAATGAAGGCATGAAGGGAGAGACAAAGTGGTTTTCTTTTGTTACAGAAGAGCCATTTTCCCAATTATTACATTAACGATGTTTCTTCAAACTACTACAGGACTAAACATTGTCGCCTCCCCCCAAAAAATGTTGGAGTGTGTGTCACAATATCAACTGCTGTCTGTTGCTGTGCTGCTCTCTTGTTTTCCAGCCTATCTCGCTAATGTTATTTCTTGTGCATAATCCATTTCCAAAGTGGGCTAATTGAATTTTCATGAGATTATAGCTCCCTTCCCAAGTGTGCTTAAATCCTTGATACTCCGTTCTCTGTATACTGTTTGCAAATGTGCTGCGTGCCATCACTCATTTCTTATTAATGCCTATTAAGATGGTAATCACAGGCCTCATTATGTGTGAGAAGTGAAAAAAAAAAAAACCTCATCGCTGGGCAGCAAAGTGGCTCAGCAGAGTCAAACGGTAAGCAACACACCACAGTTTGAGTCACGTTTTATTTGATCAACCAAAGCAGCTTCACTTACACCGGAGGATGAACGGGTCACGAATGAAAGAAAAAAAAAAAAAAAGAAAACATTTCCATGATAGTTTTCTTGGAAAAACGTCAAGGTCAGTTGCAGTGTTTAATGAGTAATTCATCAGGAAAGTTTGTGGTGGATGAAGATCTGCTCATATTACTGAAGGACAAAAACACAGCTCTCACAAAGCGGAGAGATTCAGCCTTTATTAGGCTGCTTTTGGAGAAACGGTCCTAAAAAATGGCATCCAAATGTGAAGCATGTTTTCAATTACTGCACCTGGATTCTCTGCTTTCCAATTTTGGAAAGAAGAGTGTGTGACACACTTCACACACTGCAGCGAGACGGCAAAAAAAAAAAAAAAAAACCCACTAGTTTTAATGCAGCTTTGTTTATGAGGAGTTTAGGTTTGTCCTGTTTTATCACCAGCGTATAAAAGCGGTGGTTCAAGTGGTTTTGCTCCAGAGAGCACAGCAACAATCATCCATGAATCTTTTTTTTTTTTTTCAATAAAATAAATGCACTTCCTCCTGCGTGCGTCTGGCGGAGGCTGAGCTCAGCAGGAGGCTGATTATTACAATAGATGAACCCCCGTTTTCAAACATTTTCACCCTCGAATGACGAATTTCACATTAAGATGGAGAGTTTTTATCCGTCTTTTGAGCCATTAAACATGCTCATTAGTGAAGTGGGCGGTAAACTTTTCCATCTGGAAGCCCACGATGTTGGAGGACTTTGAAAAGCAGCAACTCCACTTTGATGGTTGAGCTTCTTAGTCTGTGGTGAACAGTGAGGCCTGCCACCCTGCAGAGAAAACTCATTTCAGTCGCTTTTATCTGTAATCTCTCTCTTATGGACTTAAAGTTCAACACCTGTATTGATGGTGGTGATGTAGGCCAACCGGTAAACGAGGAGTTTTGTCTCACAGCTCAGCTCCGACAGAGAAATGTCAGAGATAAATGTTCAGATAAACGCCATAATTTTGCCAGTGTCTTTGACCGATTGGAACACCTGGACCTGAAACTCTGGTGAAAAGCAAAAAGCTTTGAGCGTCATGTAGGATTCCCCAAATCGAAGACGTGTTTAGAAATAATCATGGTGTTTCTACGTAATGGCCTGATGAAGAAGAATGTGTCAATAAAACCTCCGGAGAGGAGGAGCTTCTGTCTTAGGAGCAGTTATCGCTGAAATAGATCCAGCAGGCAGAGAAAATAAAACCGAATCGAATTGAACTCTGAAACTTCAGTCGGCTCGCCTGCAGAACTCTCCTCCTACAGTAGTTCTTTTCTTTTTTCCTTTTTTCCTCCTCCCCCCACACACTATCAGTTTACAATAATGTGGGTAATATAATTACTCCTCAGATATCCACGGCAGTGTTCAATTCTCCACTGCAGCGCCGACACAGGAAGCAGCCATTTGCATTTCCTGTCTTATAGATTTGTAAACCAATGAGGCCCATTGCCGTAATAACTGAGCGTTTTCCGATACTTCAAGCTGCGGTCATTTAATTAGCAGAGCATATTATCTTTGACTCCATGGGTTTCCTCTTTTTAAAAAGTGAGCGGCCGGGAGCAGAGGGTTCATCATGACTGTATCCGCAGCCGCCTCGGTAATCAGATTGTTATGCTTTAGCTTCTGTGGAGGTTTGGGAAAACACATGATGCACTTTGTGAGTCACGTCTGTGGAGCGGAGGCAGTCCCCCACCCCCCCCAGGCAGACCCCCCACCCGCTCTCCAAATCTGGAACAGACGCAAGCAGGATGGAAGACTTGTGACAGGCATGGATAGCTCTCTGCTCTGTGTCTTTCCAGCCTCTCCTGCAACAACGGCATTTGCAGTAGAAGTGTTTCACAAAAGTTGTGTTTTCCTCTTTTTACACGGAGCCTAACAAGCTGTCAAGTATACGGGCAGATTTCCATTTACAGTTGATAACGTTGTGTAAACAGGACCTAGGTCGGGTGTGTTGGGTGTGATGTGGCTCGAGCCTCCAGCAGCTGACGGTAGATGACGGGCAGATTCCGCCCTGGAGAGGTCACTCCACCCCTCTGCTAATGGACGAAACGGCCACTCAGGCTGGTCTCACACTGTCTTTGGTGTGTAGGAGGAAGATGGAGGAGGTAGAGCCCGTCTACATAGATGGATGTTAAGACGAAAAGCCTTTCAAACATGCCATCAAGAAATATATTTGTAATAAATACCCTGATTTTCAACCCACCGTGCAAACCGAGCAGTGAGTCTCGCCCCTCCCCTCCCCTCCCGTCCGGTCTGGCCACATTAACAAGCAGCTCACTCGCCCCCATGAAGATGCATACCAACAATGTGAACCTTGACTGAGAGAAGAAACTCACTGTGCTGAGAATATGTAACAAAAAGAAAATCCTCAGAGTCCCTTTGTTTGCACGATTTTTGTTCCGAAACTTGCGGGTTACAGATGTCGACGCTACTGCACGCGTCTCCTCCCTCGCAATCGATAGCAGGAGAATTCATAGTGGCAGCGAGGAAATATACAATTTGTTGTGTGAAATAAAACCTCTGCGGAGAGCTGTAAACTCGGCCTCTCTTAAACTAGATTGAAAAAGGCATCTGCTTTGAAGGAAACACTAAACAGGAGGACACCAGCAGCTGTCACGCTTCTCTGTCTAGTTTTACAACCCATTCTGTGATATTATAGGCGAATATGTCTACACAGCCTCCAGCAATGAATGAAATATTAATCTTAGGAGTATGGAATATAATAATGAAGAAAAAAAATATATCCAGAACTGAGATGCTGAATGTAAAAGAGTTGTATTGATTTTCCAAAGTAAGCTTTCAATGATAACAGCAACTGCACGTATTTTCACATTCTTTGTATGTGGAATAAAAGAGCTTTTGTATTAGTGATGAATTATGATCAGTTAAAGCCATAAAGTGAATGTGAACTGTGAAATGACTGCATCCATCCAGAAAGCTCTCCTCACTGTTTACCTGACATCTATTTCTGCAGCTTCAGTCAGTGTCTTCTCTCTCAACGAGACACTCTTAAATCTAAATCCAGCACAAAAAAAAAAAAAAAACAGCATGAAGTGCTGCTGTTCATTAAAGTTTATCTGCACCAACTGTACCATTATTTCAAGTGATAGTGTTTCAAAAAGCAGCCTCGATGTCCCCGCTGCATCTTTTTGAGTCTCCTCCTCTGAACACGTTCGTGCTTCTGCGCTCTGGTCTCCCAAAAAGCAGCGAAAGCTCTTTTTCCTTGAAAACGCTGCCGTGCAAACTTGCCCTGATAGAAAAAGTAGGAAAAGTAGCTTTCTGTTTTAACTCGACATACATTTTTAGGAAGGGCAGTT
The DNA here is from genome assembly GCF_902148845.1 of Salarias fasciatus. Classification (NCBI taxonomy): domain Eukaryota; kingdom Metazoa; phylum Chordata; class Actinopteri; order Blenniiformes; family Blenniidae; genus Salarias; species Salarias fasciatus. Next base: position 7,617,792 of record NC_043753.1, read on the forward strand.
ATGTAAAACTCAAGCAAACATTAAATATTTTTGATAGAGCGGAGCTGCAGCTGCTGCTGCCAGTGTGAAGAACAGCTGTGTTGTTGGTACAAAGTGAATTAAAGTGTCAGTGAAATGCACTTTCTAATTCCATCTATTCATTTTCTACATTGCTTCAGGGGAGCTGGCGCTTTGTGTTATTCTTCATTAATTGAATACACGCTGTTAACTCCTTCAGCGTCGTTTTTTTTTTTTTTTTTTTTTTTTTTTTTTTTAATTCATCCCCATCAGCAGTTTCTGGTAAATCAGTTTTGGAATTGGCCCCAGTTCAAAACTGAATGAAAAGCCCTGCAACTGCCGTGGAGTTTGTTATATCCAAAGGCAACTGACTGCGACTGTGGCTTGAAACGCACCGAGGAGAACAAACTGGAGTCGGTCCATCCTGTGTGGGTGGAACCAAGACAGCTGTTAAAAATCTGGCATTCAAAATCTGTTGATGTGCAGACATCAGTTCCTGGAAGGAGCCAGGTTATGCAGATAAAACTTTAAGATCAGTGACGAGAGATACAAACTTTACCCAGATGATCAATAAAGGACGACCTCCAAGCAGCTGGTGAAAGAGAAGGCAGCTACATTACCAGAGAAACATTAAAGCCGCCGTCGCTTGACGTGCTGCAGGTTGTCCGTTCAGCATAATGCAAAAGCTGTAGGACAAGTTTTTTGGACATTAGATTGAATTTTGAACCAGAAACTGTCATTGATATGGATTTAATGTCTACATTGTAGTCTTTTTCCAGAGTAAATAATTATGTGAAAATACTGACATTGTAATCACTTATACTTTGAACCACAACAAATAAAAACTTTCTAGATCAACTTTGAAGGTTATGGAACAGTTTTTTCCAATAACACATGAAGCTTGTGCACTTGATTGATGTATTTAGTAAGTAAATCAAAAGAACAAGTAGGAGTCTTCACTTCAACCATGCACTCGATGATCCGTGTGGTAAGTCATATTTAAAGTTTTTTTTGTTTTGTTTTTTTGTTTTTTGTCTGAACGGCACCAAAGTTATTTGTGGAATGTAACATGAAGACATTATGAATCCCCTCTTAGATTCCAGTAGATATTATCTTTGAACTGTGATCTCATCTCCGGGTCATGAATTTAGTTCAGTGCAAAGTTCCAGCTAATCTTCTCCTGCACTTCTGACTTTACTGTCAGAGCTGTATTGCATTTTGGGTGATTTGCCTCAACTCAAGCCTGTTAAACACTGAATTAAAAAATATAAAGAGGACATCACAGATGCAGTTTTGATGGTTTTTTGAGATGTAACTCCACAACAGTGCTGGTTCCCACGGTAAATGCACTGTGGAGGGTTTTTAGTTTGCTGTTGCTTTGATTGACAGATTAAGGCTCCTTAGAGGACGTGAGGAGTTGTCAAAATGAACGCATGAATGTCTTCATTGCACACATCAGTAGAGATGTCTTACACGACGGCAGCAGTAATATTCTGTACTCTGTTGTGCTCTATTTTATTCCCCTGATGTAACGAAGCTGCACTTTTTTTTTCTGCAGAAATGGACCAAGTTGTTCAGAATTCAGAGTCATTACTTCCACAAATGAACCGCACTAACAGAGCGCTTGCACCAGAGCTTCTGCTTCAGTAGTCACTGCTTTTGGGTCCAAACTGCGCCATCAGGGCCTTTCAGTGCAGAATTAGTTTCTTCTGACAGTATCCCAGCTTCCTCCCACAATCCTCAGCCATGCTGTTCAGGCTACGCTAATTGGTTACCCCTAATTTACCTAATCTGGCTGGTGTTTCCACGCTCCCGCTCCCACCAGAAGCACTGCAGTTTTTCCACAGATGCAGCTTTGAGGAGCGTCTGCATTTTTGAATTGAAGGCCCAACAAACTTCCTCGTACAGATTAATCCAGCCAGCAAGTCACCATGTGAAAGGAGAAAAAAAATTCAGTTTTTACGAGATTGCATTGTCTGTCGTTATTTTACAGAGTAGTTTTCGATGAATACACTTCCTGACACAGTTTGTTTTGTGTGAAATGAATGTGAATCTTTTTATTGTAAGCTTGAATTGGTGTTCTTTACCGCTCAACTGGTCGGGCGCCGTGACCCTCCGTCACTCCTCAGTTACAACTTTAATCAAGAAAAATATCAAAGTATTTCAAATTTGTTCATCAACAAACAAAAACAGCAAAACAGGGCTCAAAGACACTAAAATGACCAGAAATTTATTTGTGCAGTTTTGTTGCCAATTGGTTACATTTTATTTATGACATTGATATTAAGTGGATCTTTTAACTTTTTGCCCAAATCAAGTTAAAAACAGGGTTGTAATCTGCTTTTGGCTCATAGCAAACGAGTTGAGAATCACCACCTGATGGTTTGGTCATCAGTCTCGTTCCTTTACATCCCTTCTGTACTGTATATTTTAGTTTTCTCGCTGCTTCAGCAGAACTGAATCAAACAATACCATCACCCCCAGGAAGCCCAGTCAGGAGTGTCTCGCTGCAACCAGGTTTTGAATCCCACTGCACAACCTGTCTGTCCCGTCATTTTCTTTTCAAAATGCCCGAACCCCAACCGGAGCAGCTGAAATTCTCCACATCTGAGTCAGATTCTGCAGGTTCCTCCCTGTTAAAACGTAGTTTTTCCTTTCCGCTGCCTCCTTTTCTGGCTCAAACGGAATTCTTGTTTCCTGTGTAAAATTGTCTTGAAATGACTGTGGTGTGATGCAAGATGTGCTGCAAGAGAGACCGTCATAAAACAGGATGCGCAGGGCCGCGGTTGACCACTGGCAATGTACTCTCACGTGTACACTCAGCATCTCGTCAATTCTCAGAATGAAGCCGCTCGTGAGAGCAATGAATTGTATCTGTTTCATCAATTCATCATTATATCGTTCCTGGTACGAGTCAGAAGTAATTTGACACCATCTATAGGAAGAGATCCGTCCTTGAAGTGATACTTATATAAACATGAAGGCCGGGTTTATGGCGCAGGAGATTAAATTATGCCCTATTCAGCAGCTGCAATGAAGAAAAAAAAAAACATCAAAATTGAAAGAGCCAGCTCTTCCTCTGGCTCTGAAAACTGAAGTTGTGCACAACAGAACTATTTATTTTTCAAATGAACGAGTGCATAAACCGCCAAACCAGCCAGTTCTACCACCTGAGCTTTCACAGACTGAAAACCTTCAACCCAAACGATCTGAGCCCAGAATGGGAAGGATTTCACAAAGCGTCGGGCAGCCGGAGCAAAGTTTCCTCACTTTGCTGCTGTGAAGTAGAAGTTGTGACTTCAAATTGTCTTGAAGTCCCAAATTTCTAGGTATTTTGTTCTTTTCTACCTGATATCACTTCAATAAACTCTTTTTACTGAAGCTGCAGTATATATTTTTTGTAATTAGACTACGGCCCACTTAAGGCCAATTGCTGCAAAGTTAATCAAAGACTTTATTGATCTCAGTATTGTTCACGACTCAATTACCCGTTCTGACTCGGTAAAGTGCCTCCAAACTACCTTTGCTCTGATGCATTTCGGTTAACTGTCCATCAGATTCGGACCAGCTAATGTACATCCAGCTTTAAAAATAAAAAAAAAAAAGTTTCCAGATTTCACAGATTCATTGGAGTGAGTCTGTTTCTTCAGTCAGTAAATAGCTGAAAGATAAACGGTAAATGGTACTGTAGACACAGAACTTATGCTTTACAAGAGTGCAATGGGAGCGTCGTTCCTTCCAGGCTTTTGGTGTGCATTGAAATGAGAGAATCGCAGACCAGATCCATGGTTATTTGATAAATTCTCCTCCTCGGAGGCATGAGGGCTGTCTCTCTCTTTGCTCTATAAGAGGTGGTTAAATGTGTAATGTACGGCAGAGCGAGGGGCAGCGTATCCACCCGAGGGGAATGGAAGGTCCACTCTCCCGCCTCTCCAAGTAGGTCACACCTCACCGTGGGATATTGGCTCTATTATAGTGTTTAGCTAAAGGGTCAAGGAGCCGGGGCGAATCCACAAAAGCTTCAAAGAATGTGGTAACACACTGACAACATAAGCAGGGATATAAACCAGGGCATTCAGTGAAGACCAACTCAAAGTACAGAGCGTGCTTCACACGGTAAGCCTCGCCACCGGATTCCTCTCGGAGTCGGATTGTTTCTTTGGCCGTAACGTCGACCGGCAGGTTGGGATTCATACCCAGCTCATCGCTCCTGTTATGCTGCCGATCGCTGATGAAGACATTACAAGAAAGACTGAAACAATTTCTTGCAGACTAAAGAGACGGGTGTGAATTTTCCAAAACAGAAATATAACATTTACGTTTGCAAACGCATTTCGATTATGAGATGTTTATTTTCTGTGCGCTATGTAAAACAGCGTATAATTATGTCCCGGAGGATTATAGTTAAATGATTCTAATTAGCAAAACTGGCTCCGGCACCCCTCGGCCCGGCACAGGATAATCTGGTGTAGAAGATGGATGGATAGAGATATTTATCATATCAGAGAAAGTTGTTTTTTTTTTTGTTTGTTTTTTTGTTTTAAGAAATTCTGCAACCAATTACTGAGCTTCTCAAAATAAGTTTCTTCCATCTTTGAAGAAATAGGTCATTTATGCTTTTTCCACCGCGAACAGTTGCCTTATCAGTAAGTTGTTCTCAACTGCTCTAAAAGACCATCAAAGGATTCTGTTGTCCAGTTTTTTATCCAAGCACTGCCAGCAGGAGGCTTGGGTTGAGCAGTGTAAAGATGGCGGTGGCAGGTGGGACAGGACTTGCTGCAACACTCGTGATCTATGTTCTACTTTTGGACACTTTTAAATACATCTTCAACGACACTGGTCTTCCACTATCACGACCAAACGAACAAAAAGGAGTTAAAAACCACAACGGGGCGTTTGACAAACAAGCTCTGTACCAAACCAATGATGCTTTGGGACAACAGATGGAAACTAGCCCTCGGCTATAATCTGGCATGTTTACATTCATGTTTTTTATGTATGTTCATCAACATGCACTGTCCCAATCAAATAAATGAATAAATAAAAGCAGGGAGAAACAAATTTTCTGATATCGGAAAGAAACGGGCGGCGTCACGAATGCGCTGCACCTGGCTATTACATCTGTTACCATGTAGGTTCCAATCAATATTCATCAGTTTTGCTGGTACCGATTTAACTTTGGAATATAACGAGGTATTCTGGATTAATTGAATCAATGGAAGAGGGATGTCTTTACAAACCCTGTTAAGCTCTCCCTGAGTACAATTTATCTGATAATTTTCGAAGCAAGCACTGTCGTCTAAAAGACCTCCATCAGAATCCATTACATCCTTTATGAAGGCAATGTCTTCCTCAAACCATATATAACTGTAAAATATTGTTATCATCCCATTCTTTGTTGCCTATGGATCTGCAACATTCATAATTAAAGCCGAATACAGAGACCTGCACTGTTAGACAATAAAAGATGAAGAATGGTCACTCACTGCTCATCACTATCAGTGATGTTTGATCTTGAAAGTATGATTTTCTAACACCTTCAGCAATATTTCCAACACCCATTTTCTTTCAGTCTTGGTTCTCCAGAGACATGAAAACAGTCAAGAGTTGGTGGCTGCACGTCTCTGGGTCAACAAAATGAAGCGATAAACAAGTCTTGAGAACTTTGTCTTTGTTTTTTTCTGTCTTCAGTGGGAAGTTAATAGTTGTTCCATCTCATATTGATTTATTCATCACTGCATGAAGGGATCTTGCTGTGTTTTTGACCTCCCTGTCATGTTTTGGTGTCTTGTTGGAGCAGTGTACAGATAAGATTTCACATTTCTGCAGGTTACTCTAAATGTTTGAGGAATTCAAGACAGAAATTTTATTCAACGGTGCCCTTTTAGCAGCATCATCAGCTACTTTCTACTAGTTAATAAGCTATCAAAATTCTTCAGGCTAATGTTAGGAATTGTCAGCTCAGTGAGGGCCAGAGTAACAAGTATATAACTTTTGAGAAGTCGCATGGCGCTGTTGGTGGTAAAGTAAGAGAATCTTTTTTTTTTTTTTTTTTTTTTAATTTTCTCACCCCAGGTTTCTTTTCTTCAAACTCAAGAAATAAATATCATCAACTAAACTTGTTTAAAAAATTTTGACATTCTCATTTTAATGTTTCCCATTTAGAAATACCTGATAAAGAATCCAATCAGAAGGTTTAATCAGAAAAAGAGGAATTGAGTTTGCAGCATCCTGGTACTCTGGGTTGAGTGGATTTTTCTGTAAGAAAAAAAAAGACGATACAAATCCCAGCATGATTGGAGCCAGACCATCAGCAACAAGCTAGAAGTCAATATGTTGAATATTTAAGTATATTTATTTAAGAATATTTAAGAATTTGTGAGATCAGTCATGCAAATGAATTTGGGTGAATTAACCTGAACATATCTATTAAAGATACAAAATCGAACGCAGAAATCAGTTGTAACTCCATTTTGATTATTTGTCCTTTTCCTTTGTTCTCCCTCAGTTTTCATCTTTATACCTTTATAACAGTTGCCTTTTTTTGCTGTTTGTTTTGATAATTTGGGCTTGTTATGGATCAGATTTTTTGCGGACTAAAACTTGTGGAAGAAGTGAGATGCAATGTTAAAGTACAAAATATTTAGAGGAAAAACAATTTGTTATTATATGAGGTATGAAAAATCAATGCATGCTAACAAAAACACTTAAAAGGATTGATTAAAACCAAGATAGCCGAAGTTGAGATAAATATTACATTTTCTTAATGGTTAAAAGTTGAGTAACACAAACAGTAGAATCACTTGAACATGGAAATAAACTCTTAATCTTCAGTCAAAACCAAACATCAATGTTTCTTGAAGAGGTAAGAGCAGTTCTGTTACTAATATTGTGTGAAATGTAATTACCAAGTTGCAACAATAATTATTTGAAAACATTTATCATCCATAACATTCTTAATATTCATAAAACATCTACTTCGGTCTAACTCTGGCCAACATGTTTACTTTGGAGAATATATTAGGTTATGAATGGGAAATCATGGCCATGCTTAAAGAAAAACAGCATTGTGCAGAATTCACGCTGCCATTCAATCCAGCGTCCTGTCTGCGCTGCCTTGAAAACGGTGTTCTGCTATTCTGCTTTTGCTCATCTGCTTTTTTTTTTCCCTTCCTTTTCAAGGTTTTATATTAGGATTATTTCTGTTCTATTATGCAGACATATGAGAATGCTCTCCAGTAACATAAGGTCACATTCCCCGCAGCCCGTCATACGACATGAAGGCTGGAGAAGCCTGGCCACAGGAAACAAAACAAGAAAATCTATATTCTAACCTATTACGAGTCACATGGGAGACGTGCGGAGTGGAGCGGATTTATCAGAAGGCGTCCATATCGAAAGGATTCGTCTCAGGTTTCATGTCAATTCAAATGGTAAAAATGCACTAATCAGAATTCATGATATCACAAACAAGACAATTATGGCCGAGATTGGAAATAGTTCATTTATTCTTTAAATATTTAGCTTCAGTCATTTACTCATGGCCAGCCCCTGCCTAATGAGTGTGGCTCAGGCTCAAAGGGAGCCCGGCTAATGAATACTAAATGAGCCTCGTCTCCACAGAAGGGCTTTACAACAGGGTTACTGGAATAATTGGACGTTGGGACGAACCAGCCCACTCGGGAGTCTGCAGAGATCACAGACGACCACTGACGATCGTTCAACCTTTGCACATCCGGTTTGAACGTTTGGTTTGTTGGGCACGATTCCCGACGCTCCCGATGGAGGAGTTAATGACGGGAGCCAGATTCAAGCAGATGTTCACCACAATCGCAAATCTGTAGGGTTTTATTTACAGAGCAGCGTCTGCAACTTCCAGTCTCGCTTCGACCTCGCTTTTGTTTACCTGGCAAACTCCACTCCGACTGCTCTTAATATAGCTTCAAACTGTTGTAAAAATATGCGGGAGGGGAAATTACTCATATGGATCCCGAACATTGTCTGGGAAGAAATAAATCAAAGTTGTTTTGCATGGTTAAAAATATGCCGTTGGCTGACTTCTCAGTTGCAGTCTCTGACCTGTGGGATATTTACACTTCAAACGTGGCGCAAAGGAAACTCCCTTAAAGTAAGTCAGACCTGTTTGGATCATCCGTCCTCTCTCTGGATGACTGCTGTGCCAATCAGCATCGCTGAAACTACATGGAGTATTCAGAAATCCCAAAAACAAAATGCAAAAATGATGTTTTCACTGAAAACATTAGCTGGAAGCTGTTTTGACTGCTCACAAGGAGAAAATCTTAGATTCCCATCATCCAACCTGCATCTTTTTTTCTCTCTCTCAAGAATCCTCTTCAGACTGTAGATCTGTGTGTGTGTGTGTATGTGTGTGTGTGTGTGTGTGAGTGGGGCTTGAAATGTCACTTCAACTTCCATAAGTAACCCAGAGATGAGAGTGTTAGCAGTCGACTGCCCATCTCGGATGCCATTATGGCTCTCGGAGGAGCCATTAGGGGATGCAGAGAGTAACAGCAATGGAGGGGAAGATTGCCATTACTCACCTTGAACAGCAGTAAGCGAGGGACATTAATTACACTGACAGGGGCCCAGTCGTCACAATGGGATTCAAATAGCTGGGTAACCGGGGTGAATTGTTAGCATATTTCAGACTAGTAATGATAATGCGCTTTACCTTACAAGTGGCAAAATGTAAAGACGTCCGTTCCGCCATCCGGATTCACGTTCAGAGACATACGCTGCTTTGCATCGTTCATTCACGAAGCAGTTGGTGCAGTTCACCAGAGACTGCTGCCCTGAAACAACACTTCTCGGAATGAGAAGTTCGTTAGTTCGACTCCCAAATCACCCGCTTGTTTTGAACATGAACCCCTCTGACTCCTTTTAGATGGCGTTGAGCTCAATTTTTTAAATCGTTCTTCAGAGATCATGGGAAAAAAACAAAACAAAATGAAGTGTCGCATTCTCTTTTTGCAAAATATGAAGTGAAATCCCCTTTACTTTGCAAAATTTTGACTGGATCTCCTTTGACCCTAATGAAGCGACACAGAAGATAGATGGTTGGTTCAGAAAAACTCCACTGGGAACAAGAGATTTAAGAGAACTATAATTTAACTGTAAGAATGCAACTGAAAACAACATCAATTTAGCATTTTTTCCTCATTAAAGTTTCACATTCAGCTGCCTTTCTTTGTTGTATTTCACCCACTGGTGCAAAGAAATGTCTCCAAATATGCAGATGACTATGTGGTTAAATGCACACTTTGTTGGAGAAACACTGTTCAATTTAAAACGGCACAGCATTTTTCATTTATGGGTTTATCTAAGCATGTTCCACTCAGATAAACAAGATACATGTTCATTAAAACAAATGTGTTTTGCAGTTAAACAAAAAAACACTGATAAAATGGTGTTTTCACATCTTTCGCCTGTTTTCTGAATTTATGAACGGCTCAACAGAAGCGAGCGGGACAGTTTCTATTTTGTATTTTAGAAAAAGCTGGTTAATCACAGTGATCCAGAGACAAAAAAGAGCATTTTTATCTCATGTTAATGTGAGACACATGTCACTTCGGATCAGGTCAATGGAAATGGCAAGTCAAGCGATCCCCATTATATTAACAGGAGGTGGTGATTTGTAAAGCTCACAGTTGGAAGCTGAAGGTTTTCTCCTGAGTGTACGGCAGTGTGAGCTGACTCTGTGCATAAACATTAAAACTGCGTGGCGAGGTTAATGAGGCTGTGTAAGAGCAGACTTCAAAAAGGTGAAGCGATGGGATCCCACAGGAGTCCGGTCTCCTCGGCAGGAATTTCAATTCAAGCGGTGATTTACCGTCCTTGTCAAGCTGCTTTTAGACTAATGTGACTTCTTGGGTGCTTGGTTTTGGAGGATCCGGAAGACCCCGGGGGTCTAGTTAGAACACTAATGGATGCATTGCTGTTGAAATCAGTGGATGCAGTCAATAGGTGGATCCTCATCTGGAGCGCCGGGGACTGAAATCCCTTCATCAATAACACAGTCGGAGCGGAATTAGTCATAGAGGGAACATATTTCTGTTGTAAAGTCTGATCTCTCCCTGCACTCCTGCTAAGTACAAAAGGTTAGATTCGGGTAGATTTTTATTCAGGTGCTCCTCGGGGAATCCACACAAAGGCTTTCATCCGGGGATGCACCCAGAGAGGATCGAGAAAGGTGAAAGCTCTCAGGGGAATTGAGAGACAGAGGAAGGAGGAATCTTCGTGCATTGCTCTGCAGTCCAAATCCAGAAGGTCAGAGGGGGTTTTCAAAACGAAGCTGGACTTTTGATGTCTTCATGTTTGTGTGCCCACATTATGCATGCATGTGTGCGGCCGAGCCTTTGATACTGAACGGGATCTGAAAGCAGGAGCCCTGAATGTCGTCCGCCGAGCCAAAAAGACCCCTTGACATTATCGCATCACTCACATTAAAGTCATCATCATCAGAATGAAATGTCAAACAGGGGAAAGCAACAATCCTTGTGAAACATGCAACCTTTTTCCTCCACTCCGATCCTCCCGCTGAGCCTTTCCTCTGCAACCACTCACTGCAAAGAATTTCCTGACATTTATGGAGAGCGATTAGGTGGGATTTTTCTTCCTCCGTCTGTGCCAAACATACCTCAAAATCACATTAGGCATGACGCGGTAAACAAGCTTCAACGCTGAACCTGGAGATCACAGCTGCAAAAGAACGTTAATGCCGTTTGATGCCCACGTATTGCATCATTTAATCCCTGTGTTTGCAGGTACAGTGGCGTAGTGGGTTAACGCTTGTTCCGAACGGTGAAAAGACTACGATTCGATTACGGTTTGGCATACAACACCAAATGTGCTGCTGTTAAAGTTTCTTCTCTTGCTGCTTTCGTCCAGAAGATGTTTTCCACCGACCATCGAATAGGCCCGAGTATGGCTGCTTAAACAGACAACACCTGCACATCGGTTTCACCATGGTTAATGTAGTTCCTGCAGTTGAAGTTTGTGGCAAAGCATCTCTGATGTTTACTTCACTCTAAGGCCCTCTTTTCTTGTGCACATGGATGACGAGATGGACAACAGTAATGCTTGCCTCCTGAGTGTCATGACTCATATTCTCCTGCGACTTGATAGTTTTATGGTTGAGAGTAACCCGGAATAACAGTCCAGCTTGGCCTCCAGTGTCTGCGAGTGTCTGTGTACTCATGATTGTCAACATTTAGAGCATACTGTTCTCTGTACACGTGTTGTTGCATTGGAAAAACAACCAACAGTGCCGACTCCTGGCCTGGCATGTCCATAGGCGGCGCCAGGGAGGGGCTTGGGGGTGCTTCAGCTACCCCTGGGATTTTCAAAGCACCCGCATAGCACCCCCAAAAAAATTCCAATGATTTAAATTTTTTTTGTAATTTTATTTGCAGCTGTGCAATACACATTCAAAGTAATTTTAAATCAGAAAATATAAAAACTATCAATTAAAAAATAAAAAAAAGCCAAAATATGTGCTAGATTACACACATAACCTTTGACCCAAGTCAAAGGTTGCAGAGATGGATCGCTTTGTTTTTCAAAAACGTCCACGGATGGACAAAAAAACTTCTGATGGTGGGGAAAACAAGTCAGGCTTGCTCTGTTGATGATAATCTAGAGATGCTAGGACCAGAAAACAGGAACAGAATAGGACCAAAGAGACGAGGAAGGGCAGCTGCCCGCTTTTTCATCAGTGAGCTGTGAGCGCAGTTTCTCATGTCTGTGTCGTTTAAAGAACTATTTGAGAAACACCAGCGGAGATTCTCGAACCAGCAACCTGGCACTGCCGGCAATAAACTCAGTCAGAACCCGAGTCTTGGACCATGAAAAGATCATAGATCCTTTGCCCTAAACCACCACAACAGGAGGATTTTTTTTTTCATGAAGACCTCAACAGGTAAGAATGTGTTTTTGTGGCGGCAGTATTACGAGGATATTGCATTTATTTTGAGTTCTTGTTTATATCTGGGCTTTGTATTCTGGATGTGATATAAGAAGGTCTGTTGATTTCTAAGCTGCATGTTATTTAGAATTTGGTGGATTTTGTAACCAAAGCTAGTGTGCATGCGTAAAACGCAGCGCTTTGGTGGCGCTACTCCATGCTGTTGCTTATTTCTTCAGCGTTGTATTAAGGTAAGATTAGATGAATTTAGCATTTTAATTTAGAACCTTTAAATCGTGCTGAATGGGTGTTAAATACAAACATGTGCGTTTACACACGTTTGTAGACTATTTTTGTGCATCATGGTTGTTGATATGGCATTTAATGGCATTTCATCGTGAATTTAAAAGCACCATCAGTGGTTGGGTCAGCACCTCATAGCACCTGCAAAAAAAAAATTGCCTGGCGCCGCCCCTGGGCATGTCATATAGTTTTCAGCATTTCTGCGAAAATGTACATCTTTTTCAAAACATCGCAGTGTAAACGAAAAACTTTTCTGAAACGCAAAAATGATGCAAGTACAAATTACACGTGTTGTCGTATTACTGGTCCCATTCCCCTGGTAAAAACGTTTTAAGACAGCTGTGATCGGCTTTGCGAAAAAGTATTTCAAATACTCACGCTCAGAATATACTCGGCACAAAAAGAAGCAGGAAAATCAAGTTGTATGTCCAATTTTGTCTATGTTGAGGTTAGCAATCAACAAAAAAATGACTGAATGACTGAGTTAAAGGGGTGTTACTTTGAATATATGGGTGAGAGAGAGAGAGACAGAGAGAGAGAGAGACAGAGAGAGACCCATGGTGTATTTGAGCTTTTGCCCAGAGTAAGCAAGACTTGGTTTTTGGTGACTCTAACCTGGATGAAGCAGGTACATCCTGTAAGACAGAAGGATTTGTGGATCCTTCAGCCTTCCGTCGTAAAGCTCGGTTGGCCCACAGTAAACAAACTCTGATCTCTCTGAGGATCATCTGGGGATGATTTCAAATACAAGTACCGGACTGCGCCACAGCTTTAAAAAAAAAAAAAAAAAATTCATGGAGTTTGAAGACAGTGTTTCTGTTGTTGAAACCTAACTTCACCATTCAAGAGATTCCCATGTTGAGACCCAATCTGGTATTACTAACCTGAGAACATCAGTCTGTTGTTTCTGTATATAAAATCCTGAGAAATCAAGTCCAAGTAATTAAAATAAGTGGTGACAGCTTTCTTTTATTAACTGCAAGACTGGTGGAGCAGAGCCAAAAGCTTATCTGGCCCAGATGTGTATTGGCATTGTTTCCTCCTTTATCCTTTGTATTGACAGAGGCTGCACGTGTGATCAATGAGCTCCCAGACGGCCTCATTAGAAGTGGCTTTTTATTCGCATGTATTAATCCTGCGGCGCGACGCCAGGAAGCAACATGAGCAGAACACCTTTCGTGACTATTTTCAGGAGACCTTTCAAAGGTCACGGTTTGACGTGTGTGTTGTCTCTTTGTGTGTTTGAAGGAATTACAACTTCATTTTTCTTTTCAGCATGCAATGAAGCAGGAAGAGTTTTGCTTTTAAACATGTAGTAAAGGGAATTTTTATTGTTAAATGTTGGATTTTTGCTCATTTATTTGCTCATCAAATAACTTACATTTTTCATTAATGTTAAAATAGATCCATAAATATTTATTTACAGCAAAAAAATGCCATTTTAGCTTTCCAAGATGTAGCCATTTTCAAATATGGCTGCTTTTTTGGGTTAATTTAAATATTACAGATGAAAGTTGTTTGTCACTCAAATTTTACACACAAATGTTGAAAGGAACCAACGGAAAAAGGATGTAAATTAAACCAAACTGGAATCATAATAGGAGCTAAAGAAAGTGGTTGACGTGACATAAAGTTGTAAATACCTTAACTAGAATAAAAAGCACACAGCAAACATATCGTAAATCAGGAAAAATGATAAAATTGATGTAATTGAATGTATACTCCTTTTTGAAAAGTTTGGCAGCGATATTAAAAAAAAATGTTCACATTCTTAATGGCTAATGTATTTAAACTCCTAGACGTGTTTGGAAGTTTGATTTAAATGTGTAGTTTCAACTCACTGCTGCCACATAACACACGAGCACAGCATTAAAAGTTGGACTACTTGGTCGATATCATCCAGTTTGAATCATTTATCTTCAAATCCATTCAAACATTTAATTACAATAAAACCAATTGCAGGTAATTAAATATCTGCACATTTTCCATTGAAAACAATCACATTTACAGCCTTAACGAGTTGATGTGTGCATAAAACATGCATCTGTTATTTTATTTTTTTATTTTTTCCATTTTTGTGCCCAGCACTGAGAGAACCCACCGAGCCCCATGAATATATTCCATTTGATATTCTCTGGGCTTCTTGATCTTGATCCTCTGCCTGTTTTTCTGTGCCATGAATACATTACAAGGACACAAAAGAAAGTCATTTTTATTTTGGGATGGAGAACGAGGGGAAAAAACATAGGGCTCCATGGCAAGGAAGTGGAGGATAAGAATGGCTGACGGTATTGAAAACTCCACTTTTCATAAGCAGTATTTAGGAAAATAAAAAGTAGGACACAGATTTATCATTTGGTGCCAGAGCTGGCGACTGTGACGGTGGTTAGCAGTCGTTATCGCGCTGGAATATCCTGCACACGGCTCATTTTCAGGGCTGTTTGCGCATCGGCGGCTCCCACAGAAAGAAGGTGCTTCCTTTGATCGCATGTCCATCAGGACATGTGAGAGGCATCTGTGTAAACATTTCATTTGAGCTCCCACATGTGAGATCAGACACATCTCACAAGCAGGAGTACATTATGTAAAAATGGGGGTTTTTCCACATTTCTGCCCACAGCTACGAGATAATCCCATCACGGAGGCCGTGTGACGGAGGGAGTTTTTCACGGTGATTGAGGCCGTGTGTGTTTCCGGGCTGTGTACAGTAGCTCGGAGAGGGAACGCTGCTACAGCACTGACGCCATCGTCAGGGGATCCGCCACGCCTCATTTTCCCCTCCGTCCATCTTTGACACTTCCTTATCTGATTCGGGGTCGTGTGTGGCTGCAGAGACACAAACATTTTTAAAGTGTTCCTCCTTGAGCTGTTTTCTTAAAGTTGCCTTCACTGACACTAGATGCTCTTGTTGTGTAGACGGACGTCCAAAATGCAACAGAAGTTGTGCGTTTTTATGCAAATTGAGCGTTGGATTCGTCACTTTTAACCAAAGCACTTGAAGAAAACCCACGGAGAACATGCAAACTCCACTCAGGATGAGAGCGCCAAGCACAACACCACCATGTAAAGTAGCCTCTCATTCCTCACTTCGTACATTCTCCATCAACCGATTGGCAGCTTCAGCTCCAAATGATGCTCAAGCTGCAGCGCGGCGAGACAGCGGCTCTGCGACCCAACTGTTTTCCGCGACTCAACTTTTCAAGCTCACTGAAACGCCAGTACCAGTAGCTGTGTTTACGGTTAATAATCAGTTTGTAAAACTTTTCTGCCAGAAGTAGCATCGCACTCAGCAGTCCTGTTACTTTCGGGATGTGAAGTAGTGTAATAATGTGACCATAGTGTGTTTTCTGGACAACATCCCTCGTCTGAAACTTTCTGGAGTTTTTCCAGCTCCACAAAGGGCGAGCGAAGCAGCAGCTGAGCCAAATGTCTTGCAGATACGACAGTCTCTTTGTGAGGTGCTGCAGTTGGTGCATGTGTGTTTTGAAGGGTGTCTTTTGAGGTGTGCTTCAAGCGAAGAGGTTTGAATCTTTTTTCTTGTCTTGAATGCTTTGAAATTCTGGCCTGATTTGATGTTTTCTCCTTTCTTTTGAATCCTTTTTTTTTCTTCTTAATTTGAATATAGAACGGAATAAACTTCAATGACAATGTTCACACATGAGGATCTTCACTACAATGGTTTTGATTTGATGCATTATTTGCCAGATGGGAGCAAATAGAGGTTCATTTTATTAAGAAAAAAAAATCTTCTTTCATGCGTTTTTTTTTATTTTTTTTTAAGGTCATTCAAATGTTCTGTCCAGTTATTGACAACAACGTCTTTCAGGCCACTTCTGTCTAAAACGGGAAATAAATGCTGATCCGACGAATAGTTTTGGCGAAGATCTTTGAATAGATCTCATCTGTGAAGTGTTCCTCGCACAAAGAAAGGACCTGAACAGCATGCAGTGCTTCGGTGTCACAGCAACCTGTTTTTATTGTATAGAAAGCCGTGGAGCTTTGGCTGAGCTCAGCCAGATTTTCATGTTTACATGCAGCGACACTGCAGAGTTCCCGCTCGCCAGGTGATTGTCAAGCGTTTCTGTTTGATGTTTGGAGATCGCAGGGATTCACCGTTACGGTGAGTAGAGGATAGTAAATGATTTTAACTGAATGAGTGCAACCACAGAGAGTTAATTAAAAAAAAAAAAAAAAAAATCCCCAGCCGTCATTGTGACAGAGACAGTGAAACATAGAAAGTTGGAGCTCAGTATAGTCCTAAAAGTGGTTAATACTCAATAACTGGTGCTGAAATGAATGAACTGAGGCAATGAGCGCGCTATAGGTAAACCATATAAGCCTAACTATATCAAAGTATCATAAGACTCTAGGGAAAAAAAGTGTGTGTGCTGTAAATTTGGTCCATAACTACTATTATTAGTGATTTGTACTGTACTTCACTGTAACTTCAGTATGTCTGGCAGGCTTTTCAGATGTTACAAGTGTTGTGAAATGCGTAGACTTAAAAAGTCAAATGAAACGAATTGCCAAGTGGGTCGTGAGAAGTTCCCACGTGGGCGGACGGAAAAGCAATAAAGCAACTTCCACGCTCTCCGGGCGTAATCTGCCGAGAGAACAAACTCCCCGACTGATGGTATCATTTCACTTTTGGCTGCGTTCTCATCCTCTTTAAAATCAGTTACATCCCCAGACGAGATGTATAACGTCTTCTCTACCCGCACATCTTCTCTGGAAATTTCCTCTCACCTTTATGGAGACGGATGCGTCCGGTCGCCGGTCTTTGACGTCTCATTTTCGGTTTTCCTGCTCCCTTTTTGAACATTTCTTTGCATTACCTCCTCCCCCTCTGGTATACATATTCAAGTTCATCAACAAGTCCCTGGCAGCTTGCGGCCATTCGTCTTGCTGCGTTTAATTTAACCCCTCGTTTAGTCGAGAGCTCGGAGCGCAATCCATCACTGCCGCAGTGCAGACGACACCGTGAAGAGATTCCTCATCAATATCATACATGAGAACTGCTGAGCCATTAAAACAGCCTGATAGGAGCCGCCACGGCAGAAGGAGGACGGAGGATGGAGGAGGCTGTCGTTATCACACAAAAGACTCCAGCGCCTGATAAAAAAAAGGCTGTGAGGATTGAAGCAAAGCCTTCGAAGCTGAGAGGAAAACCACAATCGTATAAAATACATTTTCAAGCTTCTTTAGTCTCCCAAAAAAAAAAAAAAGAAAAAAGAAAAAAAAAAAGAATCCTTTCCCCTGTGTGGACGGAGGATTGTATGTCATTGTTCTCCACATATTTACTTTCTTGAATGCTGGGAATTTTGTGATTCATTCAACCATTATTGAACTCTGAAACTGAAAAACATAATCTGGGATAAAGAACTGTATAAGGATATGAACTCAACGTATGAAGACCTAATTTTTCTGGAAAAAGTCTCAGAAATAGGAATAAGTGGGCATAATTTGCATATTGTTAACATTTAAAGTTTGAATTATGAGGGCCATCGATTTATTATTGTTACCATATTCACTCTAAATCCAGCTATTTCAAAACTCAAACTTTAATAGTCTTATTTGTCATTCATTCCCTGTATTGGAAGAGATTTGATAAATTCCCATTAATATTTCAATTTTTCATGTTGTACGGTATTCTTCTGACTACAAATCACACCTTTTTATGTGCCGTCTTTTTTTCCCCTCTGTTTCTCTGCTTTTCCCCAGACATAAGTTTCTCTCGCATTCCCACTTCTTCATGATGCGTATTTTATCATTTACACTGTAAATTTCACCACGTAGATTACTCTTTCAGCGGACATGTTGAATACAGTAGTAATGGCATTTTTTCTGTGGTACCGTAGCGACACCTGTTCTTATACAGTGACATCCAGCGGTCCCAGATGGTATGTTCAATTATACGTATTTTGATTTATGTCACTTTTCAATATAGGTAGCAGGCCCGGCCAAATCGCAAAAAAAAAAGGAACTTATTGTCCAGAAAATATTGTACCACAATCATGAAAAACAGGACATAGGCCTTCTGTGTCCATATAGTAAGTATATATTGTATCAGCTTGAATTAAGAAAGCATCTTCTGCATAATATTTACTTTGGATGAAATGTGGAAGTCACCAAATACTGTCCTGACGGTGGATACTTTCCTCTGATCCTCCCAACTCTTCTTTAATTAAAGCGACACTGAGGAACTTTTCAACCTTAATAAAACATTTTATTATCTTTTGTGATGATACATCAACTTACAACTAGTTGAATGACCCCTCTGTCACGGCCTGAGGGCGTCAGTATTGCTTTCACTTGGACTAAGCAGCTGTGAGGAGGGTGGTAGGAACCCTGCACACTAAAAAACTCCAGATGTGCGGACTGCTTTACGGCATGCGTCACATCATGATATAACATCGTTTAGCCACCATTAGATTCATTACCTCGTCGTTATCCGTCCTTCACACAGAAACTGGAAACAAGTGCAGGCGAGTTCAGTCCGACAGCACGCCACCGGGAGCAGCATTTTACGAAGCCACGCGCTAGTCCTTATGGGAACTGTGGTATTCCTTCAGGCAAAACACTACCGCTTTTGTCCACTGGCGCCGCCAAAATCAACGAAAACTGAAAGTTCCTTAGTGTTGCTTTAAGATCATGAAAGGGTCTGTATCATGCAAAATTCATTTTTTGTATGTTTTAACCTTGTTTTATAGTTATGTACTCACCAAAAACACCCCCAAAGCGTTTTTTCCTTCGTGCCTGCTTGAATGAGCTTTTCTCGTGTTTCTGCTGCTCAGAGAGGCAGCCCCTCCCGCACCTGTGAAAACGCTCTGTTTCCCACGTTCACGTCACACGGTGAAGATGGCTCCCCTGAGCCCCCCTCCCCCAGGCCCTCGGCAATCAGCGTTGCTGCTTTTTGTATCTCCGATTACGGAGATAAACTTTAACCATCGTCTGAAAGCAGCAATCAAGCAGGAGCAAGAGTCTGAAGGGTCTGCGCTTGGTGAGTTTCTAACAGGAAAAGACGTTTTTGCGTGTCTTTGCGTGTAGAGAAGCTAGAGCTAAAGAGCTAAAGCTAGCCAACGTATTTGTTTTGAAGCGCTGATTGGTTGAAGTACGCTGTCAGTCAAAGTCCACAGGGGGAGAGGCGGGATTTTCAGTGAAACGGAACGTTTTCTCTTCTGGGTTTCAGAATTAGCCCCAGAAAATCTATTATTTCACACAAGATGACTTTTCCTTAGCGCCAAAAATAAACTATTACCATGTTAATGCCATTTCTAGGGTTTGGACTAGCTAAAAAAGCAGGATACAGCCCCTTTAACAGTTATTTTTTGCATCTCTGAAAATGCATATGACCACAACAAAAGCTTTTATGACGCTCTACGTTTTGTGTAAATGGAACCGACATGTATTTCTTATTGCGTTAGCGCACTTATTGTGTGCTCAACGTGCTGTTCCATTAAAAGTTGACAGTTCCTCGTACCTTTAACATCGCTCCCTGACTGTAAAGTCACTTATGTAAAACTGAAAAAGCCGATTTGTGCTTCTGCTTGAAAGCAAACTGTTTAAGCTTTGCAAGTTACAGAGTTTACATTGGTGGAGCTACGCTCCCGTATCAGCCGATTATCATTCACTTTTATTTATTCTCTTTCGTCAGAGTATAATTGTGAGTCTCATTGCTGCAGGGTATGACTTGCTTTCAGATCTGTAGTTTTTCTCCCAACACACGAATGGTTTATAAAGCAACGATGGATATCAATCTGTGAGATCCTTATGAGCGCAGACAGCCGATATGCTACTCGAAATCAGAGATCCGCAACCTTTCTGACCAAATCAGACACTTTTCACTCAATAAAATTTGTCTGGAGCTGCAAAACATTTTCAACCTTTAAAGTGAGGATAACACAGCTCATAAATCTTTAAATGTACTTTTGCTGTACATGCAAAAATTACTTTGTTGGTTAAATTTATAGCATGCACTAAAATTTAGAGCCATAGATGTTTAATCATAACAATTTTATCTTTTTAACACTTTTCACTTGATTTTAACACTTACTTTTCCCTATTTTACATTGTGCTGTGCATACTTAAATATATGTAATCTAATTACACAGATGCTTAAAGGTGCAAAACATATCAAGTCCTTCCATTGGTGTATTCTGTAGCCTGTTGTTAGTTTGTATTCACAAATTGTCACTGGATGTTTTTTGTGCTCCAGCCACTATGGTGTTTTCCATTGAATTTATCAAATAGTGCATACAAATCTCTCATGTGGTACATCAAAAAAAAAGAAGAGTATCAACTCAAGCTCTTAAAGAAATGGGGTAAACTGACTGACAGAAAAAGCACATGTTGTAGAGTGGCAGTAGCGGCATGGCACCTCTGGCACGTAGGATCCCCTTCTGGGCACAAGCTGGTGAGCCCGCCTCTGCACAGATGTAGGCGATGGAGCATTTTAAATTGTATCTCACAAAAAGAGGATTTATATACATTCTCTGGCATGTTCCACATGTTACTATTATCAAGAATTCCTCCTTGCCGGTGCACCAGAGATGGTCAGGAGAGGAGCTGGAAACATCTTGAACCACATTATACAGATCAGAAACACTACAGCAGTTTTCATACGTAGTCTCTACCTTAAAATACTGAAAATAGTGGTTCTTTGAGATGTTATATTCTTTATCTAAATGTTCAAATAAAACAAATGTACCATGGTGAAAGAGGACAACTTCACGTTTGAGTCCACAGATGAAGCAGAGTCCAACATGGCGGGCGTGACAGTTGGGTTGTGGACAGAAAGAAGCATGGACAAAACACTTATAGTTATGTTTTTCCTCAAGATTCCAGTGTCTTTGTTTTTGAGAGTAAATAAGAAATATTTTATTTTCATTTTAAGAGATCTACCATTTATTTTTGCCTACACATGAGCACCTTTTGAAACAGGCAGATTTTCGTTGCCAAATGCTGTTTTTTTCCCCTCTCTTCCTCCCTCTTTGTTTTTTCCTCGCTTTAATCATATGCTGTTTGATACCTTTGTTTCTCACTTGAGAGGTGTTACAGAGAAAACCTGGAAGCCGAGCGCTCTTTCCCTCCTCCCTCTCTCTGCTTTTGATTCCCCCACCTACAGAACATACAGCCCATACCTCCACAGCACATAATACCCGCTCGCTGTGATCGGGGATGCTTCCACGCTCGCGCTGCTGTCAGCCTCTGGAGACGATGAAATGGGTTTTGTTTAATGTGTGACTTTTGCGTGCATGCAGATTTACGGCGGAGGGACCTCCGGGTCTTCACACATTGGCTGTTTATGAAGACAATAGTTGTTTTTGAAGGGAGTGAAGCTACATTAAAAAAAAAAAAAAAAAAAAAAGACTCGTGAGCAGCTTTTGTGGGGTTTATTTTAAGTACTCCAAGTTTATGTGCAGGTTAACTTCAACGTAAAAGCTTCACATTGACACTTCAATTCATTTCAGGAAGGGATTTCTATTGAATCTTCCACGAAGGCTCGTTTTAGGGCTGCACTAACTTTTTAAAGGATGAGTACGCGTACCAAACTTTAACTACTTGCGATATTTATTAAACGCTATATATCCTAATTCATCCTCCGTATGCAAACGATATGCGAACACTGTGGGTTGCTGTTGCCATGGTAACTACTGTACATCGCTTTCAGTGCTTCTGCCGTTGCAGTGTAGACGGACGTCTTTGTTCAAAACGTGAAACGTGTTTTCTCTTGAAACATTGTTCTAAATGGAGCCTGAAAGAGGCTGAACTGCAGGTGTCGGACGTGATGATGTTGGGATTTAATCTGATAGAATGGAAAACATGAGGAACGACTGGAGCTCATGTTGAAGAGTTTGGTGGGAAAGTGAGAGAAAGTGAGGCTGCTATGTGGGGAAAAAAACTGCGAGGCGAGATGAGGAAACCCAGTGAAGTGGTGTGAAAGAGGAGGATACAGGAAGAAGATGATTTATACTCTGGCAACTCTGAACGGGAAACGTGCCAGAAAAAAAGAAGATATGTGTAAAAATCTCATGTACTCCTCTTTTTCTTTTCTCTTCTGGCTGGAGAATAATACTGATGGAGCAGCAAGAGGAGGCCTGACGTCTCCGCTGGTAACGGCGTCTCCGTTAAAGTGAAACTGAAGCACAAAGCAAACTGCGTGTGCAGAAACCAGCGGAGCTGCTCTCTTCGCCCAGACTGACCTGTCAGCGTTACGCTGCACGTTGCCAGCTGAAGAGGAGGCGATTTTAATTGCAGATTTTCCTTCACATGTCTCTTCAGATCTTGTGCAGTTGGGTCAGAGAAGTTGAGGGTTCTTCACCTCTCTGTGAGGTAAATTTTTAACCTTCAAACAGCTGATCATGTTGTCCAGAAGCTGGAAGGTAGCCTAAAGTGTCTCCATTAAGCTTTAAAAAAAAAGAAAAACTAAAAGATTTGATCAGATTTAAATTTTAAACTTTACCCCGTTTCCATGGAGACGGAGATGGAGCATTTACAAAATCTGGTTTTGGGGAAAAAAAAAGGGAAAAATTGCCGAAGTTGATAATGAAATACTGAGCAATGAATGAATTTAAAAAGATAGATAAAATACCCAATAAGAGCATAAATGGCAACAAAATACAAAATGGTTAAAGCTAACATTTTTATAGTAGCTGTAAAAAGCAAAAACGGTTTAATAAAAAAGCAGGAAGAAGACAAGATAGTTGTAAAAGGTTAAAAAATACAAAAATATGTACACAAGCTAAATTGATATAAATGAAATGTCAACTCTTACAGATTGTAGGTATAAAATCTTCATTAAACGTATAATAGTTTTTGTTCATATATAAAATCTATCAAAACCACCATTGTGAGCTGTTTTCTCCTCATTTTAAAGGTGCACTAGGGAGTTTGCACGTTTAATGCCAAACAACGGCCCCTGCAGGCCTTGGGCGTAACTGCAGCTTAGTGAAACACTCGGGCCTGTGGCTTGTGTCCATGTACATGCACAGAAGAGGGGAACTCCTTCCTCGCTCTTTTAGTAGCGCTCGAGTAAAATTGAAGTTTCTTTTGCCTGGTGGGGTCTGTGTGGAGCTGTGGCAGTGCGAGAAGCTGGTCTTTTCTTACTTTCTGGAAGATCCATCCTCAATACTGCTCAGTTGTTGCTCGCTAAGCATCTGGCGGAGTAATGGCGGACAAAACGAAACCTAAGCAAGTCAGGCCAGCGGGAGAGCGCATTATGTCAAATTCTATCTCAAATTCTCACCGAAAAAATTCTGGTGCCGCACCGGCACTGCAACTTTCAAGTGACAATTTAGCGCTGTTAGAGTTACTTGCAATGAATATGTCAGGGCACATTCTACACATCATTAAAAATGTGTAGCATATTTATGGTGTTATTATGGTGTAACATATTTATGGTGATATAAGTATTTTTAAAGTTGAAAAACTCCTTAATGCATTTTAAAGGTTAACTATCCTCTGCATCTCCAGATAAATTATATTTACCAGAAAGGGATGCAGATATACGCGTAACACTTCATAAATAATCCCACACGCCATTTTGACGTGTTGATGCTAAACACATGTTCCTGTTAATGTGCTGACGGAGGAGCTTTATCTGCAGCCCTGCATGTTACACACACACTCAAAGCTCCTGAGAACCGGCGTGAGAAAATAACCACGACCTCAGAAAAGAAACCTACACAATCTTTATGCAAATTACACAAACAAAACCGGATTAGCTCTCAGTGAAACCTTGTCTCCACACACACACACGGTAGTGTACCCACGTAAAGATCTGAACACCAATCTAACACCTCTTCCATAAGCACCATATATTTTATGCCATTTTTCCCTTGTAGGGCAATTTAGTTCATCTAAGCTGCACAGCATATCAGGTTTTGAGATGTCTGATACCTGAAAAATTCTATTATTTTTGCAAAATGCATGAGTTGTATCGCAGGGCTTCCTGGCAGAGACAAAAGGAAGGCGTTGGAAGTAGTTAATTGTGCATTGAACTTTTAGTTTCAAAGCTAAAGTGTGAGCCAACAGGCTGTTAAGTAAACTCTTTATCCATTATATTAGAAATAATTTCATCGTCTTGTCTGGAGCTGGAGCAGATCGATACCGAATTTTAAAGCTTCCACTTCCTTTCTCGTTTTTTTTTTTTTTTTTTTTTTGCGTACAGTGCAGCTTACATTATGCTCCATGTGTGGAGGATTTATCAGTGGCGGATGCCACAGAGGAACCTTTAAACCCGGTTCACCAGACGTCGCCACATTCTTCGGTTTTTGCATTTATAATCCGACCCCCATTATACTACCCGTGATTTATAGCTAAATGTAAAAGTGGCAAGTTGCCTCCAAATATGCTGATGGACAGCTGGAAAGACAAGATCAGCAACTTTTTAATGTGCGTGGCATGAAAGGAGGAGCAACCTCACTTTAAAAGTGAACTCCCCTCATTTTCTACCATCTTTGAGTTGAATGCTGATGATATCTTGTTCTTCGAGACTTTGAATAATGAAATGTGTTTCATAGCAGATGAAAATGAATTAATTAGTATGACTAAAAAAAACAATGTAATTGCAACAGCAATGATCATATTATATGTAGATCAAAAACAGCTTTTACTTACAGCTATTCCTTCTGTTATACACTAGGTGGCAGTGTTGAAGCCATACAAAAAGACTTTTACTATCTTAATTAGAGCTTTCATTTAATGGACTTTCATTAAGAACTTTAAGTAATGCTAATGCTAACACAGTACCATGAGAATTAAGAATTAAGAATTTATTTGTAGCACTTAAAACACAATTTAAAACAAAAAGCATTTTGTCACTAGGAATCGTGAGTGCTAAAATGCTAACATGTGTTAGCACACAAAAAACACTAAACCTTTTTGAAGAGGAGGGTTGAGTATTTCTGGAGGAGCTTTCAACATTCCTGATCAACATGCAGGTTTGTCACTCACACAAGTTAAAATGCGAACATACGTCGACATTATTGGAAGAATGGGTTCAAATATTCCGAGAGCAACTTTTGATTATTTCCCTGCTAACTTACATTAGTAAACAGCTAACATACAAACAGCTAAAATGCTGACTAACATCGACATTATTTGAAGAGTAGGGTTGAGTATTTCTGGAGAAAATGTTGATATCTTAATTCTGTTTGTGTGCATTTCCTTGAGCTGCAAGAGATAATTTTTATCAAACACCATCTGTAAAGCACAAATCAGTATGTTGGATCAATATGGCTGCATAAAAACACAAAGAAATGTTTATAAATAGGATTTCTCCGAACTGCTACAGAACAGCTTGTGTTCCAATACATTATTCAAATCGTGTTGGATAAATGCAGCCCATCTATCCTAATGTCACCCCACTCAAGTGTGAAGGTGGGGACCACCAATAATGTGCCCGTGTGTGTTGACAATTCATGAGACGTCCCATCAATGGAAATGAAAAGGCTGACTGATCTGAAGTAATAACTAACCCTCTGCAGATTGATGGTGCTGATATCGGAGTGTCATGGACTGGAAAGGCAAATTATGTCTCTCAGCATATTGGAGGGAAATTGGTGAATCTGCACCTGCATGCGAGCGCCGGGCGATAATGACAGCGGCGCATCACCGAGCGAGGTGGAGCTGTTAGCATTCCTGTTAACAACGCCACCTTCGCACTTTATCGGCTTCACTTTCATGCTCACGGAGCGGCGGCGAGATGCGCTCAGTAGATATCAGAAGACATGATCTGTTATCTCCCGCTCGCATTTTAACGCCACAGCTTGTCTGAGGGGCCGCGGCGCCGTCGGCGATGAAGAAAACCGCTCCAGTAAAATTAGATCTGCTGTTTATTTGAACTGTAGGACCCTCAAATTATTATCACAGCAGCCAAATAGGCATCTTTGATCTGATTCTGCAGAGGACCCCAACAACGGGGTACGTCGCTCCACGAACACAAAGAAACCTTTTTTTTCCTCAATAACAATTTCTATTATTTTCTTAGAGAGAGAAAAAACATGACCAAGTCGTAGGAAATGTTTGATGCAAACTCAAGTCAACAAAAGAAAACAGAGAGGATCTTTAAAGCCCCGTTTACTCTACGTGACAATATTTCAAGTAGAAATCTGGTGCAGTGGTCGGCGATCTCCCACTCACTGACCAAGTTTACATGGGTGTTTTTTCAGTCCGATTGAAAACAATCGTGTTAAACACACGTGTATACATGGATGGCATACAAAGCGATCCACGATCAATCCTCGTTCACCAGGGCCCTGGGTGAAGCGGATTATGCGCACAAAGTCTGTGGCAGAACTTTCAGGTCTTTAGCTTTGCAGCCGGCAGTCCTCAGCGCCGAGCAGAGTGTTTTTAACACTGGCTATCTGCTCAAATAATGATCCAACATCTCCACGATTCGCTGCTCAAAGAGCCGGAGTAGCCTACCGCCCCACCAAGCGGCACCGCTCCTCCTGCCTATGTTTCAAATTAACTGGTGGCCATGTTAACTTGTGACCAACTGATGTTGAAATACAGACTGAAACTTGTGGACGTTCTAGTGAACGTCGGTTATCTACAGTTACAATGAATTTGTAAGTTTAGAGTCTTTTGTGAGTCGTATTTTAGCATCTCCAGTTACCAGCATGTGTTTATACAGAAATCCGTCTCTCGTTAACATATTAACCAGTTAATCCATAACACCAGCCCGGTGGTCGCTCGTAGTCTGCTACGGAGCTCTTTGAACGGCTCGCTGTTACGTGATTTGCAGCCATCTCTTCTCTCCAGTGTTTGTTCTGTTATTCTTCATCGGGGCTTTGAACTGCCGTCGGTCTGGCCGTCACTCAGGACCTGTTTGCCCTGGGAGACCCCACCAGGGGCACGAAGCCCCCCCCGACAGCATAGGTCCTGGGATCATGCAGGCAATCAAACTCATCCACCATAGTAAGGTGGCAGTTCAGGGGGGAGAAACGAATCACTGAAAATTATTGACCATTAATACTGTATTTTAAAATAGAGGTTGAAAAATATCTCTAAAAATAAAAAATTTAAGCCGTTCAGAGATTTTGGTCCAGGGCGATGTTGAGTTGTTGTGGTTAGTATTCATTCATTCAACATTCAATGAGAAAATCTCTCGTTTTTGCCTTAGTGAGTTTTTTTTTTTCATGTTTCTTCCCAGAAACATCCAAAAACACGTGTTTTGAGGAGAATTGGTGGCTGTGCCGAGCCTTCACCCACAGTCGGCTGGATCGACTCCAGCCTCCCAAAACCCCGAGATGAATCAAGCAGTGAAGGAGATGGATGAAAGGATATGACACTTTCCATTAATCTTTCATCGCTTATTACTCTTTTCAAAAGGCTGAGCTCCGACAGCCACCGACTGAACAGAACTGAAGCTCCACTTTCTGTCTGTTCTTGTTAAAGCCGCGGCTGCAGATCATCACCAGTGTTTTACAAGCTACTGACAATTAGTACTTGATCGCAGATACAAGTTAGCGATTTAAGAAGTGGTGTAGGAGGAATCAGCAAAAGTTCAACTTCAGGAGCTGTTATAATAAAAAAAAAAAAAAAGAAAGAAAAGAAAAAATCATTTTCAGTGCCTCCTGCTGCCACATAATTATGTGACTGATTTGAACAACATATGAGTCAGCCTAATAAAAATAAATGTTTTCTGAAAACTGGAAAAGCATGTTTTTAAATATTCATCTCAACTTAATCCTTTTAAAACGGACTTTTAAGTCACAAATCAAGAAAGAGGACAGAAAGTCTTTGTTTTCTCCAAACAGCCATTAGCCAGTGTTTGTATTGAATGTGTAATTACTGGAAAACAGATGGAAACTGCATTATGTTGGGATGTTTTTTTTGAAGGGTTGTCTGTTGGAGCATGCTGAGGCTGCAGTCAAAATGGGATCACACAGCTCATTTCCATATGTTACTGTGGAGAAAGCTTTGGCTTTATATTACTCGGTTCCGCAGCCTTTTATACTCACTGGTGACAATCTGACGCTGGCAGAGATTACGGTTCGTTATCTGTGACATGATATTCCTCAAAGATGGAGGATTTCTTGGCGGGATTGGATTTCAAATCTCAGGAGTTGGAGGCATTTACTTTGTTTGATCGTGACACGTTTCACACACTGGGGACGGGATTGATTTTTCATTACCACTGACTGTAAGATAACCCCATCTGGAGGCATTAGATTTTTTTAATTAGCTGTTGTTTATGAGATTAATGCATACGAGCTGAACACTGTAGGTGTTTCTTAATGTAATTGTTCTCTTATTGCACGTTTAAAAAAAAAAGAGAGAGAGAAAATACCAAGCTGATTATACAATAGTCGAACACAGTGAAACACCAGTGCAATTTCCCACTCACAGTGGGTAACCTAATGAGGATTTGGCTAATGTTCATTTACAGTGTCACGATTTACCCTGCAGTAGAGCGCTCACATAAAAAATAAAATACAATTTTTACCCTGAAGTGTTTTCAAAAGGGCATTTCTATACTTTTGCGGTTACTCATGTGACAGTTATGCAAACAAACATCTTGCAAAGTGGCCGTTAGTGCATTATTGTTTGTTACATTCGTGATAGTGAGTTAAAAGTACTTGTCATGAAGTTGCTGAAGTGTCTGAAGCTCTGGGGAAGATCCAGTCTGCATCGTCCCTGACATGAAGCAGCCTCCCGTCCAGAGAGCGGTCCAGGATCAATCTGCACGCCGCCCGTCGTTGCGGAGGTGCGTTCGCAGGCAGCAGATGTGGAACGGGAATCGCCCGGCAGCTGCTCTAATCCCTAAATCTACCACGCGACCTTTCCTCGCCGCCACGCTCCTTTCAAAGTCAAAAACTTCACAACTTCCTGCAATGAGTCTCACTTCATCTTTAATTAATGCTGTTGACCTGTTTAAATTGGCTCCAATGTGTTTTTATTTCCTCCTGGTGAGGGGTTGTTTTTAATTTGCGACTTTGAAAGGAGTTATCTGTTTTTATCTCATCATGCTGAGAATCTCTCCAAGTGAACTAACCTCCCTTCTACATGTATTTTTCATCACTGGAAGTTTTATTCGCTTTATTTTTCATCATTATCCAACAAACTTAAGATGGTAGCAATGAAAACGACTCCTAAAACTTCATCAGGATACGATAATGAGTGGATGGCAATCGTAAAGCCATGAAAAACTAATTGTGTCAAGCATTGAAAAAGGTGCAACATTCCGAAAACGCTGCTGTATTTTGCCCCATTTGCATTGAAAAGACCCGGTTAGTGCTCCAGTGCGCTTGATTGATGTTTTTAATTTGAATACTGACAGAATCTGAAAAATGGTGATGCCATGTTTAATCACAGTTCACACACAACAACTAACAATGGACACAGTGGGGATTCATTTTATTTAACTCTATTGTAGAGTAATTCATTACTTTTTTTTGATGGAATTACTGAGATGTATCAACAAGGTTTAGATACAGAAATCCAGTGGGAGGTTAATCCTGTTAGAGAAATTCTGAAGCTGTGAAACGGAGTGGTGGCCACACCGACAAATAAACTGCTCAAAGTTTCAAAGAAAACATTACATGCAGCTTTTTTAAAACATTCCGGCTGCACATCCACAAGTAGTGTGTCAGGACTCCCAGTCCATGTTCTCCTGGAGTAAGTTGTTTTTGAGTTGAATCACCTGGAATAACAATCCAACTTGTATGAATGTTCCCGTACTCCCACACTTGTTGGTTTAATGTTCTCGGATCGATTCCGCGTTATTTCTTCCTCATCATGAAGATTTAGATCCGCCAACCTTGCAGTGAAAACTCAATTCATCCACTTTTGTATGTGATCGCTTCCTTATAGTCACGACTCGGAGTTCATGATCATATGTGAGTGAGGGGGATGGAGAATGAGCTCCTCACGCCTTACTTATGTTATTACAGTTTGCTTATCTAATAGATCCTCAAAGTATAATAAGCTGAGTGCATAGAGTGTTTGAGTTTCATCTTGGTGTTATACTTATTTTTAAAGGGTTTTCCGGGTTTAACGGATCACCAGCCATCTGCTTACACTCTCAGGACTTACAGTGGAGAAACACAGGAAGGACTGCTGCTCAGAATTTGGCCCAAAAAGTGTCGAATCGAGCCGATGGAGGTGTTTGGAATTAGTTGGGTTGGGTTCAGATTTAGCACATTCTGCAGCAAACACCTGCTATTTTCTATTTTAGATATATTTCATTATTTTTTCCGTGTGTGTGTGTGTGTGTGGCCACCCACTGTGGAGTTTCTGCTTCATCTGTGCAGAAATCTCTTCTGGATGGAAAAATAATCAGCACACCTGTCTGTTGATTTTCTGGCATAGAGACAACTTAAACCCAGATGAGGGTCCCTACCCGGACCAGAACCAGGGTCTGAAAACAAAACAAATGAAACAACAGCCTAAAATGCCTCGGTTTATCTTAAAATGCCTCCTCGTCACACCTAAATCCATTCAAACCAAAATTATTTGATGTTCCCCTTCAAAACCACTACGGCACAAAGTTTGTAAAAACCAGCCGGAGCGACTTTAATAACGTTTGGATGCTATCAGGGAAGAAAGAGCAGCCTCCAAAATAAGATTATCCTCACTGAACATTATTATGCGTAAGTCCATTATCTGGTTACAGCAACACAGAAGGCAGCGCTCACATTAACAGTCACCATGTACGGGAGGGATGAGGAGCGCGCACACGGATCTGAGAGCCGGCGTACCAAAACGTTAGCCAGTCCAGCTAATCTGTGCCGTGTTGATGCAGGACGGAGGAAACCACCTCACTGTGTTATCAAGATCAAGAGATTTTACCTCCTAATGGTAAAAACTTTCCTGAAAATTAGCAATTTTACTTCTGTTTTCTCCTGTTTTTCTCATATTTGTTGCTACTTCTCGGTTAAACTGATGTCGATGTGGAGTTACGGTCTAATTGAGGTGCGACTTTTACTCATTTCAAGAGGGATTCGGATTTACATTAACAAATAATCCTGCTTTAATCCAGCTGTTCCAGATGACAAGTTTCCTACTTAAGCAAGATTTGTTGTTTATTGCTGCGTCTAAAATTATTTTACTTCAAATATTTACATCATTGCATTTAAAACAGACTAATTTAACGAGAAATCTCCAT
Source organism: Salarias fasciatus (assembly GCF_902148845.1). Lineage (NCBI taxonomy): Eukaryota > Metazoa > Chordata > Actinopteri > Blenniiformes > Blenniidae > Salarias > Salarias fasciatus. The sequence continues at coordinate 7,649,129 of NC_043753.1, forward strand.
GGAAAGAGGGGAAAACGCAACTTTTCTGAAACGCTGCCACTATTGCATGCGGACCACGATGGCCAACAAGTTCCTTTTGAAAATGTCCAAATCAAATTTCTTTTTCAGAAAACACACAAACGTAGTTTATTTTTCAAAACTTGCACTGTAATTTTCTTCATAAACCCTGAAGCATCGCAGCATGCATACTTAACCAATATTCGCGTTTTCTGTCCGGAGGAATCTGGAAGCCTTTGAGTGTTGCACCAGTTGCTGGCTGTGCCGTTTCTCCGCCCTGCTGTGTTTCTGTTTATTGGCTGTAGATCACAGTGACAGTGGAAGATGTGCTGAAACGGTCGTCCTGAACATGAACTGAGCTCTCTCTTCTTTTCTCGGCCTTTAGTTTTTCTACCTTCATGAAGTCGACGTACATTTTTTTCTCCATCCTGTAGCTCGTCACCTCGGCTTAAACGCTGACAGCCTCTTTGATTTTGGAATAAAAGCACCTTTAAAGCAACGTTGTAAAAACTCCCGGCACATCTCTGAATGCTGATCGTCCACAGAACTGAGCTGACAATTATCCCAAAATGCCAGAACTTATTTTTAAACTTAAATGAAAACCTCCACAGGTCCAGACTGGTAATTAAATCTGTCCTCTGAATAAGCTAGAAGTCTTTTTTTCCCCCCCTCCAAACTATTATTTGCATTGTTCCTTTCTACATATGAGTGCCTGAAGATTAAAGTTTTCAGCCTAAAGAGCTCCGGCATTATTCATGAAAATGACCATTAACCTTTGAGCACAGCTCTGTTCTTTTCACTTTCCACTCCGCTTGGCCTGCCAGCCTTTTGTTATACATCACATTTGCAGTTTTAGCACAATCCGTCTGTTCTATGAGGTTAATTCAGAGTCTATCACAAAGACGGCGCAGTGGAAATTCACTCCCAGGCATGCCAGTGTCTGCGAACAGATTGGCCCTTAATGAAATTGCAATGGCCTCGAGCAGCACCTCCTGATTTCACAGTGAAATCTGAAAAGCATCCCGAGCGCCGCGATCAATAAGGCCGTAATGGAGGTTTGCCTTCGCTGTGGTGAATAGGAACACAGGCGAACTACTGTAAGTCAGCACTTGTGCCGAAAGGACTATAAACACGCAGTTAAACACAGCAAGAAGTGCAACGTCTCCGACACAGATCCATTCATCCGCACCTCATTTAGTTAACGTTTCAGTTTGTGTCTGGTGGGGGGAAAAAGAGACGGCGATGAAACGAGTGAATGTGCTGCACCCTACCCCTCTCCTCCCCCTCCTCCCCCTCCTCCACAGGTCAGTGTGTGTGTGCAGCATCCGTCTCGGGTGTCCTTCCCTGTCAGCGCGGGTCAGCGGAGTGGACACACCGACAGCCGGACCTCCGCGCTGACGGACGCTCCGCTGATAGATTCTGTCAACAGGCTGATTTAACTCGCTCGGACGGATGTGCGGGAACCGGGGGAAACGCCACCGAGGCCCGTCTGCTTACCGTCGCATATCCTGCAGGGGCGTCCTTGAGCGGGACGGCGGAAGTCCGACTAACCACCCAGTGTCAAACGATGCAGGCCAGACAAGAGCAGTGACGAAAAGGTGAGAAGCAAAGTTTGCATTTGTGGGATGAACAGAGTTGTTTGATTTTCATTTAAATACCAAAGATGAGGTGAATTTTCCAGCTTTGACAGTTTACCCAGAATACAGTGGGCTGAAACATTCATTGTCCCTCAAGTGTTTGCTATAGTGTTACAACAACAAAGCCTTTCAGTCCAAGCTGCCATTTGTCTTTTTATTTATGACCCCGATGCTCCATCCCTCATGTTTCACTCATGGCTTCAGATCGCGTATTTACATTTTTGGACCGACGTCCTGCCACCGCCGGCTGATCGATGGGTGATAAAGTGAAGAAAAGCACAACACACGGCTCGGCCTGCAGACAGACGGAGCCACGGAGTTGGAAATCATAAATAATCATGTGCTTCACGACGATCGATCTCCATCCATCACATGTAGAATGAGTTAAATCATGTCTTCCTGAGCTGAAGTTTCAGGAGTGTTTCATGTAGTGGAAAAGTCCGACTGATTCCAGTCCGCGTTGTCACAGCTCTGTCCGGCTAACTGCCACATCCGCAGTGGAAACTCGCCCTCCTAACATCCATTCATTAGGCCGTAATTGAAACCAAACAAATCCTCTTCCTCTCGCTGACATGATGACTGTAGTCGTCACAAGTGATTTGTCACATTCACTTGTCGGTGTCACGTTATAAGAATCCGGTGGAGGTCGGCCGGAGGTGGAATTCAGCTGCTTCGATATGAAGGAAGTTAAAATAACCTGCAGACGACATGACATTACTAAAAAATGGGGATGAAGACAATAGTTTTGTGTAGAGAGACATTTTGGATGATTGATAATGTGCAATAAATACAAATGGAACTATTTACTGTGCATTTTGTAAATTCTTCAAGTGTATCAGTTCAGCCGTTCCAATATTCACAGAGTAAATCAAAATACACAAAATCCAGAACTTGGAGTCCTGAAGCATTTGATTAAGCCATTGATAAAATCAATCCAAAAATATATCTTAATTTCTAAGCTGTCATGTCATGATTTCTCCAGAAATAAAGTTGGGTTGAATGACTGAATTCCTACCAACAGTAGTTATGACGACGATGATGATGATGATGATGATAAAAATAATAATCAGTATTGTTGTTATTCCATATTTGATTTCATTTTTGATTATATAATTGTCTCTTTTTGTTTGATTGCATCAATCTGAAACAAAACCAATAAACTTCATTTAAACAAATGAGCAGTTTGGATGGTTTCCAGAAGTGACACGTTCTTGTGGGCTCAGCTATAAAGTAGGGAAATGCCATTTTCTGAACACACAGGCACCACCGTGAGCTGAGGAAGTCATTTATTACTGTCCAGATTTGCATGCTGTATGTTTCTGTGCGCCTCCTCCTGGCTCCGTGCGCCAGGAGCTCCCTGCAGTCCTCCTCTCCCCTGTGGAGTGGGCGAGCTGTCACGTCATGCGCTTGCGCAATTACCAGCGCTCCCTCTCTCTCTCTCTCTCTCTCTCACACACACACAAACAAACGGAGTGTGTGAGTGCTGCGGGAGTGTGTGCAGATTGGCATTGCAAACCATCCGCAAAGTGCGCGCGCGCAACGGGATTAGCGCCTCGAGTCCCGCTGAATGGATTTGTGAGGAGAGCGGACGCTTTTCCACTTGTTCTTGGAAACTTTACGCGGATTTACGTCAGAATTCGTGACAGGAATCGACACTTTATTTGGATCTCATTAAAAACATCTGTGGGGAAATACTCAGCAAGTTACCGCGCTTTGTTTGGCAAAGCGACAAGGAAGAGGAGCGACTGCAGCAGGTAAACCAGAACGCTCACCTCTTCCCTCTGCTCCAATTTTTGGCTCCAACTTTGATATATTTCATCGCGTTATTTTACTGTTTTTTATTTTATTTATTTTTTTTTTCCAGAAGTTTTCGTCATGAATCAAACGGCAGGAGCCACAAATGCGTATCGCAGATGCTCCAAAGGAGGAAAGGTAGGAGAGAAGTTGGGGTTTGGTTGGAGAACGCGGATCCTGGAGATGTGAGGTTGAATGCGCATCTGTGCGCTTTGGAGACGCCGTGCTCCGTTCGGTTCAGGTTAAATGCGTTGGCAGCCGATTTTCCAAACACATTTTTCAGTTTCTGGAGAAAGCCGATGTGTTAATTTCCACAGCTGACTCCAATTTGGACATAATGCGTGGCGCGTGCGTGCAAACATGTTGGAACATTGTTTGATTGTACATCTGAGTTTTTTTTTTTTTTTTGAGAATCTGTTGACACCATGCTGCTTGGTGCTGTGGAGGAGTCTTGATACTGGATTTTTAGCATATCAGCGTTGGGTTGATGCGCATTTGTGCGTTTTGGAGACAGTTCAGTCGGATTTCAGAGAAACACTTGGAATCCAGTTTGAGAAAGTGAACTTGTGAATTCTGAATTGCTTTTTATTCACTCTTGTAGTTGTTCTTCACATTCAGTGGGGAAATAAGCTGTTATTTCGCAGTGACACTTGATCTTTACGCATGGTATTGAGTCATTCCACACCTGCACATCATGGAAATCAATAGACGCTCAATGTTTTGGATAGATTTCCGTAATATCGGTGAAACTTGTTGAAATTGTGCTGTGTTTCTTGATGCATGTGCAGCAGCTGTGCAGTCTGTTGGCCAGTGCCAGCCCAAGCATCTTGAGGGGCCCTGTGCAGAGTTTCAGTTGGGGCCCCCTTCAGTACCTCCTCAGTCTCAGCTGAGTTTTACCATAAAAACGTTGGAGGATTAAAACGCTGCACTCATTGTCAGCTGTATTGGTTGCAGTTATTGTTGCCATACTAAACAATCTCAAGAATTTTCTACATTTTGAGCTATTTTTGAATTATTGCAAAGTAAGATGAGTGTTTTTCTTCATGCCCAGCAGTGTGTAGTTGGGTTAAATCTCTTGACGTCCACTTTTTATGCAGATTCGAAGCTTATAGAAATGGAGAGAACCCGTTTGTTTTAATAAATGGTGTCAGATCTTACAGGCATTTTGTGTGCGTCTGTATGTTTTAACTTGGTCACAAAATCTTCATTTAAAGTGTCTTTGCAGCCATGCTGGAACTTTTGCTTTGTGCTTCACAGCAAGATTTTATTTTCCATAAGTGCAAAGAGACAAAAACCAAAGTAAGGTTTTTGGGTTACAGTTGTTTTTCTCGACTGTGTCTGACTCTGTTCAGATTTGCTCTTTGACAACTTGTGAGGCGCCTCCTGTACTTTCATATCCAGGATGGGGACGCAGCAGCACAGCTGCCGTACCGAGTCTGTGACCCACATCACAACTCTGCTGCTGCGTGGATGCAGTCGACAGGGAGGAGGAGGAGGAGGAGGAGGAGGAGATGAAGGTGGATCGGAGACAGAGGAGGAGGGAGATGTCACCATAGTGCTTCCAGTGAAACCGTCAGAGGAGGTGACTCCGGTTGCAGGGTGGGGGGGTCGAGGTGTGTGTGGGGGGGCGCTCTCACTCCCAACACATCTGGCTCTGACAACATGAGATGAACTACGACAGCATATTCACCACCAACAGGGGGGAATCCACACAACACTTCCCACTGTGTACAAATATTGATTTTCCAGCCGCAAATATTTGGAGTTGATGTGAATTGACTGGAGAAGGTGTTCAGTCGGTGTGAAACTGTGCCGGTTTGCACACTCGCTGTAATTGAGACCCACGGATTTGTTTTTCCTCCTGACTGTGGCTGGAACGGGGCTCCATCACTGTGGGAAACCCCAGAATTAAACGCATGCGGCGAGCCTGGAACATGCATGGATGCTTAATCACAGATTTTATTTTTGAATTTGTATGCGGAATATCAAACAGGGGAAGTGCTGTCACATATGGAAAAAGAAAAGTTATTATAGGAAGAGCTGTAATTGTTAAGATTTGAATCTCATAAGTGATTTCCAACTTGCTCCTTTGCACATTTCAGCTTATTAAGAAAAGAGAGATAAGGAGAGGAAAGGAGAGGATGTGACAGTCTAGTAGTCCTTGTCCTTCAAATAACATGGTGTTCGTGCATTCCATAAATAGTGTTAAAAAACTGGATTTGAACTTGAAACCATGAACAATTGTTCAAATGTTCTAAAAGTGCAGAATAAATGGCTGTTTTACGTAATGTTGCATTAATGGACATAAAACATGGTTATTAAAAGATGCAATTTGAATAAAAAGTTTAATAAATGGCTAAAATATGGAGAATAATGGACAAAAGACTCGTGTAGTACAGATAAAAGCAGAAAATATGGATAGGGTGAATAATAGGTCAGGTAACTATTGGAGAAATGGCTAAAATAATGGAGAAATGGCTTCAGTTCTGAGCAGAAACGGGGAAAAATCACTCCTAAAATTGGTGAATAAAGGAGAAAATTTGCATAGGAGAGACAGCCAGTAATGATAAATGCCTCAAATACTGACATAAGATTGAAACTATTCAGGCTAAGAAGAGATAACGCTGGATAAATCAGATCATTGAAAAAGTTTTAATAAGGTCACAAAAGGCACAATTAGGTTATAAAGTAATTGTGGTTAAAAATGAAGCACTGAAGTGTCGAAAAAAGATTTGTAGTGAAAGTTTTTGTTAAAAATCGTAAAATAAATCATAAAATAAAAAAAGTTAAATACATACACGATTAAAGCTGAAATGTTGTGGGGAAGTACTGTAGGAAAAAAGTAAAAAAATAATGAACAGGCTTGAAACAGTGAGTTCAAATTGGTTTAATGGGAAAACGGCTGAACAAAAATAGGTAAAAAATTGGCTAAATGGCTGTACGACACAATTAGCATATAGCCTCAAGATAATGAGGCCTTCCTGTGTGGAGTTTGCATGTTTTCCCTGAGCATGCCTGTGTTTCCTGCCACAGTGCAGAAGAGGTTCAAGTGAAAACGCATCGATTTTGCTTAAATAGAAGTTGGGCGTTTACACGGCCACATTGAAAATGTCTGATTCCACAGACATGGCAGAAACACAGAAAGCGATGTCATTAGCGTTGCAGGCCCCAGGTCGGTCCTGTCAGGTAAACGGACACTTTCCTTCAAAACGTCATGTAGACGAGGTCTAAACCTGTCCGTGTGTGTGAATAACAGTGTGTGATTGTGTGTTTCTCTCTGTAGCAGACTGTAATGGAGCTGTGCTCATATTCAGCTGGAATCAAGTCCTTATGACAGATTTTAATAGAAGGTATTGACTTCACTTATTAATAAATGGGATGAATAACGAAATCCTTGACTAAATAAGGTTAAATGTTCTCAGTAAAAGTGATAATGGAATACGTAAAGGAGCTAAAATATGGATAAATGACTAAAATATAAAGACTAAGACCTTGTGAATACGAGTTTTCATATGAGAATGCTTTTTTGTGTTTCCTCTTCAGCAAAGTTTTTATTTTTTTACACTCCAACAGTTTGAAACTGATGTCAGTTTGCATGAAAACGATGAGAGGTGGCGCCGTGTCTCAGAGCACCGATGTTTGCAGTTGAAAAGCAAACAGGTTGTATTAAGACAAATAGACAAAGTAATGGATACGTAAAGCAGTGGATGGAAGAACAGATTAGCGTGATCGAAGTCGTATAAAACAAGCAGCTCATAATCATGGGTTAAACTGGATGTATTGTGTTGGAGGTATTAAAATCAGGCAGGTGAGGGTTCACCGGAGTCCATTGTTTACTCTGCTCAGACTCTGCACCTGTCAGAAATGCCAATGTAATCCGCATTGTTGCTGCCCGAGCTGGATGTTGTAGTGTTTAGTGTTTGTTTTTAGCAGCGGATTGATGGCCTATTATCCCGCATACAATATTTATGATGTCCTTTCACTCGGCGCTCGTTCTAATTCGGGGCCGTTTGATCTCCTCTTTCACATCAACTTTGCGGGAGAAAATAGATTCAGACTGAACGGCTCTCCAGACGGGAGTGTCCGTTTCATTATCCGTCCCTCCCCCGCCACGTTCAGGCGCTCTGGAGCAGCCAGTTTGTTTTTGCCAGCTGAACGTTGTGGCGTTTGCACCTGCATGCAGATAATCTGCCTCTGCCTGCCGCCGGTTTCCTCCCTCTGTGGAGCTCCACGGCGGATTAATGGCGCTCTGATTGGGCCTGCATGAGCCTGGCGTGGTCACGGCCGTCAGCCTGTGACGAGCTCTGACGGCTTTATAAGCACCTGGAGTGAAAGGGATGTGTGTGTGTGTGTGTGTGTGTGGTTGGATTATTTTAAGAATGAAAAACATGAAACCGCCGTGACGTTACCGGACATTCATGGTGTATTTCTGTCGTTCCCGGAGGTTGATGCACACAGCGGATTATCACCATGGGATCTTCCACTTTGATTGCGTTATCTGTGACACTCAGAATATTCTTATCGTAGATCTGCAGATCTGTGAGGCGAAGAAGAGACTGATGGACGAGGGAGCGTCTCCAGTGACGGGAGACGTCTGAAAACGGCTGTTTTTAGTCATTCTAGTCACGATATTGTGCATAATTTTTTTTTCACAGTATTGAATCATCCAGTTTAGTGCTTCTACTTCCTGTTTTGCATCAGGATGAACTCAGGCCCTTGTTTACATGGCAACAATCGGAGTCACTGAAAATGCAACTTTTTGAAAATGACTCCAAAAGCGGAACTTCGGGACTTCGTCTCCATGGAAACAGGAGAAAATGCAGCTTTTTGAAAGCACTGCTATTGCACACGTGCACTGTGGCTTCAGTAAATGGATCTTCTGCATGTGGACAGCATTGGTGACTCCAGGTACATTAAACATATCGTCAGGGTTTAGATTATTGTTTCATCAATAAAAATGTATCACTTGCTCAGATATTTACTGTATGTTGTGATGAAATTCATTCATACTGAGCAGTTATAGAATTCAGAGAGAATGAGATGTTAGAAAGTTTCTACACAATAATCTACAGGTTATTGCTGAATTAGTTGCCAAAGAGCGTACTGAGGTGAAGTGGCTCGCTCTTGCACCTCCCAGTCGGTGTACACTGGTTTGATTCCCAGCGTGAGGGATTGGGTTTTCATGTTCTGCATGTGTGGGTTTTCTCAGTTGTTTGTCAATTCAATGTCATATATGTGAGGAGAAATTGGTCACTTTAAGAATGAATTTGTTACTGTGGTGCTGATTCATGGCACACACGCATTTGCGTCCAAGTGAAGAATTAACTTCACACTCAGAACATGCAAACTCTACAGACAGGTCCCGAATCTCAGAAAACATAAGCTCTATGGAAAAAAAACTATGAAGAAAACCTCCTATAATAACCCAAAATTGAATGAAATCTTGAATATTCTTTTGAAAAGATGCAGTTTCAGGACACATGTATACCTTAAACCATGCAACTTCAAAGTGTTATCCTCATTTTGACACTAAATGTGGTTTTTGTCTCCTTAGCTTACAAATTTATTTTAAAAAGTGGCAAAAAAGTCTGTTTTGGTCATAAATGTTGACTTTCAAGATGCTGTAGTGCTGTTTTCTTGAGGAATATAAAGAAATGCATGTCACTGTGTTACACACTTCACCTCGTGGCTGTAGCAGACGAGCAGCCTTCTTCATCACTGTGGGCTTCGAGTGATGGCGAACCCTTCACTAGAGGGCAGTGTTGCACTGCAGTGGTGCTTCTCACTGACTTCCACTGGACTTCTCCTTCCTCTGCATGTTTCAGTCTTTGTCCCGCCACGTTCACATGAGTGGGTCGTTATCAGGCTCCTGCAGAGCCCCGCAGGGCTCCATTCATTCATCGCATTGTTTGTGAATGGAACGGAGAAAACGCTGCAGTCGCAGCCCTTTGTGTTGGATTGCATTAGATGTCTTTGAGGTGTTCCTAATAAACTGCTTCATGAGGATTTTTTTTAAAGCCTTATACAGATAATTTTTTACTCTTCCCCCTATTTAATCCTTCACTATCTGGTCTGTGTGAGCTGTCCCTGATAACACACACTGCGTCCGCTGTCTGATTCTGTTAAGAGGCCCACATTTAGTGAAAGCATTCCAGCAGTCAGTGATTCCCTCAGATCAATTTGAACTTTTCTTCCTCTTCCCGCTGCTCCTTTCTTCCTCCTCGTCCCAGTCACAGCAGGCCGATTTGATTATCTTGGCCCTTGACAGCCCCGCGGCCCTCCACAGCACACACACTAAATCCCAATTAGCTCCCTCGGCTTCAGGAAACATTTGCAACTTTGCTAATCTAAGCAGAGAAAAATGGCCCCGATTCTTCCGATTATAGATTCATAATGAAAGTTTAATTTGTGTGAGGGCGCAGTTTTGTCCTGTGCGGCGAATTTAAATGATAGAATCTGATTAAGTGAAAGTCTCGGACTTTTGTCCTGACCAATAATCCCCCGGAGCTGATTTGTGTATCGATTTTAGTTTTTGTTTTTAAGCTGAAACTCATTTGCCCCTGCGATCACTGAGCCCCGCATCGGAATGCAAATAACTGCGTGGTGCGGTTATTCAGAGAGCAGAAGTACTAAACGGATCTTTAGGCGGAATGGGAGCGGAGCCGAAAGGCTCCTGGATCGAGGGGAGACTCCTTAATTACTGTGGCTTTGTTGGCCAACAGCGGGGCAAACACCGGCGCCGATGTGCCAAGTATCGACCCCGGCTCTCGTTATAGCGCCGCTCCATTGTAATGCACAGTTATCACTCCGGCTCTCTCGCTCAGCTCTATGGAAATCACAATTGATTTTTTTTTTTTCTTCCTTCTTCCCCACCACGTCTTTTTTTTTTTTTTTTGGGAGCAGCTCGCCTGTCTCAATCATCTTTGAATTCCTGTACCTGAGGCCCTGACCTGCTCATTAGCTCCAGTAATCCTTTTTTTTTTTTTTTTTTTTCCTCTCGGTCCTGCTGACTCTGGAGCACAAAGCCGTGCAGTCGGTCCAGCCGTGGAAGCCTCTGCAGCTCCTCGCCTTTTGAAGATGCTCTTTAAAGCTGCTCTCCAGCACATGAAAGCTGCTGCGCAGTCGTGATATGATCAAGTCTGTGCAGAACCCAAAAAATAAAAACCTCTGTGTTTGTATGGGAACTTGTTTACAGTTTTGCACAATAAAACTGTTGGAACCACATCTGAGAGCCGAATGAATAATGCAGCACTGAATAGATTTTTCTGAAGTTTAACACAAGAAAGTGTTTAAACAAACTAGATTTTATCTGTGGCAACAATTTTATTTAAATATAAATATCCTTTAGAAAGACTAATTTCTCATCTAAATACCATTTAAAGAGAGTGTGTTGTTTTTCTGATAAGTAATCAAACTTGCTGCAGTTGAATTAGTGGTTTTCTATTTGATGACTTTCTCCACCGACACATTCAGCTCCACATTTTTGTTTGCAGACTTTATTATGAGGTGTATTCTGTCTGAAACTTGAAATTTTGGACTTTCTGACAGACAATATCTATTCATTAGTTTTTGCTTTGTTTGATAAGTTTCTCCACCAACACATCTAACTCCAGATATTTCTGTTGGATTGTCCACATTCCTTCATGACGGTAAGAAAACCAACACTGAAACGAGATCTCCAGCAGATTTTTCTCATTTCAACAGTCTCATTTTGTCGTATTCCAGAGCGGACTTGGTCTGAAGTACGGTCTTGAGACCATATTTTCATGGTCTTGGTCTTGACCCGGTCTCGGCCCGTGGAAACCTTTGTCTTGGGATACTCTGGTCTCGATCTTGGGTTAGGTAGTCTTGCTTACAACACTACATTATTCAATCTTTATGAATGACTTGCAAACTGAAAGCCTCATCTTCCTGCATGACTGTGCGTTTTGCCATGTTTTTTGGAGAATCTTGGTAAATCAGACTCTGAATTTGCTCTTTGTATTGCAGATCACTAATTCTGCTGCTTTCTTGTGTGCGCTGAATCGTCAGGTGTTCTCCTGCAGCAGATTTTAAAATACGAAAGGAAATCCCTCAGGAAAAACACGTGCTTGTTACAGCTCGAAATAGGGAGGGGAAAAAAGACGTGCATGCACAATGTGATCCTCCAGGTCAACTCCGTGTTGGAGGCTGTCGGCTGCGGCGACTCTGCTTCGGCTCCGTGTTTTTCCCCGGGATGATTGACACCGTGGGGTGTGTAATTGCGTGAGTCACCAAGACCTCCCTGGCCCCTCGAGTGAGCGCTTGGCTTGGCAAAACGCTGGGGTCATGACAGCCCATCTGGCGGTGTATCACAAGCAGTCAACAAGGCCCAGTGAGACAAATGGCTCCACAGCGGTAAACGGCAACCGGAAGACGGGCGCTGCAGCCATATCTGAAATCACAGCTCCATCCACCATGTGTCCCGAGAGGCCTCGGAAGCCATCGGAACAGACTGGAATCACCGCTTCCAGACTGTCACAATGGCCCACACCACCTCGTTCTCCACTTTTATGGCCATCTTATGTAAATAGAGCAGAATTACAGTCACATACTGGCACCGGGCAGCTCCAGCCTGCTGGCCGGGCTGCAATCCGCCCTCTGCTGGAGGAAATAGTCCGTGTGCTTCAGTGGTGGAGGAACATCAAGCTCTTTTAGGAATGGATTCTGAAAGGGGAGACAATCTGGATTGCCTTGTACAGTTTGTTTTTCATAAGGAAGAAGATTCTAATTAAATAATGATTACAATATTTTATAGGCAGAACGTTTCCTTTTGAAGATACTCAGTGACTCTTTCTCTCTTCCTCCTTGCTTAACGCCTTATTTTTTATCATATACAGCCATATATGAACACAGTTGTCACTGTTGATGTTAATCGATTGCTTTTGCGTTTCCCTTTAACCTGAAACAACAGACAATCGTCTGAAAAACTTCAGTCTGAATGATTCAGATGAAGTCTTTGCACTGTCTTTGCTGCCTGATAGAAAAGAAAATCAGTGGCACATGGTTTCACCAGCAAGGTCAACCTCACCACTTTGAATCACATGTTGTAATTACTGCTATCAAATTGATTTTTTTCAATTAAAAAAAAAAGTCGAATGTGTTCATGTAATGCGGGGAAAAACTCCGCTGCTTGTGTGAACGACCGAGTGATACTGTGGATTACAATTACAACACGAGCTTGATATGAGGTAATAATGAAATTTCTCCAGAAGGACTCCAGTTTGCAGATGCTGCCTGTTGCGTTTGCTCCTGTTTTCATTCTGTAAGCTATTTTTCATCATTTCTGGGTTTCTGTCTCCCAGGTTTGCTGGTGAGTTTTGGGGATAAAGTTGAAGACACAGTCCTAAAGCAATCACAGACCAATCAACCACATCCTCAGATCGGTCAGTAGAACCTGACTTATCACTATCCAGCTTCCATCCTATTGAATTCTCTGAGTTATCCTCAGTTGTGGCTTCAGCTAAACCAGCAGCTTGTCTGTTGGGTCCAGTCCCAACTGGACTGTTTGGACATTTTCTCCCTGATCAGTACATCAATATTGGTTCAGATCAAACTATCTCCGCAGCATTTCTGCCGTTTGTTTCTGTCATTTTCAGAACAGTGCCATGTCAAGGCAAAACGTTTCTGAAAAGAAGAAAATGCGTTTCACTTGAAACATTATCGTGTCCTTTAAACATCTGAACATTTCTGACTATTCCTCATTCTGTCTCGGAAGCTCTGTCCAGAATAAATTTCAAGTGTTGCGCTCTTCCTGTTGGTGTTGATGTTTGTTGATTGAAAAGAGAGGTGACTTTCTGCTTTTGCCGTCCTGTTTTCTCACTGAGCATCCCAAACCCACGCAGCAGTGCTGAGGGCAGCCTCATGCACCCAACGGCCTTGGTCACACATCCAGACATGTATAGAAACAGCTCTTTATCGGTGTGCTTCACCTGCAGACTTTTCTCCAGCAGCCAGAAAATGAAGCGAAAGCAGAAATCGATGGAATCACAAAACGCATGAAGCTGGTTAAAAAAGTTGATTTTGCTCCTAATTATTTCAGATAGTAACCATCACAGAGCTGAAATAGGTTGTGTTCTCACCAAACGGGAATCCAGAGGTGGTTTCAAAGACGACTTGAATATGGCGCGTGACTTCTTCTGCACTGCGACAGACAGGCTCACTCTTCCTAAAAAGTGTCACTTTTCTCACCGTTTTAACGCCTCAACATGTCAGCGTATTAGTAGTTCCTGACAGCGAGCAGCCGATGTGTTATTCCAGCCTGCTGATCTGCATTTTTTTTACAGCTGTTCTGCCAGGCTGTCAGGTTTCATCTCAAAGTACACAGCAGATTCTCTCTATAGTGCCTCATTAGTGCTATGCTAAACAGTGTTTGGAAGGCTTCCACTTGCTCCAACTCCTAATCAATTCATTTGTTGATGCAGCTTTTGCGAGTGAGTGCAATTATAGAGCGAGTTCATAATCACAAATGTCGTATTAGTTCGTAAGAAATGTGCTCCGTCACACTATTTTTTGCATTTTTCTAACATAAGACCTAAATATTACTGCATTTTTGAGGTAGTTATTCTTGTCCACACTCTGTATAGGCTTATATGCACGGTTGGTAATCCCCACATGTCTCTGCAGCTTTATATATTTAAAGGATCTGGAGCTTACAGTGTCAGTGCAATTGCTGATTTCTTGCAGGTACATTACGTTATATAGTTTTACAAAACCCATAAAAAGACACAATTTCTACAAATAAACATCCAAATCATCTCCAAGATCTGCTCTGCAGCCACAAAGAGATGCATCCCTCAGCCACACCATCGCTGCGGTCGCCCTGTTCCTTTTTTATCATGAAATTTATGAGCCCTGAAGTTTATTCAGAAACGGCTTCATAAAGCCTCAATTTAACACTTTCCCTTTGCAGAAGCGACTTTTACAGGGATGTGAAAGTTAACAACACGCTGTAAACCCCCAACTTTCTCGCTCTTCTTAAAAGTTTATGAGAAAAAAAAAAAGTTTCTTTCACAATGCAGCAGCGACTTTTCCAAAAACCTGGATGAAGACCTTCCACCACCTGTCTTAGTTTACCAGAACAGATTTGTTCTCTTCTGAGATGCCAGTTGGATCAAAACTATGTATCAAGTGTCTTCAAGGACACTAAACAAGAAAGCAGAGATTGACTCAAGTAGAGAAGAAATAGATTAATCTTTCTTTTTTTTTTCTAGTTATTTACTGACAGAGAGTCAACTGCCGTGTGTGTGAGGCCCCATTCACACGTTTTCAAGACAAAACGAACTTTGGGCGTCAGAAATTGGCAGTCTTTGTGTAGAAGTGTCCTTTACCCGGTTTTGAAGCCAACATGCATGTGTGAACAGTGCAAAAAGGCTTCCAGGCTGCTAATATTCTTCAAGCAATCTTTCTAAATAAAGTCCATTTTGCTTGCTAAATCTGTTTCCAGAAGTTCAACAAGTCTCTCGTGGCCTTTGAAAGCTATCACACCTCCCTGAAAGATGAAGGAAATGTATCTTGTGAGCTATGTTTTGGCCTCGCTGACTTGTATAATGAAACCTCTCCGCGCTCGAGGAGTCGACTGGACCAACTGCTGAAAAGTTTGCCCCAGTTTTCCAGGCAATTGCACGTGAAATTGGTGGTAGATATTACCTTTTACTACCTGAAATAATTGGAGGAGAACAAAGTAAATCCGGCTTTGGGGTGGATTCTCTCGTTTAACCTTCAGATTTGGCAGTTGAACATGCTGCTCTTCCGCCCGTCATCCCGCTGGGATCTATAACCGCGACTGCAGCTTATTAAACACAGACACACACGCACACACACACACACACTGAGCCTGTCCAGACCTGAATGAGTGGGATGGCTCTGCCGGGCCGCTGAGGAGACACTTCCCCGTCTCCGTCCGTCCACAGTTTGCTCAGGTGATCTGGAACGTTGCGTAACTGCAGGCTTTAATGGAGTTAGCATCAGAGCGTCTGGGTCTGCTTCATACAGAAAGCCGTGTAACCATATTACCCGCAGTGACATTTGAAGATGAATCAGCCTAATTTCATATTCTTATTTCCTGATTTATTGTTATTGATCCGAGGGAATAGGCCTTGTAAATCTCATGAGCGTGCAGGGTCCGATTTTTACAAGCTTCTAATAGAGGCAGAGGAAATCGAGGCATTTGATTTAATACAAGTCGCAGTTATGGTTTCTGTTTCTTTTTTTTTTTTTAAGGAGCCCCAAAGTGTATTCTTTAAGGAGCCACTCGAGCCCTTTCCAAAGCTGTAAAACCTTTCCATGCTGACCCGTAATGTGAAACCGGGGGCTCGGTAATCCCTCCTCTTCCCTTCTCTTCGTTACAGTCCTGAATGTGCTCCACTAGGTCTTGGAAATCCTTTTTTATATCTCACTCCTAAGCTGCAGCGTTCAGCAGAAAGCTCTGGAGGACTTCCTGTGAGCTGCTGGTCGTCCGTGCGTGTCGCTGCACGCCGACGTACCCCCAGCCACACAGAAACCCCCCCGGTCAAATCCTTTAATTAGAGTCACTTCACTTGATTTCAGGTGAAAGAACATTAACTCTGTACACGCTTTGAATGTAATCATTTCACCCCCCGAGTTTTAGCGTGAGTTACACAATGAGGGAGCTTTAGTTTAAGAGAAAGAAACCGAATTTAGTTTTGTCTTGCTTTTTTGTGACAACGCCTGATTTATCCAAGTCAGTGTTGCAAAGGTGCTCGAGTCAATCTTCACCAATAGAATTCGAAACGGGGAAACGCCTGTAATCACGTCCAGTTTAAGACATGAGTCAACCTATGATGGCTATTTTGGATGGAGGTGTACGCAAAATATATTGCAAATGTATCGTCGCTGCAAGATAAACATGGACGATACACATATTGGACAAAACTGTACTGTGATCATTTTCTTCCATGCATTCATTCATTTTCTGCAAATTCAAATTAGTACATTCATACAAGGAAGATAATTGCAGTTAGCCCAAGTTTGGAAAAAGAAGAACCCTCAAGGCCTAAAGACATCAATGTACTCAACTTTTGAGTTTTTATTCCATGAAAATCATAACTTCATGCATGTCATGTGTGTCAAACAATCCTACTGGAAATCCAGGAGAATCCTCACTTGTTCCCATAGAAAATATGCAAAGTCAAAACGAGGTATAGTTACTGTGATGTGAGAGCACCAACCACTCCACCACCATGTGGCGCCGTTTCAGTACATTAGTAGTAAAATAATCCTTTGCGTGTGAAGAATGAGGGTTTGGTGTCCCGTTGAGGGACACCAAGGCCTCGTTTAAGCTGCAGCTCTCACAAGTGCAAACTAGAAACTTTTATTTTGGGTGTTTGTTTCCATGACAACGGTGCTCGGAACCACTGAAACCCGAACTTGATGGAAACGACTCAAAGTTTAAAGGTTTTCCAAAATGTCATTTCCACCTTGCAGCCTGTTGTGCTCACTACATTTCAGTGTAAACAGATCTTTTGAAAAACGTTGCTGGGTAAACATGAAACTCTCTAGAAACAAAAATGGAAGAAGTTTTATTTTGAAATGTCATAAATGGTTGGAAAACACGTTTTTTTTTCTACATGCTTTAGAATATCTGGTGCCTGTGATTTGCTTGTCTGTGTCCTGTGATGGTCTGGCGACCTCTCAGCTGTTTGCCCTGCCTGCTGTACAGCATCAGCGCTGTCTAACTCGAATAAAGCGAGTGCAGACGACGAATCGATGGATCGATCGGCGCAGTGGAGACAGGAGATCACGTATGGAGGAAGCGAGCGGCCTGACGACACGCTGGCTCAGAATCGAACCGTGGACTTATTGCTGATGCCATCCGTACGCGTACACGTGTTCAGGTGGTTATTTTAAGAGGTTCATTACCACCTTTAAAAGGAAATTGAACCCTTCTATGTGCTGCAGCGCAATCATCTGAAGTCAGACGTTGTTTGGCCTTATTTGGCTCGGCACGCCTCTGGCTCGGCCATGACTTTACATATTGTTTTCCGAGCGCCGTCCTTGTCTCGCTCCGATCCGCGGCCTTTATTGAAATGTATAGCGTGGCCCTGCCGCGGCCCATTTTCACATAACTGGCGGAGGCAATTTTATTGACTTATTGCGAAAAGCCGGTGCATAAGCGACGGCGCGAGCCTCATCTGTCCTGGCATCCCTGGCAGTTAAAAAGAAATGATTTGTCGCGTTAGCCCCCGCGGTGCTCTACATTGCCCTAAAACAAGATGCCGTTCCCTCTTGACAATGAACACTCGCCGCCTGAACATAAACAACGGTTTTTATTGTGCTCCAGCCTGCGAGCCTCCAGATCAATGCTTTGTAAATCATCCTCGGGAGGCATGCAAACACAGATCCATTCTGCGCAGCCAAAACATCCCCGGACGTACTGGCACATTAATACAGATGGATAAAGAGCGCCGGGCCAACGCCGCGTACTGTCAGCCAGCGGTAATGAGCGCCTTTGTGGCGAAACGGCAAAGAGTCTGAGAGATGAGGGGGATCAGTGGAGCCATCAACCATCGTTTCAAGTCCATCCTCGACTTGAGACGCCGCTTAAAGCGGTAACAAAAAGCAACACGCCGTCCGCTGTGCCACAACCGCTCAGCCTCACCTTGCTGCCTGTTGGTATTAGTTTCGTCTAATGGCTTCCTGTGCCTCCGGAGACTTGTACAACCTAAAAATGAGCAGCAAGGTGTGGACGACATGCGAAAGTGGGGCACATGGGCAGGTGCAGCGTCGGGAGAAAAAAAAAGAGCGAACTCAGCTTTGTCCTTTAAGTTAGCCTGGTTTGGTGTGTGGATGCAGACCTGCAGCTCAGACAAGTGTGCAGTCTGTTGCATGATTTTCCTTGGAAATATCTTAAAAGTTCATAATAACCTGTAAACTTTAAAGTTTTTCTTTGTTGTGGCACAGAGGTGATGAAGATGACTATTTCTGTAAGGCCAAACATTGAACATTATTACAATCTGGACAAAGTCAATTTTAATGAAACTTTCAGGTTCAAAATGCAATGAGATGTCCAAAACATTTCTGTAACTGCTGCATATTTTTAAAATTGTTTAGATTTTTTCTTTGAAAAAATTTTTAGCAGTTGCTATCTGGTTTGGCGGGCTGGATTGGAGCTTCTTGAAGGCTGGTTTTGACCCATGGGGCTTATGTTTGACACCCCTGTCCTTTAGAGTAGTGCCAGGGCAATGAAGTGTAAAGAAATGGGCGTCCCCTCAGGATCTTTATGACGCCTGACAATACATTTAATAGATTGGTTATTTGATGCATTGGACATAATTTCCTCTTTTAATGACTGCTTTAGTGTCAGAAACTGCAATGCATGGATGAATGTTGCAGCAGACTGAAGCACAGCAACACCTGGAAAATCAGTTAATAGTTGCTCTCAAGTCGATTTAATCAATCTAATGTAATAAATCTTCCCAAGGCAGCCACGTGGCTGCAGGGGTCTCTGAATATGCAACATGCAATATGGTGGGAATTGTGATAAATATGATAAATATCAAATTTGCAACAAACAGATGTTAATGTATTTGTGCTTTGACATTTGGTCCCTCAAATACCAGCAGTTTTTCATTCTTCCATTGCACATGCACCGTCTGCAGCTTCCCCGGCAGTAGTTCAGAAAGTGAGCCACCAGTTATTTTAAATTAATACACAATACATAAAAACATAATTCACTGAAGGCCACCCAGTCTTTTAGGATATGCGTGTCTCATGATAATAACCAACTTACAATATATCAAGCCTTAAAGGTGCATTAAGGAGTTTTACAACCTTAAAAATACTTATTTCCCACCATAAATATGTTACACATTTTTAATGATGTGTACAATGTGCCCTGACATATTCATTACAAGTACCTCTAACAGCGCTAAATTGTCACTTGAAAGTTGCAGTGCCGGTCCGGCACCAGAATTTTTTGGGGGAGAATTTGAAAGGAATGACGTAATGCACGCTTCGGCTGGTTAGGTTTCATTTTGTCCGCCATTACTCCGCCAGATGCTTAGTGAGCAACAACTGAGCAGGATCTTCCAGAAAGTAAGAAAAGACGGGCTTCTAGCACTGCCACAGCTCCAGCACAGACTCCACCAGGTAAAAGAAACTTAAATTTTACTTGAGCGCTTCTAAATGAGCGAAGACGGAGTCCCCCTCTTCCGTGCCCGTGAGCCACAGGGACGAGTTTTTCACTAAGCTGCATTACGCCCAAGGCCTGCAGGTGGCGCTCTTTCGCATAAAACGTGCAAACTCCTTAAGGCACCTTTAAAGCTCGTGTCCGGAGTTTCCGTTCGTTTCCAATGTATGTATCTTTTTTTAACAAAGCTTAAATGTGTCAGTCTGTTTTGATACTATAATATAATATTAGCATAAAGCAGTATAAAAATGTATTTATGAGCCCCGCCTGCATCTCATAGACCCCCATGTTATCCAAAAAAGCGCCGGTCAGCTTCAGCCAATAGATTTCGAGCTTCCGCCTTGTCATGTTGTCAATCAAAGTGTGCACGCAGCCAGAGAGCACGGCCGCTCGCCCAGGCAGAGGTGAGTTAGCAACGCAGCAGCCGCCCCGCTTACCTCGGATATATCCACTGTCTGCTGAACATCCACGGTAAACAGCTAAACATGTAGGATGCTGTAGGACTCGGAGGCACTCATTTTCACCCGACAGATAATGCGCGTGCACAATTAAAGGGGCGTGGCTTGGTCGCTCATGAAAGAAGAGGGAGGGCGGAACCTGAGATGTTGGATTAAAGAAACCTCTCTCTTTCAAAACTCCGGACACGAGCTTTAATGAGAAATGTTAATATTGCATTATAAAGTGAAGATACCTGTTATCCCTCTAATTCAGAGGTGTCAAACATACGGATCAGGCCCACAAAAGGATTTAATCCGGCCTTAGAGATGATTATGTCAAGTATGTGAGCTGCAATATTTCAATAAACTGCTGTTATAAATGTGTCCACTGGATGGCGCAATAGCAATTGTGTTAGGCAAGCAAACCGTTTATACCAGGGCAGAGCAAGTACGTCACGCAAGAGCCAATCAGATGAGCTCCTTTGTATTTTGCCTGCGCGATTTATTACGGCTTCTACCTCACCTACCTATATGCTTTTCCACTGCCATTGCCCCAATATGTCGCTGTCAAAAAAGAGAAAAGTGGACGCCAAGTGCAGAGTTTTTCAAGAAAAAAGGTCATCCTCCTATTTTTTTCACTGAAGTGAATGGGAAAGCAGTGTGTTTGTTGTGTTCACAACATGTTGCAGTGCTGAAAGAATATAACCTTCGTCGCCACCATGTAAGTTTTCATGCCGACAAATATGATCACTTTCAAGGACAACCGAGAAAAGAGAAGGTGGATGAACTGTTGTCAAGTCTGAAGAAACAGCAGTCTGTTTTAACTCACAGCTGAGACATCAGTGATTCTGCGGTCAAAGCTAGTTACCTCATTGCTAACGAAATCGCGGTGGCTTCAAAACCAATTAGTGATGGAGAATTCATAAACACATGCATGGTGAAGGCAGCGGAGATCGTGTGCCCTGAAAAGCGACGGGCTTTTGCAAATATCAGCCTGACAAGAAACACTATAGCAGACAGGATTTCTGATCTTTCAGTGGATTTGGACGGCCAGTTAAAGAACAAAGTAAAGGCATTTCTTGCTTTTTCAGTTGCAATTGATGAAAGCACGGACATTAAAGATGTTGCACAGCTGGCCATTTTCATCCGAGGAGTTGATGACACATTGACCGTCACCGAAGGGTTTGTGGAGATGGTACCAATGTCAGGTAAAACAACATCCGATGATATTTTCACCGCACTCGTCGACACCCTGGACAGGGTCGGACTGGATTGGTCCCGCGCTGTCAGCTTGGCTATAGATGGTGCGCCCTGAAATCGGGAGAAAAGCAGGTGTTGTGACAAAGTTCAAAGAGAGAGTGCAATCTGCAAAAGGAGGCCATGATTTTTTGACTTTTCACTGTATTTTGTACCAGGAGGCTTTGTGTTGCAAGTAGGGCTGAACGATATGGGCAAAATTTCATATCTCGATATCCATGCCAGATATCTCGATATCGATACGATATATTACAATGGATTCAGTTAAAATTGAGCATTTTTCAGAAAAATAAAAACATAATACAAAAGGATGTAAAAAAAAAAAATGCAGTTTTATTTATGAGAACTCACTGCCATGACCACCAAACTCGTTTGTGCAGATTCTGCAACCGCCCTCTGCCATCAGCTGCCAACCAGTAAATGAGGTTTGTGGTTGGCTGACCTTACCTGTGCATGGGCAAGCTTACATGCAGGGCAAGCAGGGGAAATCTTGATATCGTTGATTTTGAGAAACTAATGTCCTGAATGTTCATATCCCGATATCGATATAACGATATATTGTTCAGCCCAAGTTGCAAGTCATTAAACATGGATAACGTCATGAAAGTGGTCATCCAAACGGTCAATTTCATCCGATCCAGAAGCCCGAATCACCGTCAGTTTGACAGCCTTCTCAAAGAGAAAGACCACATCTACGGCTTGCCATACCACACTGAGGTAAGGTGGTTAAGCTGAGGTGCTGTGCTGAGGCGTTTCTATGACTTACGAGAAGAAATTGTTCATCAACAGTTCATGGAAGGAAAGGGCAAACCGGTGTTAGAATTTCATTCCGAAGAATGGATGCAAGACCTTGCATTTATGGTGGATGTTACCGAGCACATGAATGACTTGAACAAACGGCTACAAGGCGATGCAGCGCACTTCCCACGCCTGAAACGTGTGCGCGAGCCAACGTGTCGCGGACATGAAGCGGTTCAAAGATAAAATAATGGGACTGTTACGGGAGTTTGAGCAACGTTTTCAGATCTTTTGAACTGGAGAAAGACTTCAAAGTTTTTTGCTCGCCATTCACCGTGAATCCCTCTGAGCTGCCTGTCAACATCCAGCTTGAAATAATTGACTTGCAGTGCGACTCAGATTTGAAGGGCAAATTTGCCGCAGTCAGCTTGGACACATTTTATCAGAACCTCTTGCCAGGTTACCCCAACTTGACATCCCTCGCTGCAAAGCTGTTGTCCATGTTTGGAACCACATATCTTTGTGAGCAGGTTTTCTCTGGAATGAGCATTAATAAAACAAAGCTGCGCTCAAGGCTCACACACAGCCACTTGAATCACATCCTGAAGCCGGCTGTCACTCAGAACGTGACGCCTGATATTGATACGCTGGTGAAAGCTAAAAGATGCCGGGTATCAGGAGTCAAATAAACAATGCAGCCCCACTTAAAGTGCTGCATGAGACACCTTTATATAGTTATGTGATCTGTGAAACAGTTCTGTGAGCCCGCTTGGGAATAGATTTTACTCCTTGTGGCCCCTGAGCTAAAATGAGTTTGACACCCCTGCTCTAATCCCTCAGTAATTTGATTACACTAAAAGTTTCTTTTACATAGTTACTTTTGTCTCATGCAGAAACTGTTGCAGAGCTGCTGTCTCTCTGTCCTGCCCATTGGCCAAAGTGGTTAACTTCATGGTTACTATTTGATAAACTCCTCTTTACTGGAAGAGCAATGTCTCATTAATGGTGTGCTAACTCTCACCCTGAAAACAGCCTTAGAAACCCTGTGGCCTGTTAATATGTAGCTATTTGTCTCAGCTGTGTTGCTACTGCTGCTTCTTATCAAGATTTTAGAGCATCTTCCTCCAGTTGACTCACCTGCACTGTGCTCAGCTAATGAGCCACAATAGAGATATTGTGTGGTTTAGTGTTTTGACCTGATTTAATAATGCCCTTGGAGTCTGTGGATCCAACACAGCGTACAAATAAAAAGTCTCTGATCTTCCAGCCGCCCAGCAGTCTAATATTGACCGAGCCCACAAATATTTGCAACTGCCTTGCTCTGCAACCTGCAAGTCAAAATGATCACTCAAGGATTTCCATCTACATTCCAAAATGAAATGCAGGCTTTCTATCCAGAGGGTTTGCATACAGATTTTATTTTTTTTTATTTTTTTATTTTTTTTGTGAGCTGCAATGCAAACTAGAGTAAAGATGATTTATTTCCAGAGGCATGGTAAATAAAAATAATTGGAGTTTTTAAAAGTGGAAGTGGAAGTAAACCCCTTCTCCTTGAACTCCTCTGTGCCTTTCAGATATACGACAATGGATGCCATATTTTCACTCTGTTGCGTCTTGACTGACCATATTAAAGCAACTGTTGTTTTTCTGTTTGCATCATACATTATTTCCCTCGCCCCCTAATGTGCACTCATTTTTTTTTTTTCCAGTTTTCCCTCCGTGGAATCAAATTCCAGTTTGATGTGTAATCTCTGGGAAAAATCGCGCATTCACATACATAATGCACACAGATCAGGTTTTACAGCGTTATTTACCAGACGTTTTCCAATTTTTCTGGTCCGTACTCGCAGCCAGCGTATGAAATGTGACACTAATTTGCATGCTGACAACGATTTCTAGTGAGATTACACCCAGCTGATTGATGGCCACGCTGTTGCCCCAGAAACCACCTTGGGCGATGTGATATGACTCTCCCGTTATCAGACACTAAAGCATATTCCTGTAGTTAATCTTCCCAAATGGGCTTTCACACAAGATATCCTGCATTCACGGGCCTTGACTGGTAATGAAAGACGGCCCCTTTTACCAATAGTTTGAATACAGTTCATTTTAAACTTGAGGGAAAAAAAGGAAGAAAAAGAAACTACAAAGATAATACAATTCATGTTTGATGAAGTGGAAAAACTGTGGGATTTTAGCTGAATTTGGTGTTTAGTTTAATGAAATAAGTTCTGTTGATGAATCGTTTTGTCAGTTGGCTCAAGATGATGCATGCATAAACTTTAATAAGAGGGAAGACAAATGGATTACTTTCCAGGCCTTTTGTTGTGCGTTTCATTTCTTAAATTTTCATTGTGAGACTGTGGAGCTTACCTGCCGTCAGGCCTCAGGTCTTCTGACTGGTCCGATTATGATTGCACCCATTCATCTCTCTGATTATGGTCACATTAAGAACTGAGCCAATCCCAGCTAACTATGGGCACAAGGGAAGGGAACACATTGGACAAGTTGTGTGTCCATCTCAGAGCCTACAGAGAGACTCCGTAAGGAAATTGCTGGTTATAACCACATGAGAACAGTGCTCAGAGCCACTGAAGACGCAACTTTTTGAAACCGGTCAGGCTCTGTCCCCTTGTAGACAGCAGTTATCAAAATGACGCCATGAAACCTTGAAACTTTTATGAAATGAAAACGCAAAAACGATGCGTTTTCATTCGAAATTTTGTCTTGTAATTGAGGTCTCAAACACTAAATTCTCTTCTGCTTATTGTGGAAGATTATTGAGGTGAATTATTCCACAACTGAATCCTAAAGGCGCATTGATGCTCGAGGTTAGATACACATGAATCTTTCCTACAGTTTGATCCATGTTTCTTTCCATGTCCTGGAAGCTTACGAATATGGACCGACGGCATAATATGGACACCAGTAACCACTGGAGGGATCCGATACCTCAGTGGACATTTCTAAACATTGAAAATGATGGTCTGCACCAGTAACCCGATTCACTGCGCCAGAGAAAAGAATTCTGCATCTTTCAAATATGTTTAACATTCTCTTTGCCCACCGTCCACTATGCTGTGTACATTTTCTTCGCGAAAAGTGTCAACAGTCGACATGCTGGTTATTAACGCGTCTTCTACTCTGTTGCCATAGAAATCGTTGCCTTGGACTGCAGATAGGAAGGATACTGTACCATCCATGCCAACATAAAAGATGTATTGAAGCATGCAGCATAAATGAGCTTTGAGGTGTGACACATTGTGTGTTGAAGCCTTTCCAACAGACCCAGGCTGCAGCAGCTCTTCAGTCTGGTTCAGGCAGTCGGTGAACCTCGAGCACCCATGACCCTTTCACCTTTTCAACAGTTGTCTTTGTCCGGACCTCTTGGCATGTACAGACCATTGCACATGTCACAACACCTCTTCTATCCTGCAGAAGCATCGACCCTCGTGTCTAGCCTCCTCTTTTTTTTTGCATTTCTACCAGTTTCCAACACCTAAACTCCAAAAGCTGACTGGTAACTCGCTGCTTCATACATCCCATCTCTTGGCAGGTGCCACTTTACCAGGATGATCAATCACTTCACCTGTCAGTGGGCTTAATGTCCGTCGTAGATTTGGTCCCCAATTTCCATCCTGGCAAAGACCCCGGCTCATCATTCTTACTATATCTGAAGGTGTAGTGTGTGGAATTCATCAGAAAATTGGAAAAACACATGCAGTGACTTCAGTGGGCCGTATCTTCCTGATGGATTAATGAGGCACGTGCGGCGAGCAGCCAGCTCCACGGGGCCATCAGTCACGCTTAATGGTTGTTAGCATTACTGGGAAACCTGGGCGAATCCTTTTACTGTCTGTTGACAGTAGAATAAGACCTACATGTAAATGTGTTTCTCAGAGTCCCACTGAGAGCGGTTTTATTTTTCTGTGAGGAGCAACAAGTATGTTTTTAAAACATTTAGTGGGAAACAAAGAGAAATCATTATTGTGATCAATTTGTTGTCTCTGATCGTCCAAATAGCAATTTGTTAAACTCTTTACTCGCACGCTATCTGGCTTCCACACCAGAAGGTTTGTTGAATGTTATTGTTAGCATGCCATGCTGCTGGTTGTACTGTTTCTATTTCATCACTGTGTTTAAACAGTGTGAGCTGATGGTCGCACTTTCTCCTAAATTTGGACATATTCCAAGCCTTCCTTCGAACCTCTTCAGCCAATATCAACCCTCTTATCTCAGTTATCTTTTCACATTATTCAGTAATTTAACCATAATAGCGTCTGTCTTCCACAGCATACAGCAGCAGTAAGAACATATTTTAAAAGAATAATCTCTGTATCCATCAAGAAGGCATTGATTGCAGCTCTGACAATGTGAAGTACCGAAGTGTCCATTTAAAACAAGTATGTAGTGACGAGCCACTCAACAGAAGGTTAATACAGTTTAAAGTGTTTCACAGTAGAGGTCAGGTAAAGTCTCGTTGTCAGTTTTTCTCCTTTTTGAGTCTCTTTTATGAAACAGAGTGAAAACAATAAGACGCTCCATCATCTTCATAAAAGCTTCCGTCTCCCACTGCGATCCGGTATAAAGCGAGTGTCTGAATGCCGTCTCCGACTGTCTTCTCTGCTACTTGCACTCCACACTTGTGCTAACATCCTTTTGAGCGCGGAAGCAGAAAGCCAGCTGCTGTGAGGCGGGAACTCATCATCCGTCCCTGAGCAGAGCCGAGCAGGTTAAAGTGATGAATCTGATCCAAGTTCCTGACAAACGCCTGCTGTTCAAGGAAACTCTCCCATTAATATTCAGATGTGCTTACCGGCACCGTCGCAGGGTGGAAAGGGAGCAAAAGTCCCTCTTTAAGTTGGAGAATAATTGCAGGAACTTTTCCATTCCGTGCTGCGAGCTACAATGGAGAGGCTGCTGGAGCTAAAAACTTGTGTGTCGAATTTTATCAGATTCCAAACGACAGAAATCTGAATTTAGACGATAGTCTTGCTGCACTTTAAAAGCTTTGGAGTCTGCATTGAAGCCCAGATAAGGAATATAAGTCTGCTTTTCTTTAAGTAAACTAAAGAAACACACACCAACAGAATTACTGGCCTTTTTCAAAGCAAACTCCACATTAGTTTGTGGTCTTTCCAGCTCTGAATGCAGTAGGGAAACTGCTAATAGACCTCCTGCATAGAAGCTGCAAGATTAATGTGTGCTATACATGCCTGTGTGCCTTTTTTTTTTCACCCCCCTGCATTCATTAGAGATGGTTACGATCTGTCGCCCTGACAGTCCGGGGCGGGGAAGGTCACAACAAACCTCTTATCTAGATTATGGAGCTCCCCACCTACAGAGGAGTGCAGGCAGGGTTTTGGAGAGGAAGATATTTGAGATGCTAATCAGTGAGTAGTGCTCGTACTGGAAGAGCTGCGTCCTGCTGCTCTGCGACGCTTTTTCAAAATCCAGCCGTCTCTGCTTCACTTACTCCTCTTAACCCGCAGCTGAAACGAGGCACATTTAACTTTACCTCAACCCGATAGCTCGTCTCGCTCAGCGTTTTGTCTCGGATGAGACAGATCAAAGAAATGCAGTTGTGTCTGGGTGGGATTAATGCCCTTCTCGGTTTGCACCCAATGTTGCTGACAGTAATTTTATTCGTCTTTGAAACTAGTCCAGTATCTCACCGTCAACAAAACGGCGAAAGACAACAGCGACAGCAGCATGGAGGATATCGCCACATCGAGTAATTAAGTTGGTAATGAAACCATCGATTTGTCCCTGCGAAGGTCCCGCTTGAGTTTATTGTGCTGGATGACGATGTTCTCTTCACTCACTCCTGTGGGGATCTGGACCAGCCAGTCCAGGGTTTGGGGAACTTTTAATCACTTCTGTCTGAAAGCTCTGTGACAAACTGGAATGGACACTCTCCGGCTCTGCTCCGTGCAGACTGTGGTGCAGCCAAAGGTCACAACGGTTACATTACAGCTGTACCATCGCAGGAACTGTACTGAGCAAAATTCAAAGAAATCCCCGAGAATAGCAGAGGCAGCACGACACTGAGACCTGAGCTGAGATATTGGTGATGCTGCCATGAAGGCGAGCTGGATTGATGCTACGATTAGACTCAAAGCTGTGCTGTCAGGGTGAGTTTGTGAAAACATGCACGTACAATGAAACGGCCATTGGAAAGGTTTTTTTTTTAATTGGCTTCATGTTGAGATTGTGGTTAGCTTCAGTACTAATTGTTTAATTTTATGAAACTATTGATACTTTCATTTTGTCTACTCTACACAAACTTTAAGGTTTAAAGCTAAGGGTTATTCAGGCACTATTTTACCACTCAGCCCTTGAAATTAAATGTGTTTGACACTTCTGGTCTGAATTCAGTTTATGTCTTGCCCCCAAAAAGTCAATTTCTTTGAAAAGGTTCAGAAGCTTTCATGGGTTTTACAGTGTTGAGCACATCTGATTGGACCTTTGTTGGCCTTAGTTATGTATTTGCGGCATGCTGTCGACTTTTTGATAACTGTCTCTGGTCACAATCAGTCATTAATTTTAAAGTACAGATACCAGTCTGTCTTTATTGATGCCAGTCTGAAACTTGAAGAATATCTACAAAGTACAAAAAATGTCTACAGACTACTAAAAGGCTACAAAATGATACTAATATAAAAAAAGTCCAGCTGTAATTGCAGCATGCTAATTGTGCAGTTGTTTTGCCACCATACTTTCTTGATAACGTCAAAATATTGCGGCATACCGTATGTGACCACCAGGTGTCACTGTATGACACTAGAAAGTTGCTACTGCGTTCAATTGGTTATACATTTGACTATCATTTCAACTTTTAATTCAACTGTGTACATGTTCTTGATCTGTCAAAGTATTTCTGTTCTCAATGTTAAACCAAATTGTTTGATTTCCCAACCTTTTTTAAATGCCACTGTAAGCGAATGCTGAATCCTGATTGGGTGATTGAACGCCATCATACATCTCACCTGCCATCTGAGAGCCGATGGGTTGCCTGAAGGGATGAATGGATGAGTGGAGCCCCAGTCATACGTCTCCCAGGTGGACAGGGTGAATTACACTCCCGGTCAGTGTGTGCAGGAGACACATCATGACATATGGTTTCCTACTGTACAGTGCTGTTATTAAAAAGAAGAAAAAAAAAGTCGCTTCTTCTCGAGATTTGCTGTAAAATGGTTCAGAAACTACTACGAGAGTCATTTATTGGTTAAAGATGGACCTTGCAGCAGCTGCAGTGGGTGCACAATCGAACATTTTTTATTTTACACTTAAAAATGTGCTGTAACTGATGATTGGATGGAGATTGTTTTGTAATTATGACCCAAGAACCACATCATCCATGGAAACTCTTCGGAAATATTGATAATCATCTTTTAATTTTAATTCAATTGTCATTTTTGTCAATAGTGTCACTTTTATGACTGTTGGATGTGTTGAATTGGTTACATGACACATTTTCAAGAGAAAATGGAAAACTGTGGACTCGACTTTTACGAAAATGGTGCTCGGAGTCAGTGACAACACATTTTTTGGAGAATTGGCCTCCAAGGTGGAACTTTCTGTAAATGCACCAACTCCATCTGCACACCACGGCCAAAGGAAACGGTTCTTCTGCACATTCACAAGCAGACGGGTCAATCATCAAATCCGACAGGATCGCTGTTCTGGATGACTTCATTTAAAAAAACATAGAACATATGAACTGTAGAGAGCAGCAATTGAGGAGAAGACGTCACAGAAGATCCATGGATGTAGAATAGGAAGAGATGCAGATGTTTGATGTGAGAAGTCTGTTGTGTTTATTATCCCGCTTTTCATTCAGTAGCTGCACTAATTGTTGTTTTCTGTCACTTTTTAAATATTTTTGTTGTTGTGAACATTCCAATAATTTAACAAAAAACAAAAAAAAAAAGCCGAACAGATCTCTCCATTTTTCACTCTGCTTGTAAAGCAGCGGTTCCTTCCAGCCAGCTGTGCACTAACTGTGTGCTTTACTGAGTCGTGCAGCATCCATTGACATTTCGGCAGACTTCCTCTCTCCAGCAGAGCCCCCCATGCAGCTCCGACGCTCGGGCAGCTGTCTGCTCGCTGACAGGCAGCCGCAGCGACCCGTCCCCATCCAGCCATTTTCTCCGGGAGCCCTAACCACGGGCAGCTGCTGCCTCGCTTCAGCACGGCCAACATTGTTGCTCCTGGTGTCCTCAGCCGCCTCGCCTTCCAGGTGATAGATCCCGACTTGGCCCAATAAGTCTCGCAGGGGAATAAACAAGGCGGCGAATTCAATATTGCACGTGTCGCGGCCAGCTGGTGAGGTCGGGGGGAGTTTATGTGTCGCGTTTGATACATAAACCCTGATTCAATGTGGAGCCATCAGCAAAGCATAAAGCTCCCATTTTCAGGAGTTATTCGCCAGGAGTTGTGAGTTATGCTCTGCGAAGGTTATCCTTTAAGCAAGCTTTGACAGAATTCCACGAAGCAGTTCTGGAAGAAACGGGCAAAAAAACCCCACAGACGCAGTAATGAAGCAGCACAGGCAGCCTTACCGATCTCTGCCGCCGCTGTGTTCTTCCTCTGTCAGCAGTCCAGCTGGTGCTGAGGGAGCCCGATGCCCCCATTAGGTTGTTTTGACAGCCTTATCCCCGGTAATTAATACCAGGCACTTCTAAATGAGATTTACGGGAGACATGCTGTTTGCAGCACCCAGCTGGGGGAAACCTGCTTTCAGCAAACTGCTGCTGGGAGTTCGGGACACCCAGGTTTATATACAGCGCTTTTACTCAGTACAGTAAACACTCCAGATCAGAAAATTTCAGAGATATTGATTTGGAGAGCCTCGGAGAGAAGGAACATGGCCTCCATCTTGAAAACAAGCTGTACTCACAATTGCAATGTGGAACACCAGCTTTATACTGGAGGTATAGGTGGCACAAAATGACTGTGAGGAGAAGGTCAGAAAGTCAGACGACGCGTATTTGGTAGGCTTTTGTGTTGTAACGATGCTTCCTGTCAACAATCAGGCACGGATGGAAATCCAGTTTTATGTTGATTTAGAGATAATGTTCTTCTCAAACCAAATTTCTTATTCTGTTTTTCCAATTTCATACTCGGCTCTCTGTGCATGCCACAAATGCAAGTTCTTTACAAATAATAGCCCCATGTTAAAGGAGATGAAAAAATATTCTAACTGGATTTGTTTCTGAAAATTTTAACTTGAAAGCTCCAACTTTGTCAACAATAAGATATTTTCACTCTGAGGGGAAAGGTTCAGAACCTGACATTTTCAGACAGGAAAATAAATAAATATACATTTCTTAGTGTGTGTGTGTACTATATGCTGCGTTTCGTTATCATGCATCTTAGATTGCATAAGATACATATAAGTCTTTCCGGAAAACAATCTGGAGGCAGTGATCTGAAGGAGTGTGGCTTCGAGAAATTTGACCCAGTTTCCACAGCAGTGCTTTCAAGTCAAAACGGAAAACTTTCGATGCACTTTGGGGCTTCATTTCCATGGAAACGAGGCTCGGTGCCACTAAAAACTCAACTTTTGAAAACACTTGGGCTCTGTCTCTGTCAGTGGTGGAAACTATTGTTCATACATCTTCTGCACATGCTCAGATGAACAGTAACAATGGCGCCCTCTGGTGGCATGACTTCCAGTCCATATTCACCGGGGACTTGGTAGGTAGTTTCCAGGAATAGCAATCCAACGTGGTGCTCTGTCCATATCAGTGTGTGTCTGGCTGTTATTAATATTTCCAGTGTATTGTCCTCATGTATAATAAACTCAGACAGCACCCACTAGTGGCCCAGCATGCAAACTACATCATGTAAATGCAAAACTTTCCTGAAATGAAAGCAAACTTTCCCACTTCCCAGCTGATCATGAACACAACGCAAATCTGCAAGTTGGAAACTATCACCACTGAAATCCCACATATGTCGAACCTGAATATTTTCATTATGTGGAGAAGATCTCATTGGGATTTCTATTCAATCAGAGGTTTAGTGTCCACTAGAAGCAGGTGCATGGTCTTGCTTTTTCATGAACATGATGTATGCAGATGTGCAGCTCATTAGAGGCGCCTTGTTTCCTGCGCCGTCAGTTTTAACGTGTTGTCCATCCTATTTTTTTTTTAATCTGTGCAGCAGCCCGGACAAAATGCAACCGACTGTCAAATCCCCTGAGACGGGTGTGGAAGAGGGATTTTCTCTCTCTCTGAAATTAGGAGGAAAACGCGTCCTGTGTGCGTCTTCGCCACAGAAAAAAAAAAAAAAAAACAAAAAACACGGAGATTTAAATCACCTCCCCGGTGCGCGTGATTTTCTTTCTCTTTTGTGAGCAACGCGTGAGGAGATCTACAGAGGAGAAACCCCCCCCAGTCTTTCCCCCGTCTTCTTTTTTATTTAAGGAATCGGTCCGTGAGGTTGTAAGCCCACCCACTTATGAACCGGCTCACTATCTGAGGGTCTGGCTGGCAGCTGACGGCGCCGCAGCGCGGAGCAGACAGACGCTGTTCCAAAAAGTCTGCGGAGCAAACCTTTTCGGGAGCAAACTCGGAGCTGCCAAGGGAGGAAACAATGAAGGAAAAGAGTCTTATTGAGACTGCAAAGATGCAGGGCAACGTCCTGGTAAGGTGTTTTATTTAATTAATTTATTTATTTGCTGCTGCTGTCTGTTAAGATCTGCGTTACGCGTCCCGTTTCCATCATCCTTATGCGCTTTGACGCACGACGTTATTCATCATTCATATCAACTGATTAACTAAGAAGAAGAAGAAAAAAAAACAGTTCACGCCCTTGGTTTTATCAGTATTCTTATAGTGAGTTATAAATCACAGTTATAAGGGAGTTGGAAAGTTTTTTGTTTTTATGGGGCCACTCATAATGACTGCTGAGTTTTGGCTCCTCTCCTTCGGGTCGTGAAGCTTCAGAGGGCAGAGGTAACCTTTTGCCCAAGGAGGCGCCCATTAATATTTTACTGCATCTAAAGCTGTGAGGTGCAGGATATATTACCCCGACTGTCCTTCTGCTGGGAGCTGCGATTCAGCCGTGGATGTATGTATGAAGGGAGTGAATACCAAGTGTCCTTTGGGCCCCTTTCAGATATTAAAGGCCACTGCCATCCCCTCCCTCCCACACTGTTTTCAGTCTCTCATCTTATGATTTTCAGAAATATTGCTGTTGATTGTTGCATTAACTCATAATTGAATACAAATAGTGTTTTCTGAAGGTCTTAACTTTGCTTCTGGACAGTTTAGTTTCATAGTATTTTGTTTTTTTCTTCAAAATGCACCACGGAGGCTCAGAACGCTGTGCTCTGCAAACACTCAAGGCCATTTTGGAAGATGTGGGGCACAGCTGTGTGGAGTCCGGCGACTCCAAATGGTTACTTCAGTGAAAATGGTGTTTTCCTCCCTGTGGCCTTACGATGTGCACGATGTGTTTATCTGTGTTTATCCCGTCGTGATGGGGAGGTTTATGAGTTTGTGGGTCAGCTTTTGAGACAGCAAGTTGTGGAGTTGAGCTGAGACATTACAGGACTGGCTGTGGCTGAAAACCTCATGGCATCATTGACATCTCAGCTCAGGTGTCAGTGTTATGCTTCTTCTATTCTGCAGAAATGTTTTTTTTTTTTTTTTTTTATAGTTTTTGGAACCCTGATAACTTTAAATTTATTTTCCAATTGGTGTACAATCAAGACAATACATGCTGAATTACACAAAGCCACATGTTTTTTTTTTTTTCTGCTGCACTGTTCTGGTTCCTGTATTCTAAAGCAGAAATGATATTTCTTTTTTTTTTTCCCTGAGTGGGTCCGTCAGTGTTTCTGCCAGTCTGGTCCTGCAGAGATTTATGTGTTTGATGAACAAACCTAGACGTTACCACTGGCCCGCTTCCCTCAGCCACAATGCCCACGAGGCTTCATCATTGGATTTTTGGAATACTACAGAAAACTCTTTAAAGAGGGGAAATTAGGCCAGGTAGTTTGTTTTATTTAGTCAGACTGGAAGCCAAAAAATAATTGCTTGAAATGAAAAAGCTTGTGTCCTCAATGAAACCACAACTAAGCCCTTTTTTTTTTTAAAACCAAAAGTCTTTTTTCGAGCACGACAACATGAATGCAATAAACGACTGACTGTAAAATTTTGAGTCATAGTAGTTTGCCAGCCTTTTTGAGACACACACACACACACACACACACACACACACACACACACAATGAAGGAATAAAACATGCAAATGTACAGTAGATATCCATCTCTTGGTAAACCGAAGCTCTGATCACACCACCAACTCCTGCCATGCTTCATTGCTTGACTCAACAGGTGGCTTCGACCTACCTAGCTGCACCACCGTGTACCGGGAAGGAAGAGAAAAAAGATTAGAAGTTGGGACTTAATGGTATTGAAAGCTGAACGTCTACCACTTAGGAGCAATCGTGCTCGTACATGATGGGGGAAGAAGAGGACGCAGAGTTTCTTTGAGTTGCACCAAATGGAAACATTTGTTCACGAGAGATTCTCCGAAAGACACTTTTAACACCCGATTCCTAGAAAACCATTATTGTAAGTACAAGTCACCTGAACAGATCGTGCCTTCAAAATGAGATCTATAGCAGGATATGTCTAAAGCATTTTAATCCAGCGGCCAGCAGTGAAATTCACCTTTAGTGTGGCCGGACATGTAAAATAGTGCCATATAAACTTTTAACGATTAAGTTTGAAGTTCTTTGTTGTGCTTCAGAGTTTGTCTAATGAAAATATCGATATGTTCTCAAACGCCAAACAATTATGTCTGGAAAATGACTACAAAACTCAACATGAACCCAATTTGTAAGATGGTGCGAAAAACGGTGAAATGCGTGTACGGTGGTGTCGTGGTTGGCACTGTCGTCGAGTTTTCACCTGGTACTTTGACTTTTTCCCTACAAAGTGATCGTGTCTGCTATGTGACAGCAAGGTTGCGTCCGCATTCTTGACATGTATTAGTCCTGTCTGTCCTTTATCTGTGCCGTCTCCAACCTGTTAGCACAGTTTATTGTCTGAATTTTACAGTGTTGAAAACCCCTTACCGTACCTCTGTGTTGAATCATTTGTCAATTGAAAAAGACTTCAAACCATCTCCGTTTCCTTTCACCTCATCTTCGTATCGATTGCTTCCATTAGCTTATTGATGTCTTCCTTTACCGGGAAACCTTAAAATCACTCTTTGCTTTATTGGCAGGGTCAGGTGTAAAATTACTGGTCATTGACGGTGCGATTTAAGCAGGTCGCAACAAGGAAGGCGCTTGAAAACAAAGAGGAAAATGTCACTTGGCTTCAGCACAGCAGGTTTATTACACGAAAGGATTG
The DNA here is from genome assembly GCF_902148845.1 of Salarias fasciatus. Taxonomy (NCBI): domain Eukaryota; kingdom Metazoa; phylum Chordata; class Actinopteri; order Blenniiformes; family Blenniidae; genus Salarias; species Salarias fasciatus. The sequence goes on from NC_043753.1 coordinate 7,684,533, forward strand.
CTTCCTGCAAAACACGCCGGTCCTCATGGGATAGAGGCTAAGTGTGGCGCCTCAGCGGGAAGTCCTTTCGATAACAGGGAGAAATCTGCACAGTGTGGTTCCTGACCACCGAGCACGGCGGTCGGACATGGCTGCTGCCTCTTGGGGAATCTGTCAATGAGCGGAGCAGGTACGACTTGGAAACCGGGCGGAGAAACAGTCCCCAGGCTGTGGTGCCCGCACAGGAAATCACGGCTAATCAAGCCTACATTCAGATGCCTCCGGGGTAATAACAGCGAAGCTGTAATACCTTGGCTATTATCTCGCCCATTTCACTCGTGCTGTGCGGAGCTTTGTTTTAGCTTGACGTCTCCAGATGTGCACAGATCAGCAGGAACATTATGACCATCAGGGGTGTCAATCATAGGGCCCGTGGACCAAAACCAGCCTGCTGAATACTCCAATGCTGCTTGCCAAACCAGCAAGCACGTTGTTTATGAGCTTCATTACGCCTTGAGTTTTGGCTCTTTTTTACCAGTACGGTTGCCTCGTAAACCAGCCCCGCCCACTCCTCATCCGCGTTTGGATTTTGGAGTTGGGCTCAGTCTGGGCTCAGTCTTTCATAGAAGGGGTTTTCACTCGGTCTGAAACGACCGAGCCAATCAGCGTTGCCGCTTTTTGTTTTCAAATTTTTTTGGCGAATTCCGGTGGCTAAACCGGAAGTGACACCATCACTGCGCGCAGCGGAGATTACGGACTGTAACTTTAACCATCGTCTGAAAGCTGCAATAAGTAAAGTTATAGCCAAAATACCAAGTATTACAACAATCAAGCAAGAGTCTGCGCTTGGTGAGTTTCTCACAGGAAAAGACGTTTTCGCGTGTCTTTGCGTGTAAGGAAGCTAGAGCTAATGAGCTAATGCTAACCCTTAGAGAAGCGAACGGATTTTGATGACGTATTTGTTTTGAAGCGCTGATTGGCTGAAGTACGCTGTCAGTCAAAGGAGTAACCGACACCCCCTGCAATAAGTTTCTATGGGCTCCTATACAGACTAAGTCCAACTCCAAATCCAAATGTGGATGAGGAGTGGGCAGGTCTGGTTTACGAGGCTACCAGTACGGCCCACTCAGGATGAAATCAGGCTGTATGTGACCCCTTCACTGAACTACCCCTGATGTAGGCCTTTCTCTCGCAGAATCAAAGAAAAAAAGAAAGGTTTACTGTGTCTGTTTGACCTCTTTCTGTTAGATTCAGACATTTTGGGGTACGACTGCTCTTGGGTTGGTTTGGATCCCTTCATCACTGAGCCTGTCACCCAGTCACTACCATTTTCTTCCTCGAGTCCCTTTTGGACTGCTAACACCCCACAAGAGCTGAGTTTTGGCGACGGCCTGAACCAGTCATCTAGCCCTCGAGACTCAGCCTCCGTGAGATCCACTCAGATTCCTCCCGCTCCTGAGCCGTCGACTTCAAGAACAAAGTGTCCACATGCTGCCCACCCACTAACAGCCGCCATGATACAAGATGACCAGTGTGGCTCACTTCACATGTCAGCGGTCTTAATGTTACGGCCGGTCGATCTCACTTTATGCCGGCGGTTTGAGGCTTTCTGAAGACGCTCGTTCTCCAGCTTTCACAGTACTCGTGTCTTAATTATTCTTCGATGCAGGAACCCCCCTCCCCCCCCCCCACCTCTGAGGGTGCAAACGGCAGGGTTGTTCAACAGCTAATGATTTGTTTTTCCTGGCCGAAACGGGAGGGAAGAAAAAGAGCGAAGAAATGTAATGGACTGAGAGATTTATTTCTGCAAAAGATGAGAGGCTTTCAAATGGCTGACCAGGCGAGGGTCCTGTCGTCATGGCTGTTTTTCACTCTGTTTTGATTCCTCAGCTTGAAGCACTTCTCCGCTGAGGACCTCCGTTGTCTCATTATCTTCAAAGTGTGTTTGGCTGCAGGCGCCAAAGAATCCTCTCCTTTTTTTTTTTGGCTCCTTGACTCAGGTCACAGTTTGGGTTTTGTTTTAAGTTATTTATCTCAACACTTATGAATATTTTGAAAAGATACCAATTGGAAAAAAAGAATATCTGCCAACGTGCAGAATGAAATAATGACATGTTTTGATGCTTTTGTGGTTTTGAAGTCACTTTGGGTTGTGGAGCTGATATGAGATTGTCTTAACAGTGGCATTGTGATCTCGCTTGGTCAAGTTTTGAATTGATGTGCAACTTTTAACGAACTGAGCTCATTCCAGTTCTGGGCGGTCTGGTTTTTTGGGTCGCCGCCGAACAGCTCTCGGTTAAAGATTTGACTCTTCCGGGAGACAAACGACTGCGATAAGCTTGGCGTCCAAACTGTCACCTTTATTGGAGATCAGCCTAATTTGCAGGCCGCCGTGTTTTCCCCACAGTTGGGACTAAAGGCAGCTGTTTCGTACCTCAAACAGCTGTTTGGTGAATCGAACCGTGCGCAGGCCTTCAGGCTGACGGCTGCTCTTTGATGGAGGCGCCACTGCGTGTGATTTGGTGCCTTCTGCGCATTCAATGCCTTTTCGGTTCAAACTTGGAGACTCCAGGCTGCCTTGTCGTTGTTGAGTCGATCGCCGGTTTGCTTGCTTTTATTTATTTTTTTTTCTGGTGCTGTTTTTGAAATCTGCTTGACCACCTCTGCATGCTTTGTACTTTATTGATCGCTTTGCTCGGCCTGCCACACGTTTTCCACACCTGTCACCTGCTGCCGTGTGGTGAGTCAGCATCGCCGGCGCTGCTCTTTGCGTTATTTCTGCTGCTTTCAGAGGCTTTAAATGATTCAAACAAGGTGTCAGATGTGCGAGTGTGAATATTGTGACCAGTTCAGAAGAGCAAAGAAGATACTGAATCAAATAATAAGTTTTTCCATTTCTGCAATGAAAGTATGAAATACTTATTGAAAAATATTTGCAAATGTCTTTCCTTGAGTTTTTTAGACGTCTTTAAATCTTGGAATCTCTATACGCCATTCATGTGTACAAAAATCCGGTGGCAAGTGAAAAAGTGACAAAAATGTAACATATTTTATCATTTGTCACTGAAAAATGCAATGGATTTCATGCAGAATGCCTGTAGAGGATTGCCAACACGCCAGAGTGCTGCTGTCCTTGAATATAAAGTGCCGTTTGCAACAAACATGACTCACCTGATGCATCGAATGTATGTTTAAAAGCTGACGGGAAAAATGCAGGAGCTACTAAATTCAGTCACATACCTCATAAAACGGATCAATGTTGAAGAAAAGTAGTAGAAATTTTTAATTTTTTGAAAGCCAGAGGTAAGGTCACCGAGGAAGATCGATGGAAATTAGAATTGTAAAATGTTAAATACCAAGAAAATATGACCAAAACATAGATGCCGTGTATAAAAATCTTCTATGCATTCATCTTTCAATATTCCCCGTCCAGTTCCAGCTCACAATAAACCAAAGGCAAGAGGAGCCATGCATGCTGGTGCAAAATCACTTCAACACACACACACACACACACACACACATGTTGAGGTTGTTGTCAGTGGTGTTGCTCTGATACAATGATGATACAAAGAATGGAATGATACAAAGACAGACAGAAAACGTCTCTGAACCATAAAACGCTGCCAGAAAGCAGATGTAAAGTGAAGACGGCCGGCGAGGCGGTGACACCGCGAACCTGCCCGTCGTCCCGCTCGTGTACGTTTGTCAGATATTTATGTACTTTATTGGGGTCAGCTTCTCTTTTGCCAAATCGGAAACGCAGCACTCCGGGGGCTGAGGGACTTGATTTATAGTGACCTTTTACGCGGGCCGTAGTTTCTCAGCGGTGCCAGCGCACAACGGCAGCATTTCATTAAGCGCTCTGGAATCCATCACGCTGCCTGTTTCCCCTTTAGCTACATTTGTTTGTCGAGCAATCAAGCAAAGCCGGCAGATGGCTGCGCCTCTCATCTTTTTCAGCACGAGAGCTGAAACGTTAACGTGCAGAAGTAAGTTGGATTTTATTTTCCCCTCCTGAAGTGTTTTCAGTCTTTGCCACGAATCGGCCGCGTGCCGATCGGTTGGAGTTCGGCCATCAGCGGGGAAAGTTAAAGAAGATGACTGTAATTTGGGCTTTGGTGGAGCGGCTGATCAATACCAGTGATTTGAGGATCACTTTGTCTGACATTAAAATGCTCGCTTTCAGAACGCATCGGGGTCCAGAACAAAAACGGCTTGTTTTGGTGGCTCAGCAATCAGGGAGCTTCTCCAATCATGAAACGGCATGAGTTCTCAAAGCGCTTTGTAATTATATTATTTCACATTATGCAGCTCTTTAAAACACTGCCAAGAACATCTAAACTCTCTGAGTTCTTTGCAATAAAACTGTGATGCCGTATTTTCACGTGACGTCTTAAAACAGGAGTGTCCAAAGTGGGTCCTGGAGGGCCGCAGCCCTGCATGTTTCCCGTGTCTCCCTGCTTCAGCACACCTGAATCTCATGATGATTCGCGGCCAAGTCCAGCAGAAAGCCAGATAACGAGCCTCATTGCAATCAGCTGTGTTGAAGCAGGGAGAAATAGAAAGCATGCAGGGCTGCGGCCCTCCAGGACCGACTTTGGACACCCCTGTCTTAAAATATTCAACTCACTCACTCACTCTAACTTTTTAATGAAGCACCTCTCAGAGATTTGAATTATCCTCAATTTCATTTCCGTCACAACCCCTCATGCAAAAGTGATTATTCACAGAAAATTCTGTGGATTTTTCTTTCTTCAAGTGACAGAATCTACTTGGATGATAAACATGAATTAAATGGAAATGTCTTGAGTCAGATTATAACTTCTCCTCAGGTTGAATTTACGTGACAGTGTTTTCCAGTGAAAACCTTCTGTAGCGTTTTTGGGGCTTGCTTGTAGTGAATGTGTTGCTCGCCCCAAACACATCTCAAGTTTTCAAACATTCACAATATAGCGACAGACAAAAATAAGGAAGAGGAGGTGTCCGGCGCTTTTGGGTGATGGGCGTGATCGACCAGCTGCACTGGTGAAATTCAGCATTCAGCAGAAAAACGCAAAAAGCATCTTTAGACCAAAAGTTCCTTCTCTCCAGCGCTGTGCCCGCTGACAGGAGGGAGTGTTTCCTTCATGTTTCTGTCATTGTGCTCAGCTCTGTCAAAGATACGGACCCTGGGCCAAACCCGGGACGTGGGAGGGTCCAACCCGCTGTGTGAGATGACTGTGCAGATAGTTGAGTCTTTGTTACATTTTTGGATTTGTGGATTATTGTGCTGTCATTTCACTGGTCTGTCCTCCTCTAGTTTCTCCTTGAAATAAAATCAGTCTGATATAGGTGGATTTAACCCTGCAAACATGTATTTTTTTGTAATGCATGGTACTTATTTCACTACTTCTCTGGAGAATTCACGTTCTTTTTGTGCATGTGGTGGTTAATTAAATTACCTGTGTTGCAATTTGTGACTTTATACCAATTTATTCAAGAGGTTTTGCCAACATAGGAGGCATGCAGGTGCAGGTAGTAGTAACATTTTTTCTGGCTTTACAAACATGGAAGAATCTCAAGTGTCATGAAAAAGGCCAGTAGTGTCAAAACAAGTTGTTCCACAGGCTTCTAAGGGGTAAGTCACCAGCTGTAATTTGACCTGTAGAGAAGTTGATTGATTGAAATAGCGGCCTGTTTGTGAGATGGGCGACTCAGAAAAGACTCTCTGAAGTCCACCAGGGCGGATCGATATCTCCCAGGTATCTGTGTGACTTTCTGGCCCTTGCAGTATGTTTTCAAAGCTCTTCAGTTCTTCAGTGTGTCTCGAGATCACAGCATCGTCCAAGTCTCATCATAAGATACATTAACAAGCTGAAAATGCATCTTTTCATTTGAATCCTGTCAAGAGGTGGTGCATCTCATCTAGAAAGCCCTTCAAAGTTTCCAAAGTCTTTTAATTTCTAATAAATAGGTTTTCTGCAAATTACATTTAGAGAAGATGGAGACTTGTGTCCCCCCTCCCATGATGTGTGTCGCTCTCTGGTGAGGGCCGGACCGTGAGCTCGGTAGCGTCGCTCTAAAGCCCAGTCTGATGCCTTCAGATGTCGACTGTGTCCCACAGGACTCGGTGAGCTGATGTTCGTATCAGATTGCTTCAGTCCTCTGGAGTATCAGTGGATGTGAATCCCCGGATAGAAATTCAGGACATTTAAAAGTTTAATGCATCAATCTGCTGCACTTTTGCATTGAGAGTCACTGGCACATGGTCTTATGTAATGGTGAGATGATTTATAAATTATATATTGGTCGTTTCTGTCCTGCGTTTGATGAGAATCGCACTACGTCCAGAGTGTTATATATTAGGAAATTCTCCGTACAGACTGGTCACTGAGATTGGTTAAGACCTTTATCAAAGGCCAATAGACGTTTTTTATACTTCAAATAAATGGTTTAGAAGTTGAATTGAATTGGCCCAGATTATACGACGACATATTCAAATGAAAATTAAAAACGTTTTTAGTGTTTTGGGTGTCTGTTTACAGGACAACGGCGCAAAATGCAGCTTTTTGAAAACTGCTTCCAAGGTTGAACTTTATTTAAACTCCTCAGACTCTGCGGAAAGTGGAAGTGGAGAAGAATTATTTATACGGTGTTGCTGTGGGTGTTGCAGTCGCAGCGTTTCAGAAAAGTTGTCCTCAGTTTCCATGGAGACTGAGTCGGAGTATTTTCAAAAAGTTCCACCTTGGGAGCCGTTTTCTAACAGCTGCAGTTGTAAATGGACACTTGAACACGGGGTGAACTCCGTACGCTCTGATTTCACGATGTGGTTTACACAGTCGTTACCAATCCTAACTACCGCATCGGCATGAGTGGCGATGCTTCATCCTAAGTTGACCTTTTTATTAAATGTTAGATCCCAGGAGACTTTGGCCCCCATTAACACTCCCTCAGTGTTTCTTCTGCCATCAAGAAAACCTCATGATGCATCATTTTGTTAGCTGCGGTTGCTTTACAGCTTCCTGCTGATTATATATAAAGGGAAATGATCGTATAAATTTGGTATTTTAAACTGGTTAAATTCATATTTGTAGAAATCCAGTTTTCATGCAAGCTCACTTTTATTGTTGCCCTACTTTTTTTTGTTCACACCCAGGTGTTAATTGGATTTTTTTCAACCTGCCGTATCGGCTTCGCACTGTGGGCTGCGGCTTGTTTTCGCCGCCTCATGCATGGAAATGTTCCACATAAAATTCTCCTGATATCGTGGAGCGTCTCTGTTTGTTGCGCCCGCTCCTCGGCCCTGAGCAATCAATCACCACTTAGCCAGGCTGCACCATGCTGAGCGCTTCAGCGAAATAACGAGCAGACAGTAGGTGAATGTTTCACGCCGCCCGCCCCTTCCATCCCGACATTGTTTGCTTCTTGAGGCCGAGGACTCGTGCCGCTATGTTCATTTTTTTATGAGGAGACAAAGTAATTGGGCTTGTTCAAGTAGCGGCAGTGTTGATTTTTTTCATCTTCAACTTTTTACGAGGAGTTATTCATCACAGCGAGACTGAGATAGTCCCGGTCTGCTCATCTCATAAAATATGACACTTACTGTACTCTTTTCATGGAGTACATTGATTAGGTGAATCCAAGTAAAAGCCATTATCCTCCATTTATATCAATGATATACAGCCAAGACTGAGGAAATGGACTTTTACTGAATGAAAAAGTTGTAAAACTATGTCAGAGAGTCGTACTGCTTAATGTACGATTCACATCAGCATTAGTAATTCCTCCGCTGGTGTCCAAACTTTTTATTGCAAGTGTAAATTTTCCTTTCAGCGCCATCTCGTTATTTCTCCTTATTTATTTGAGCTGGGGCTGGCAGACCTCTGATGTGCGGACCGGACTGCATCATTAGCGAGGCCGCCCAGCTTCAGCTTCAAAATGAGCTTTCTTAAAAAATGCAGTGTGGACGCTTCGCAGAGTCAAATCATCTCTTTGTATGTAGTAGCATTGAAATATTCAGCAGCGGTAATGTTTCAATATATAAGTGATCAATAAGTGGTGTTGAATCATTGGTTTTCTGATCATAACCGGTGTGATTGGTTTGTTGTTATGGGGAAAAAAACAGTCTTGTAAAATGTTTTATTTCAAAGCATTGAGGTTAATTTAATGTGAGACACTTCTTTTCTCAGTTAAAATCTGCTTCAGCCAGTAGTTCTTGCTAATTCCTTTGTCTCTGAAGCAAACAGTTTTGCACCCACCTATTGGCAAAGCAACGTTTCTGCTGTATTTAGAGATTTTCAGCAAACAGCTAATGGCAGCTACACCTTATTAGATCGACAATCCATTGAAAATAGCATAATAAAGCAATAAACTTTCACACTATTAGTCATGTTAGCCATAATTTGATGTCCAATCCATGATTGTGTTAATACGGTTTCATGGGAATCCATCTAGAAGGTGTAGATTTGTATTTCTGTGTGGGCTCCAGTGGAGGACTGACTGATATACTCATTTGACAAAGCCACACCGGCTGACAGCACTCTGTCAGATTTTAGAAGCCGGAGCTGCCTTGAATGGACTGTCAAGTACAGTCTCCCGTATACACTGTGTGATGATGAGGCGCTGTAGCTTTGACAGAAGGAGGAAGGTAGAAAAAGAGGCGGGATGGACTTTTTTTTGAGAGCGTTTCGAGAACCGAACCTGTGCTGCATACAGAACAGCGGCAGACTATACCAGACACACCGACAGGAAGCAAAACGTAAACATTTCAGTGCTCCTGATCTCCCGAGTTCCTTCGTGCAGCCGCACGGTGAGGATAACCTTGACGAGAACTCAAGGTGAAGAAACGCCGGGTGTGATGGATCGCCCCTCTCGAAAAAAAAGTTTCAGGTTTCGCCAAGTTAATTTTCATAAAGTGCAGAGAAATTAATGCAAGCTGCCCGCGAGGAGGAAAATTAATCTAAAAAGTACATGCTGCACTCTGGAAAGTAGGCAGCAATAACTTTATGTGCAATTTGTATTTAATGGTGTAAAACAGCCCAAAAGCACTATTGTTTTGGCTGAAGGCTGTGAAAATGGGGAAAACTTGGAAGTGGAAATGAGGATGTTTCAGTGGCGATTTGATAGTTTCGTCCTGCTGCTGGATGAGAGGTTAAATAATAAATGTTGAAGTGATGAAGAAGTGTGCGTGCGATTGTACGTCGCCTGTCGGAGGCTGCGATCGGCCAGGATGAGACGGCCGGGCATGACTGCAAACGAAAGACGGGTCCTTGGGTTTGGCCTCATGACGGCCCGTTTCCTCCTCTCGCGGAGCAGCTTTGTCTTTGAGCTCGGCATTAATGATGATTTCCCGCAGTAGCACTCGTTAAGACTCCGACATGATAAGCGGGTTTCCACCACTTACTCACGGCGTCGAGCGTAATTGCATTTCACAGGCAGACGGGGCGCACAGAATGAACAAGCGGCGGCTCCATTTATCTAAATCAGCATGTCTCACTACATTGTTTACAGCCTTGTATTTGTAGTTTATACATGCATGGATGTGGATTATCTATTGTTAGATTAGGCCTGCAAATTAGCCGCCAAACTGGGCGTTTCGGCGCGTGTGTGAACCTGAACTCTGAGGTGAATGACGGAGAGAGGCAAAGTGAGCGTTGCAGACGGACTGAGAGACGGCGGGGCAGATGGAGGAGGAAGGAAAAAAAGAAACGACACAATGCCAATTTTTCGTCTTTCAAATTGGACGGCACGGTCCGGCATGATGAGCGAGTTTGGAGGCCTATTAAAAAACTAAGCTGTGTAAAAGACTTAAGCCAACATTCTGCCAAGATGAGCCGCATTCTGTCATGCTGGGCACATAAACATCTTTTCTCTCTCTCAGATGGAGTCTGGCGGGCCAAGATCACGTCATTGAATGCTTTCACTAAAAAAGGAAACAAAAACATAGTAGGCAGGGAATGTCATGATTTTGTAAGGTTTCGGATTTTCCAGCTGGATGAAGTTGGGGATGTGTCATTGACAGTAACCTTCAAGTAGCACAACGATTTGTTCTCTAAGTTATTGGAGTTTTTTTTTTTTTTTTCCCTTCAGGGCTGTCTCTGCTCACTTACATGATTGGTAAATCTGTCTCGATTGATTGTTCTCTCTAAAATATCAGAAATGTGACTTTCACAAAGATAAAGCTGCCTTCTTTTATCGACTCACACTTTGTCCTTTCATCCATCTCCCGTTTCATTCTCTTCCACTTACGGTGTCTACAGACGTTACAATTTTATCCATCTTATAAATTGCAATCTGTTAACCTTGCAAGAAAAACAGAATCCTGCTCCTACGATGATCACGACATTGTTTTGATACTGTGTAAACAAAAGTTCTGCGGCCAAAATTCTTCAAGATTGTTCCTGTTTTTATTCAGTTCCCTATTTGTTAAAAGCTTAGACTTTTTTGGTTGGGCTCTGCACCGTATTTCTCTGCATTTTGAGAATTCCTGTAGTGCCAAATACATTTCAAGGCACTTTTACAGACATAAATCTCACATTCCCTAAAGAGCAAGACAAAGAGAGAGTAGAAAAGAAGAAAAAAAAAAAAGACTTTAGCAGTAACCCTGCAGAACCGGAGTCAGAGGTGTAGACTTCCTGCTGGTAACAAGGAGGGAAAACGAGAGAACAACCACCTATCAGACATAAATCCACTCAAGACATAAGACCACTCATTTCAAGCCACGATGATGGATATTGCCACCATTTTCTTTGCTTTAGATGAGTCACAATATTTAGCCGAACTATGGATGCAGGTACTCAAAAGTACAGCATCCCCCCCCCCACCCCCGAGTCCCCAACTTGTTTTAATTGCATGTTTTTGGACTGTGGTAAGAAAACGGTACCTTGAGAAAACCTCCAATCCTGAACCCAGATCAGAGATCTTCGTGCTGCATCATCACACATCCCAACTTTGAATATGATCGATAATACGCTGATGACTCACATGTTTGACTTGGTACAAGTTTTACAGCGATGACCTTCCTGATGAAATGCTCAGTGGGATTCAAGCTAATATCTTGGCCACCACTGCCCACGGAACATGCTTAAGAAAATAGAAATCACACTTTTCACATTTCACAAGTGCTGGACTTCTTACTGATTTGATAAATTCCCAGTCATCAAATGGCTCCAGCTTCATTTTATGCATTAGTTCTTGCGAAAACACAGCTGTTTTTTTTTTTTTTCCCCCTTTCACTGGCAGAAAAGTGCTGGCAGAGTCCTGCGTGGCCCTCGAGAAAAAGCGCCTGTGTCGTCACAGCAATCATATTCATGGCTATCTGCACTAACAGAAGGATGTCGACACAGCTAACCGCCAGTTTACAACACCCCAGGTGATGCTAGCAAAACACCGGCCAGCAGCAACTTTCAGTGTCCGGCCGATCTGCTCCCACAAATGGGCTTTTCTGTCTCTGTGGCAATAATTTGTTCATGAAGCTCTGCCTACACAGACACAGCAGGAACAAAGAGAAGCAACTTTCATCCTCTTTTCTACCAGGATGAGCCTCATGCACCAACTATTCATATTATCATCTGATAAATCAGAGTTATTTCTATTATTTAGCTTTCCGGTGCTTTCAGATTGTTGAAGGTTTAGTACTTACTTTGATAAACTGAATTTTATCAGTTTATCTTAGACCAAGTTCTAACAGATATCAGTGAAACAAACACAGAGGTTTAAATGACAACAATCAAGAGGATGACTGTGAAAAATAACACACTTCCTAGCCTCAATGAAACATAATGGCAAATAAAATTGGAGTGTCTTTATTTCAGATATTTGAAATTGCACAGACTTAATTTTGATGTAGGTGCTTGCTTAGGAAAGCCCTGATTTGAGATTGAACAACACGTGGTGTCCGACTACACGCTAGAGATCATAAATGCACCGTTAGTCTCTTAGCACTGCTATGCTCGACTTCAGGTTGGACTTGGAAACCTTTCTAGGAGTTTTCATGATATGCAGTTGAAACTATGCATTAACCCGTGGCTCTAAAGACTGCACGGTGTAGTGGTTCGCACTCTCACTTCATACAGGAAATAGCCTGGGTTTGAATCCCGGCTGGGAACTTCCTACCACTGTTGCCTCGATGCATGTACAGGGCTTTAGTGGGATTTGTGATCCAACTGGACCCAGTAGGTGTGACTGTGACCAGGTGTCTGTGGTGACCATGTAGGTTTTGTCCAATTTCTACAGTAACCACCTGTAAAGTTTGAGGTTTGGTGTTCATGACTGTGGACGTGTGTGTGTGGGTGTGTGCTTTGACCTGTGATGAACTGCCTACCTAACCGAGCCAACAACCCTCTGTTGGAAAAGTCAGTAAAGATGAAGGGTGTGTGATAATGCTACTACTACACAAAGTTATGCTTGAAGGAAACAACAAAGACGAAAAAGCATAATTTAGTAATCCTTATTATTCCTTTTTCTGCATCCTATTTCTAGGATGTGGTGGACAGCTTCATTAAGGTGCTCTAGGGATCTGATGGGGGTCAAGTGTCTTGCTCAGAGAGCCACAGTGATGACCTGTCCGCTGTGGGATTCAAACCAGTGAACGTCAGATCCCGAGGCTGCTTCTCCAGCCTGATCATCATTGGTGAAATAGTGTCAAACGCATGAGAAGCACCTGCAAACAGCAGAAAAGACAGACTAATGGTGCAAGTGAAGGTTCTTTCCAACCACCTCCTTTAGATTTATGATGTGTAGAAAGAAACGTTGGATGTAAAACCTCCTTTAAAGTCTGGCTGTGAATGTACAGCTCTAAAAACAGTGTCTAATTTACCGCTGTCCACTTCTGGGTAGAAGTTGTCGTCAGCTTATAGAAGTATTTATCCGCCTCCTTCACCGCCGACAGGTAAGCTGTGATTAATCTGCACCATTTTATTCCTGGCAGTAGAAGTCGGGGGGGTAAACTGCTGTCTTGAATTCTGGGTAATGATGTACAAGTCGGTGTAACGGGGTCCTGAGCTTCCCTCGTCTTTCTCGATGCGGCGGCGAGAGCTTCTCGCACGCATACGAAGAATTCAATTAGCGCCCCCCCCCCCCCCCCCCCCCTTTTTTTTTATTCCTCGTACGCTTTCGGAGTCGTGTCCGTCTCGTAAGTGAGCGGCTTTCCGTTGCGGCCCCGACATCACACAGACGGTCGGCCTCCCAGCTCCGCGCCTCCGTTGCCCCCCCCGCCGAGCGGCAGAGGTGCCACAGGCGTTTCCCCGCTCAGAGTGGCTGTCTAATGAGATCATTAAAGGTAGTCAGACAGAAAATGAAAAAGCACCTGTTGTAGAGGGGGGATATTGTGTATTCCCTCAACGTCGGAGGAATATTACCTCCTGGTGTATGTAGAGAGTGTGTGTGTGCGTGTGTGTGGGGTAGGGTGGGGGGTGCGCTCATAAACACTGCTAAATTAACGTTTGTGCATCCATGCCTTGTGCAGCTAATATTTTATTAATTATAACACTGATGTCAGGGTTTCATCTGAATTAATTGGGGGCCTCGAATGCCTGGCGGACCGCCGTTTCCGCCGCACATCCACTCCCAGCTCCGAGGGCGCCTTCACGCTACGCATGTTTCAGCGATTTCCAACTCCGGAGACGTTTGGGTTTTGATTCCTTCAGACAGGAGAAACACAACAAGATGTCCGCGAGTCAGCCGTCTGCCGGGCGAACTGGGACGTGGCTCATTAGGATTGAGAGCGTAATCCCCGAAACAACAAAGAAATGAGATCCTTTGCCATGCAGGCAGGCAAACGCCTCCCGTCTCCGAGCTGACAGATACTTAGCTTGCAAAAAAAAAGTAATGAAATGAAACGAGGTGCGTGGAGTCAAGATGAGGTGAAACGCCTCCCCGATGCGGGCGGATACATTTCTTTCAAGGTTTATTATTTATTATACTTCTGCAAGAGTCTGTAACTTTTTTGAGGGTTGAGCTTGAGGTTATCAAAAGGAGGCGCGTGAAGGAGCTCTGGTGAGTTCACCGAGTTGGCTGGATTTACTGTAGTGTAATTGAGTGAATTTAAGCTCATTCAATAGAAACTAATGAATTTTGGTGACGGGGGACTGTGATCGATGCCCCGGAGCGTCCAGGAGAGCTGAAATATGACTTTCCTGCTCAGATACAGGAGGGAGCTGTCTAGCTGCACACATATTAACACGGACCCACCTTCAAAAACCCTGTGCGGTGCTGCCTCACGCTGCACGGGCAGCTCGGTGGAGCTGAATTAATGGATTACAGTCGCATCCTGGGCCCGTTCGCCGGTCCCTACTGATTGGGCAGATGCTCACTGGCAGGTATCCACGATCGCGGGAACAATATGGGCCCGGAGGCACACTGATGCATCTTTATGATCACTTGTCCAGACACACCAGACCTATTATAACAGGTCCCGGAGAACGGAGAGGGAGAGATTTACAATGGCTGCATTAAAACTGGGCAGAACACCAAAAAGATTCCGTCCCGGCCCATTTTGGCATGGCTAATATGTTTAGTGACGGCTCTGACCTTCAAATGTGCTTCGTCTGAATGTTACGGAGTGAGCGATGCAGTTTTTGTCCTGCCTGACTGTTTTTAGCCAAAGGATATTACCTGCAACCATTTCATTAAAAGTATGCCATTTTTTTTTAAAAGAAAAAAAGTGTCATGCAGCCGTTTAGTCGTGGTTACAGAAGAGAGCACATTTATTTGAAACAGGGGTGTCAAACATGAGGTCAGTGGGTCAAAATTTGCCTGCAAAAAAAGCAAGCAAATTGTGAAATTATCAAAGACTCACAAGGCACAAAAAGCAACAGTTATACGAGAAGTTTTTGGGCATTTTACTGCATATTTTGCACCAGAAAAATTCCCTAAAATTGTCTTAATGTTGCAATTGTCATCTTTTTCACCGCTTAATTGATGTTTTTGGTAAAAATAGAGACATTTGAACTATGTATACTCTGCACCACAATAAAGAAAACACTCCTCAGATGTGAAATACTCTGTTCACTGGTTATTTGCTGTACTTGTCCATTTATTTGCTGGATTTAAATGATGCAACATACAGGGAGGAAATACTGGTGGAAACACCTTTGCACAGTGTTGTTAAGGAGTTGGTGAGAAATTCCAAATAATGTGCCAAAACAAACAAATGTACTAATGGAAAAAAAAAAAAAAAAAAAAGAATTCTAAACTAGAAAACTCATATTGCAAAATAAGTTTGATTAAATTTATTTTGGCTTAGTTTGAGGCTATATTTCTCACATTCTTCCTATTTGAGGCTCATGTGTTGTGGAAAACTTAAAAAAAAAAAAAAAAAAACTCCCAGAGTTTAGTTTGTGCTGCGGACTTTCTTGTCTCCGTGATTATAAACTAAAGCTGGCCTCAGCGGGCTTTTTGTCAGTCTGTATTGATTGTAAGGGAAATACCTGCAGTCTGACATGGCCAATTTGTCATGAACAGTAGAGGCGCACACCCAATGCCACCGCGCAGGCCCGATTCATCATGTCGTATTGACTCGCCTCAGCTTCTTCCCGACCATCAATTATAATCTTTGGTAAAGGCATGAATGCCTTGCTCGGAGGACCTCTTTGTGTTCATCATGGGAGCTGTGTGAGTCGTCTGGGCTTCTGTTTGACTCATCTGTGTTTTAAAGCCTTAAATTCTTTGGGTTGCGCATTAAAAAGGTATTACAGACATTAACCACGTGCCAGTTTAATTTTCACTCCCTCTTTGGACCCGAATCAAACCTTTCGATCTTCCACATTGAGCCTCTGACACTTTTTCCCCACTGACATCTTCCTCATCTTGCGCTTGTCTTTCACGACCCCATGGCATTTCATTTTTTTTACCCCCTCCTCGGGAGAAAGCTGTGATAGATTCGGACCATAATGAGAAGACTCTGACCGGTCGGCTGTCAGGTGAGAGCGGATCTCAGCGCCCCCTGGAGCTCCGGAAAGGTCAGCGTGCCTCTTAATCAAACACCAGGCAGGCCAGCCTCGCCGTCAGCCGGACGCCGCCGCTCCCTCCCCGCCGAGTTTAAAGTTCACTCCCATCTGCTCCCTGAAACTCACCCCCAGCCACAAAATGGCGGCCGTTATGCTGCCATAAAGCTGCCGCGGCGCGGGTTTGATGGGCGCCGGCGGCAGCGCCCGGTGATGAAGAGGCTCTACACCCCCAAAATGAGCCCATCTCAGCGATGTCGATGAAGGATTCACGCTCAGAGGTTCCCTTTTTACTGACTTTTACTGAGGTTGTAGGCGATATTTTCAGTGTCTTATTGCACATTAGAGATGATTTTAATACTGCGATGTGAAAAAGGTGAAGTTCCAGTGTTGCAGCTTTGCTAGTTTTTCCTTTATTTTCAAAATTACAAGGAGACCGACTGCAGTTTTCTAACAATTCTGTCAATATGTCAGACCTCTCAAACTTCTAAACTCTGACAGTACTTACGACAACAATTTGAAGTGAAAAAGGAAAGCTTACAGTGTGTTTTTGTTGTCCGTTTACAGGACATCGCCAGTCCGTGGTCACTGAAAGTGTAGCTTTTTGAAAACGTCTCCCAAGGTGAAACTTTTGACGCCTCTGTCCCAATATAGATGGTGGAAATGCTGTTGCTGCACATATGCATCACAGTAAAAGGTTGTTCTGCACATGCTCAGTCGATGGACAATAACAGTGTTTTCCTCCAGAGAGTCATAACTCCTGGTCAATATGCTCCTTGGACTCCTGGTAGTTTTATAGAGTCATCTATGAAAGCAGTCCAGGTTGGCCGTCCATCCATACGAACCACTGTTGATGTTGATTTCCAGTGGTGTTTGGCCAAGAGAGGGCACTCAGGCGCTGCCCTCCTGCGACTTAGAAACTGAAAAAAACAAAAAAAACAAAGAAACTAATTGAGGATAAATTAATAATGTTATGTTCATTTTCAATAAATGTGCAATAAAAGGCCTGATGGAAAAATTGAGGCTAGGAGGCGGGTCTTAGTAACGATTTCTACCAATCGCTGATTAACATCATAAATGAAGGACATGAAATTAAACCAATCGGCGCCATTTGATGGCTGCGGCTTGGGTCAGTCTGTCTCATAAACTAGATATCTATCACTGCATGGTTTATGAATACTCTGTGTTTAAGTTAACACTCCGAAGGAGAGTCCCATCAGCCGCCACTGTTCGTCCTGGCCTCACGTGCTAAAACTACACCGTTCTCAGCAGTTGAAATCTCAGCAAACCGTAGGTATTATTGACTTTCTTCTTCATAATGAAGCTCTTCTACTCTTGTTCTCCTCATCATTATGTTGACTTTAGAGCATTTCCCTCTGATTGAATGATTCCACTGAACTGAGCAGTTTTGATTACACCATTTGAAGAAGCGATATCTGTTTCTGTGCATCTGTGGAGCACAAATCAGCCATTTCTGAGACCCCACAGCTACTGAGGACACTCGGTGAATCTGCTGGATTGTCACCTGTTGTAGATCAAAGTGATTGGAAACGTTCACACTGTTCCCGACTGTTTAATACGAATAACAAAGCTTTTGGTCGCTTCTCTTTTTCTCAGCTGGGCATCAAAAAACATGTCTGATAAATAAATCATTCCAGTTTTTAATGCGTTCCTGTGTGAAACCATCTCCTACCAGCGTCTCTTTGAAAAAAAAACCCCAACCTAAACTCCTCCAGCCTCGCCCGAGCACGCGGAACTCATTACTCATTAATCCTCCGACACATTTCTTCTCTCCACCACGGCGAACCACCTCAAAGGGAATCTTCTGAGAACGAGTCTACTCCGGTTTCAGGCCCCTCCCAGATATCGAACGCTCGATATGAAGACAAGTCGTTCGTCTACAAAGCCCCGGCCAGGAGGAATGATACATTATGATGAGGCCTAATCAAGTTTGGTGTGGCTCATTGGTCGTCTGTGGGCTGCAGCACACTCCAGCATCACTATTTTCCCAAGGCAAATTGGTCGAGGGGGATGATGTCCCCCTAATGATCCTTTCTAATGTAAAGCTAATGTAGTGGTGATCAAAGCTTTGCCTCTAGAATTTAAATAGTGTGTGTTTGTGTTTGTGTGTGTGTGTGTTGGGGGAAAAAAGATAATTACCTCTCAAAAAGTTTACCAGAACGTGATTACGAGAGGAAGCGAAATGTGTGGAATATGAGCTACGGGGGTGACGGTGAAGGGAGTTTTAGGGATAAAAGCAGATTTTAATGCTGTCGTTAGTTCATTTTAAGTGAGGGATAATGAGGTTAGTGGCTCAAATAAGGATGTTTACGTCAGATGTGTTGTAATTTTCTGGTCTGGTTTTGCTGGATTATGTCTTTGTCTTTTTCACGAACTAAAGAACGAAACGTTACTGTGATGAAAGAAACTCAGAAGGCTAAATTCACTGCTCTGTAACATCTGGACATGGAAAAAAAAAGTGCTTTTTCCTCTTCCTGGTGCATTTTCTAACAGTTGCGACTTGTACTGAAGCTGTGTGAGTATTGTAGGAAGAGCAGCAGCTTGAGGAAAAAGGCTCCACAGATGCAGCTTTTCAGCAATAGAACCAACTGAAGCATGGCTTGAAATGTGCACAAAGCACAGAATGGTATCATTGTGCAGAAACATGACTGTGGCTTAATGAAAGCCTTGGTTTGTCTCCATTGCACTTGATAAAAAACACCGCAGGGTGCATGTGGATTATCATCTCTTAATATAGAAATTCATATTGTATATATGAGGCTGGATTAGCTGTGCAAACATGTCACTGCTCCTTGGAAACACTTCAAGAAAAGCACCTGATATAATTGGATGTATGTAATAATATATTCTCGGTTTAAGCTGCTCTGTGTGTCGTTCTGAGTCCAGTTCCAGGACAGCAGCCATGTTTTTCCGCTGGCATCCTGGCTGCAGACGAAATGCCAAATCTCACTCTGTGTCTTCCTCTCCCTCTTCTCCTCTTCTTGACCACATCCTTTCCCCTCTTTGGTCTCCACTGCCAAGCCGGAGTTCGTAAATAGCCGCTTTTAGGCTTTTCTCTGCTCCCGTGCTCTCAGCCCGCCTGCACAATATGCCACTTTGCAAACGCTCCTCAGAGCCTGAGCACAATTAATCATGTGTAATCATGTAAGCGCAGATGCAGCGGCCGCATTAAAACAGACTCGGAGCCCTTTGCTCCCAAACATCCACTCCTTGGCTAAAAGTGTGTGGATTTCCCTTGTTGTTCACGGTCTGGACTCGGGCCCCCTTCTAATTAGTTTAAAATCTGTCCAGTGGCGCGTCTTCAGTTTTTGTCCACTGTGTGAGTTCCTCTTTTTGTCCGAGCCATTATTAGAATAAATTGGAATGGAAAATTTGTTGTTTTTCTTTTTGCTCCCCCCCTTACTTTTTTAGCAAAGTAATTTACAGTATTGGAGCTCTCTGGAGCAGAGCAGCGCTGGGAGAGGGGAAAAAAAAACAACAAAAAGACTGTTTCCACAGCTGCCACTTCAGAGATAAGCAGAGGTTAAGAAGAACTCATAACTCTGTGGACTTGTCGGTCTTGTAATCACAGTATCTCCTAAAAAATACTCAGGATTGTTGTGTTGCAGCAGCTAATTGTTTATGTGACGTTGACAGGTTTCAGCCCGTCTATCAATCTATCTGTACAGCGCTGTGAAGTCTCAGGATAATAAATGAGGATGGGGGGACGGCAGGTTACACCCTGGACTGATCACCAGTCCGTCACAGAGACAGGGAGCCACACACACACGCACACACACACACACACACACGCGCAATTTACAGTTATGGATGAGCCTCAAATGCACGTGTTTGATTTGGATTGTGTGTGGAAATCAGAGTAACGTGGGTGTCAAACATAAAGCCCGTGGTTCAAAACCGGCCCGCAAAAAGCTCTAATCCGGTCAACCAAGGTTTTTTTTTTTTTCCTCTTCAAACAAATTCAGGCACAATCTTTATCACTTTTTTTTTTTTTTTCAAAAATGGAGACATTTTCATCACATCTCCTCTGTGCCACAACTACAAAAAAATGAGGCAATATTTTCAAAACAAAACTTTTCTGAAAAGAAAATGCGAAGACAGAGCGTTTTGGAGGGGAGCTGTGGCTCAAAGTCCGTATACCACAACATAAAACATGAACATGCAGAATAAAGAATAACATAAATGGTAGTAAATACTTTTACGTTTGCTCATGCACGAGCAGATTGACAATAAGCACAATGGTGCAGTGTCCAGAGTGTCATGACTGTCGGTCCATTTGGTAGCCTTTGAATTGAATCGCCTCGAATACTAATCTCACTTCATCATCTGTCCATAAGAATGACTGTGACTGTGTGGAGGGCTTTTCCCTGCCCATGAAAGCACTGGAACAGATGCTCAGTTCTTTGTTTGTGTATATATTGAGGATCCTGGCAGCGTACCTCCATGTCATGCAGGACAACATTGCTATTGTTGCATATTCAAGCTTGTCCAATTCAGTGGAGAACGACTTCCTGCAGCTGGGCTCGGTCCGCCACAACTTTATGAAGCCTCCCGGTGTAGCAGGTAAACTTAAAATTCTGCTGCGTCGCAGTCCTCTGAGTTCTTTTCTGAGGTGTAAAGGCGGGCGTAGCCTCCACTGTGGGGGTCCCTGGACAATCACGCTGTAATTATTGGAAAGGCCACTTTCTGCAACGCTTTCCTGAAGATCGCTGACATTTCCCAACCAAAACAAACTGGAGGGAAAAGTTTGAAACCAACGAAAAACACAACAAAGTCCCCCTCGCTGAACCCCATGGGAAGTCGTTTGAGCATCATGAACTTGCTGCGGATGTAGTTTTTAATTAGGATATGCAAATGAGAGATTTCCGTCGGTGTTTGTTGGGTTTTCATGTGCTGAAGAGCTCAGTGCAAAAACAGATGTACTCATCAAAAGTGGGTTTTCCTTCATCAGGATCTGATTTAAAGTTTGCATCTCTCTTGATTTGCTCACTGTTTTGTACGAAGATGAAGCTTCGTCTGCAGAGCATCCCCACAGAGTGAAAATCAACCACTTTTTGAGAAAACTTTATGGGGATTTGATTCTGATTACGCCTCATTTTATGCATTTCCTTCAAAGCAATGCACATAATTTGAAGATGTTTAGATTTGTGTCCTGAAATTACTTCCTCAATAATGCTTTATTGTGTATATTATAATAATAATTACATATCTGATCATTTAAATGTAACATTTCAGAGACGGCCGATTGGAGTTTAGCAGTTTAGCAATTATTTTTTTAATACAACTTATTTAAAAATAATAATGGGCCTCACAGACCCCCATATATTCTTTTTTATATGTTTCATATTCTAATCTGAATCCATGGAAAACCTCAGATTTCTAAAGACAAAATAAGCGAGCTCTGGATTCTTAACTCCAGACTCTGTTGTGTCTCTCTGGGCTAATATTGGCTTTTTTTTTTTTCCTTTTTTGCAGCCTTCAGCTTGAATGATTTCACCTTCATCGTACGGCTTGCATGCTAATGCCGTTTAGCTGTTGAAAGTTCGTTCTCGTTGCAGCACTACTAAATTAAACATTTTAAGTTCGGGCTTTTTTTTTTGCATGCGAGCCTGCACACATAAAAAAGTAGAGAATTGTAGTTACAACAACATAAACACATGTATAATAATGTTAACTCTATACCTGAAAGCCAATAAAAAAATAAAGAGCATTTTTTTCCAGTCAGGATTACTGCCATTGCTGTGTTATTCCTCCCCCAGTGAATTGCAGTTAGGGCCACATACAGTCCAATTTCATCTTAATAAGACCAGACCCTTAAAGCGATACTTCAACATTTTGGCAAATTGGCCCGTTTAGCGCAATTCATTAGTCATTTCGAACAGTACACTTACTTTTTTTGTGAGGGCGAGCTGTTGTTTATTCAGAGTTGAGTCGGGGAAGGTTTTCAGGACGGACACAATGGAAGTGGATGGTATTTTGGTTCCCCCTCGTCAAACTCATCAAATACACAATATAACAACCCCAAAACACTTTGGTGGGCAACTTATAATCCGCACATTCACTACGCTGTGAAGTATTAATGCAAAATTACGAGATTGAGTTGTTTATGCGAAGATTGCTAAGATGGAACTACTTGTCTGGGCGTAGTGATTTCAAAAGAAAAAGTAATTCCCAGTATTTGCTTCAGTGTCGTAACGCTACAATATTATTTGTTGGTGTTCCGCAGCGTAGTGAATGTGCGGATTATAATTTGCCCACCAAAGTGTTTTGGGGTTGTTGGATTGTGTATTTGATGAGTTTGACGAGGGGGAACCAAAATACCATCCACTTCCATTGTGTCCGTCCCGAAAACCTTCCCCGACTCACCTCTGAACAAACAGCTCGCCCTCACAAAAAAAAGTAAGTATGCTGTTCGAAATGACTAAATAATTGCGCTAAATGGGCCAATTTGCCAAAATGTTGAAGTATCGCTTTAAAACAACCGGCCATAATAACCTTTAAATTTAAAGTTTTTATTTGCTGTGGAGCTGAATATACTTTGTGAAAATGTTGATATTGATATATTTGTAAAAAAGAAATAATAAAAAATAAAATAATTTCTATGGAAAATTACTACGATCTCAACATGAAGCCAAGTTTAATGAAACTTTCTGTTGCAAAATGCAGTGAACTGTCCCAAAAAAACTTTAAACAACAGCTGTTGTTTTCTGTTTAGAAATTAGTTGCAAAAAATATGAAACAGGCCACAATGAAGCATTTTTAGGGCCAGTTTTGGCTCACGGGCTTTATGTTTGACACCCCGGAGGATGTACACATTGATTTCGCCTCGGCTGTCTGCATGTTTGAATCCTGTCTTTTTGGAATGAGCTACAAAGAGGAGAAGAAGCTGTCTTCTTTTCTATATGCAGGCAATGATCTCTTAATTCACAGATAATCTTCTGTTTAATGTGTATTTATTCATGAGATGTTTTCATTAAGAATTCGAGGTCACCCCATGAACTCCTGACCCCTGACCTGTCATTACTGTTTGACTTTTTAATAGCTAAAGATGGCAGAAATCGGAATTTTGATCTGAAATGTATGGGTTTTACACATAACAGGAATACTTTCAGTCCCTGATGAAGCCGCCCTGCAGACAGCTGAACCATCAGCGTATGGCGCGCTAATCACCCTCCCTATTTAAAGTGTAACATAACGGCCAAATTAGGGCTGATTTCCATGTAAATTCCACTGTAACTAAGACGCTCGTTGACATTCATAGTGGAGGAGTCGAAATGCGGGCCCGTGTTGTTTTATCACTAAATTGAGCGAAATGCGTTCCCTGAAAGGATTTCAGCGGGGAGAAAGCCACGCCGTCCCGGGGGAAATATATCAACATTTCTGCGGCGCTGCTGCTAAAATGACTACGTAGCCGCGCTGCCGGCTCGCCGTGACTCCGGAGCGAAATCCGGGCTGAGATAATGGCGTCTCGACGAGTCGGTGGCTGACATTTGGCGTGTCTCTCTCGTACAGAAATGAATACAGATGAAACGCGGGGAACGGCGAAGGTGGCGTTTGTGACGGGCGTCTGAGGAGGTTTTCTAACGGTGCCGGCTTTCAGGTGTCATTAGGGAGAGCTGCTGCGGCGCTGCAGCTTCTTATGTATTACTGAGACATCCTGACACCTCCGGTGAATGATCATGTCCGACCTGGATGTCGCCTCTGCAGCGTGTTTATTTAGTTCCCGTTGAGCGATGAGAGCGAGGAGGCGGTTCGATGCTTCCGTGAAAGCAGGAGGAGCGATTTCGTCTCTTGTATGCATTGAGTTTTGCAGGTATTTGCGTTGTTTGGTTCGGGTTAAAACCTGCATATCGCCCGCTACCAACATGCAGAGGATCGAGGTGCAGCCGCGCAAACCTCCGGGGAGGGATGAGAGAGAGATTTCCAACTGTCAGGTTTATCTTCTGCATAATCTCCTGCACAAATAATGAATGATAAAGCGAGAATGCCGGTTGGGGGGGGGGGGGGGGGGGGTGTTCTGGTTCTTATCTGCAAGTGAAATGCTAGCAAGATGCAAACGAATGGCGGGAAAACGCCGGCGACCTCGACAGCAGCAAAGTTTGTTCGGACTTCACAAACAATAGCAAATAAGCATATGTCTTTACGGCCCGGCGGAGTCACAAATAGCCTGTCAGAAGTGTGAACAGAGCAGTTGCCCTTTATTGCTTTCAGTGGCGTTACGGCGCCTTTGAGTCTCCCTCCTGTTCCACAATAAACGAGGAGCTGCTTGCTAACTCAGGCCACGTTTACCTTTGGGGCCTGTGCGACTGAAATACCCCTTTCATCTAGGAGGGATATGTCTGTCTCAATATCCCCGTGGTGCTGATGGCGCTGTGCACACAGAGGAGGCGGCGGCGGACGAGCGCGGGAGATAGAGGGGGTTCTGCTATTTCTTTGTCCACCATAGCATGTCCACGTTTGTGTACCTCCTCTAATCTCTGGAGCAGGGTGTGGAGAATGCAATCAGGATTTGGGGTGATGGGGGGTTGGGGGTATGTGGACCTGTCTACAAGAATTCAAGGGTATGGTTGACTGGCAGCCCCCTTCAGTGCTCCCCTGCTACCTCTTTCTGCCCCCACCCACCGTCCTCTCTCTCTCTGCTTGTACCTGTCAGTGGTGCGGCGGTTGCGAGATCTCTGAGGTTCGCTGCCGCTGCTCGCTTGCTGCTCGCACAGTATCTCTTTATCCCTCGCCCCAGCGGCCTCCAAAGATCGAACCCGTGGAGCGGCGCAACATTTGATACGCTATGTCAACACTTTCTCCCACCCTCAAAGGCTCGACTTGTAAGTTCTGGCGCTGCTGCGCTCGCACTCGGTTTTTTTCTATCTAATAAGTTGGGAAGTAATAATACATTAAAGCTGTGGCTTTTAAAGTGTAGGAGGATGAGCCCCCCTCGGAGAACATTAAACACCCCCGCCCACTGCACATTTAATATTCCCCTGAACCAAATCATTCAAAGACTTTAGGATTTCTTGAATCCCGGATTCCGTGCAGTGTTGGGTTGAGTTTATTTGAGGTAGAAGCAGCGCTTCCCAAACTGCTCTCAGATTGCATCAGGAAGGGCATCTGGTGTAAAACTGCTGCCAAATCAAACCGATTGCATGATGCGCTGTGGCGACGGCGGATGGGAGCACTGTCAGCCGTTAACGGACATGCGTTCAATAGCAGGACTGACCAAATAGCAGGTGTGGGATAAATCCCCACCCCCCCACACCTTCTGCTCAGTTATTGTGGCCATATGTGGGATGGAAATGTGTCCAACCTGCAGAGGGATTAAAGGTACTTCAGCAGAATGATTGCAAAAAAGGTGGCACGTTTGTCATATAAAACCAATATGATGCAGAGCTGTTAGCTCAATTAAGTCAAATGTCAGAATTCTTATAAGAAGAAAGACCAGTTTTATCATCTGACCCAGGCATTGTAGTTGATCCGCCCCGGGATTCAAACCGACAATATTTTTGATCCCAAGTCTGCTTCTCGAACCTTCTCGGACCCAATAAATGAATTTGTTGCCCATGAAAGAGTTAAATTAGTAGGAAAGTTGGATTTTCCTCGGTTTCATCTCGGGAGCCATTTTCAAAACCTGTTTTCAGTGGCTCTGATCACCGTTGTCATGGAAATGGACTCGTAAAACGCAATAAAAGTTTTGTGTTTTCACCAAAACTTCTTCAGTCTTTGATGCTTCATCTCAAGGACTAAAAGCAAGTGGAACAGCTGCCTTCCAGGATGGGATCGATCCTCAGGGATTTCTGCTGCTGTGCTGAGACTGCAGGGGCCTGACGTGACCTCTGAGCAGTGCAGAGGGCAGGCGGTGAGCTTCTTTGACCTTCCGCAGATCCTTCCTGATGACAGCTTCTCTGCAACGGTGGAGTCACGGTAGAAGGACACCAGCAGGTGGTTGTTTCTCATCACCTGCAGATGAGTCAAAGCTGAAACTCCGGTTTAAAAGGCATTACATCTCATTTAGTATGATTTTGCATTATTATTTTTCACTAATACTTGAAGCTTTGTTAATGTCCATCATCCCCCTCTTTCTGCCTTTTCTGCTTTCACCACAGCTTGCATCAGTTTCGCCAATGTCTTGTTGCTTCACATTGTGAAAGATGTCATACAAAATGTGCACTTCAAATGCATTTGCATTCAGCTGCTCAGTTTCAATTACTTTTATCTGCGATCTGATCGTTTTCCTTTGCTAGCACTTTCAGAAATGCCACAAAACTGTGGCGGAGCATCATAAAAAGACATCAAACTGCACCACCAGATGGATGAACGCCATTGGAACATTCGATTTAACTTTATTTGTCTTGTGCCAAATACAACAGTCAGCTCAAGACAAAACAGACAAAACAACACAATCCACATGAGCAAGCAGAGATGGTGGAAAAAAAAAACCTCCCTTTCAACTTGACGAGATCTGCAGAACGAGAGTCTGAGGTGAAGCTTTCTGCTGTTCCAGAAGGCGGGAGGGATTCAGGGTGTGGCTTGGGTAATGGGTGTCATTCAGCATGTCAAAGGTGTGTTTGAAAACGTACTTGCCTTGAAAAGTCGAAAGGAAAATACATATCATCTTCTTTTCAGCTCGTTCCAGACTCTTCTCTCACTGTTGATAGTCAGACTCCAGGTATGGCATCTCTGAGCTCCCTTCTACCCTCGCCTGAGTATGAGATGCTCATCCACTCTTTTTTTTTTTTTTGGCAGCAGATTTTGTGTATCTGGGGCGTTCGCTCCTACTGCTCCAGTGAGACAATAAAGCAGCTTCCTGTGAAGTTTGCTTCTTTGTTATTTGTGCTTGGACATCACAGACACTATTCAAAACCCCTCAGTTTTTCCTCACAGTTGACGACACAGATAACTACAGCTCCGTTTGGCTTGTTTGATTTGAGTCTGAAAAAAACATTTTTGGGTTTCAACATTCCTCGACCCTTCTGTTTCAGCTCTCGTGAGCCAGGTTGGACGGAAACGGGGTTCCTTTCTTTAGTTCATCATTTTACAGCAGAAACATTGAACTACTTAGTCCACTCAAACACGTTTAAATGGTCTGTTTGCAAAACGACTGTTTGCTGCCCCTCTGGACGACATACACACATTTTAAAACCTCGACAAATAAACTAATTTACACTTTCTATCGGTACTCAGCCAACCCTGCTGTTTCGGAAACTATTCTATTCTGTTTGGAGAGGTTTGTGCAATCCGGTTGAAATGCATGTCGGCGGTTTTTTTGTATTGATTGTAGCTTCAAGAGGACTTTGCTCACTTTGCTTCACAGTTTCACTCCGGTCAGTATGTGATCAGTCTTCCTGGTAGCAGACAAAGCTTTAGTTTCAAAGTTAAAGTCTGATGAGAAGTGAAAGTTACCTGTAGCGGTTTTGTACTTTATTGGCATTGATCGGGCATTTATTGTGATCGTGTAAAATATGATATTACGTCTCCCGGTCAGTCCTCCAGCAACAAAGCTTCCTCAAAATTCTTGGGAAAAAAAAAAAAAAAAAAAATCAAATTGCCACCTCACAACTACACCATAATACATAGCTGAGATTTGGCCATAAGCCACCAGTAGTCGAAATAATTAGAACGGCAAAGAGGGTCGCATATTCCGCAGCAACTGGATGCTTAATTATTACAAAATAAGTACAAAAAACACACTTTATACCATGAAATACATTAACATTATTTTAGAGCGGTGTCCAGCAGAGGGCGCTGTGCTGATTATATTTCTGTCATGTCTGTGGTATGTGACACAAAGGAAATAAATAATGAAATATATTGGAAGTTAAAGTGTTGGTGAGCCCCTCCTCCTCAGGTTCTACGGTGGCCTCCAGGGGAGGCTCCCCCACATTTTGAAAACCAGCTACTTGTCAGTCTGAAGAAAAGAGGAGGAAGAAAGACACGGGTGATTTTTTTTTCATGTTTGGCATGCTGTCAGCAAGTTTTTCCCACAAGACTCGGCCCATGTCTAAATGATGCGTCATCACATTGAGGAATATCCAAGACAGCACAAAGCTGCTTGGATCGTGGTCAAAAGTCAGAAGACGGTGTCAATCCTGCGGATCTGAGGAGCCTCCTTCAAAGGAATTGCGAATATGTTCAATAGGACAATCAACAGGAAATGTCTGCTGCAGCTACAAGTTGCAAAGTGCAAGAAGTTTGTACAAGAAGCAAAGATTCATCCTCAACTTAAAAAAAAAAAAACCCAACAAAGCATCACAGAATCTAATGAATAGAGGAAAAGATGGATACGCCAAAGGAAGAGAGTCTGTCATTAGTCCTTGTGGAGGAGGTATGCAAGAAAGATTTTCTTTTCCTCCGCTTATTTTTTATTTCCTGCACTTATACTGTGGCGATCGTGATGGATGGCAATTGTTCTGTTGTTGGCCGAAGGATAGCCCTGAAAGATACCGACGGTTTATGATGGAAGGTCATGGTCACAGGGCCGCGGAAGCAAAATTAAATTATAGCTGCAAGCGGCAATACTGTAACCTGACTTCAGTGGAGGAATGCAGTAATAAAGAGTGGAGAAGTGTAATTCAAAAACATTTTAGGAGAGAATTTAAGTGTTGAGTCTGCAATCAGTCTGTAAATGCAGGGCTGTGAACAGATGTGTCAAGAATTGGATAAAAATCTGAGAGATGTTTTGGAAATATGTTTCAATAGCTCTGAGATTGGGTTTTACAATGTGGATTGTGAATTTGGTTTATTTAGTTGTGATGTGCTGTAGCACAGATTTTCATTCCAATCTGACGCCTAAGCAAAGCTGGTATCCGGATACTTTAAACACAACTCTAATCAAATTCACCTGACCGATTTAATATCATTTCAAAATGCAGGCACATGATTTGGGAAATAAAGTACAAAAGATCAGTTCAGGAGCTGATAATTAAATATTTGTAATATTTTAAAAATGCAAAAAAAAAAAAAAAATGGATGAGAGATAGGTTAAGAGAGGAGTGCACATTCTTGTTTAATTTTTTTCTTTTAACAGTTGGAGGAGTTGCTTTCCCACAATATGGAACATTTTAAAAATATTGATAATGATTGTGCCCTTTGGCTAAAAAAAGAGAGGAAACATCTGGTACTAAGACATATAAAAGATAGATTATGTTGTGACACAGTTTTTTTATGTGCTTGAATTATGAGCTTACATCACAAATATTAAATAGTAAAACTAATAAGAATCGAAAATCTTTGGGTGTTGCTGTGCTCGAGAAAGATCTTGGTCTCAAGACCACATTTTCTAGGTCTTGGTCTTGACTCAGTCTCGGCCTCTTATAGTCTTGCTCTTGAGAAGCTTTTGTCTTGGCCTTGACTTGGTGTTGACAGGCTCCATTCTTGATCCTAATTGACCTCGGGCCCTCATAGTCTTGGGTCTCTGGTCCTGATCCTCTGGTCTTGACTTTGGTTTTGACTTGGTCTCAGGTTTGGTGGTCTTGACAACAACACCCATAGAACAAATTGAACTTTCACTCCCCTTTCATTGACTCTTCTCTCCAAATATTTCCTCTTTCATAATTGGATTTCTGTGTTTTTTCAATTTTTATAATGTAAAGAAACCTTTTTTTTCTCTGTAATCAGGATTTACGGAGGAGATGTACTGAATAGGACACTCCGTGTCCTGCTGTTGGCGCTCCTTTGGGTTTCCACCTGCCTGAAATGTGTGAAATCCGTTTATGAGTTCAGCAGGTGATTGGTCCGCAGGTGAAAAATGAGCGGATTGAGGAAACGGCAGCAGCAGGCAGCGTCTGACATGACTGCGGGGAGTTCCATCCCTCTGCCCGGTCCTGCTGTCGTTTACCTTGAGTCTTCATCGCCCGGGCCTTTACGTTATTAAAGTCGGCGCACATGCTCCTCCATCTGTCACCGCGTTGGCCTCCCCTGCCCGTGGAAGCTGATTGGCTGAGGCCGCCATCAATCAAAGCCGGGCGGTCCGATCGGAGGTCCGGCTGAAGTGCGGCTGTGACCTTCAGCTCGTTCCCCCCCGGTGAGGCTGAACTCCACCGAGACTGCAAGGAGAAATTCAATTCCAAAACTAATACATGAGTATTTATGAGTGCTGTAAAGTCCCCGACCTTAAACATTTACTTTGTGCTGCATGGAATAAAAAAAAAAAAAAAAAAAAAACCACCCGATATGCAAGTAGAAGCAAGTTTTTCTGCCTTCAATTTCACTTCTGACAGGCTGGAGGTTTCCTCGGATTAACGTCCCATCTTTCTTTGGTTAAAGCGCTCTCTCATCTGAGCAAGGGGCCGGATTGTTTGTTGGTGTCAGTGAATTACTTTGCCCTTCTGCATCAAGGGAAAGTCACTTTAAAAGGCAATTAGTCAAGAAGGAGCATCTGTTCCAGGCGAGACAGATTGTATTTTGAAAGCAGCAAGGAGTTAAGTTAATCTCTTTCTGCAAGACTTCTCATTAAATTAATATTTTGACACCACTGAGCTTTTGGCTGCTTAACAGGAGCTTAATCTGACACTGAAGGTCTGCTTCGAAGAATCCTCAGTAATTGAATCTTTGACTTTATTTTACTTTTTCTGTTGAAATTTTAAATGGACTTCATAGTTACTGCGCAGGATGCCTGAAAGAACAGGTTCGGCTTCAAATGACAAAGATTTTACAGGCCAGGTAACAACACCATGCTAATATTAGCATGTTAGCATGGTGGCGTTAACATCCTAACAGTGGGATGTCATGCATCGCAGTCACACGGCAGATCGTGGTGAAACTTAATCTCCAGGAACACAAATTTCCCACAATTTCCGTTTGGAATCATCTTCTGTGTGTTGGCCACTGCCCCCTCCCCTATTAAACAATGCCTCTGCCATGATATTATAATGGTGAAAACTTGAAAACACATACTTTCAGGTTTTTAAAGATGAACCCAGTTGACTTGGCAATAAGTGCTGTTTCCCCCCAAACACTTCCGTTGTGTTAAAAACACATATTTTCACAATACAATGTACTTTTTCACACTTACTTCATTCAACACGCATTATACTTTAACAGTAGCAGATTTCAGCTGTTTATTTGGTTTATTTTAAGATGTTAATTCTAAAATGTTACCCTAATTTATAAACCCCAAAAAGAAGTTAGATCTCTCATTACGTCTTCCTTCAAGTTGTATTGTGACGCTACTGAAAGTTGCAGTTTTTTCTTCAAAACACCAGTTTTTTTCTAAATTGAAGAGCAATATATCAAACTTTAAGCACATTTAGGGGTTTAATTTGATGAGGAAAACTCTTTTAGATTGAATTTACAAGTGAAATTGACATATAGGTGAAATTTAGCTTTTACCACATATTATGATGCCCCTGCTGGTGATAATATCAAGCCACAGCTTACACTGTAGCAGACTTCAACAGTTTTGTGTAACAGTTAGCTCCATGATTCTAGCGTATTTCGAAAATTGTTGCATTTTGGGACCTACTTAACAGTTCTTGGGGTTTATGAAAACCCCATGTGAAACTTATCTGACTCAAGTCCATCGCCGTGGAAACAGAAGAAAATGCAACTTATCACACATGAAACATGACACAGTCAGTAGTGCTTTTGCTCATTTACAATAGCAATGTTTGCTTGCAGAGTGTCATGACTTCCAGTCCATGTTTTCCTATTGTAGTAATTCTCTACCAGTAAACAGGAGTTTAGTAAAATTGTAACAAAGCTGTTCATCAGTTTTGGATAATGGTAAAGTTCATATTTGAGATCATGACAGAGAGACAGCAGCTCTGTTCTCAAAATCAATCTCACTTAGCGTTTGATGATTATAACAACTTATTTTGGAATCTTATGAAAGTGATCAGTTACTCATTACCACCAAAAGTAACTGGATAACTCTAGAATATTAGAAAAAATAACAGTATTACAGTAGATTATTGCTCATCAATACAATTCAAGACAATGTGCATTGAAATCTAGCAGAGGGACACACTTAATACTTTACTTTTACCAATACTGTATTACAAGTTTGTAAAAAAAAAAATACAAGAAAATGAAATGGCAGGTATTTACTGTAAGTTACGGTCATAAGAATTGAGAGTTTTGCCTCCGTTGAATGTAAGTGTGCCAAAAACGTGTGACAGAAGTACTTCACCACACTGCAGCATGCTCTTAACTCTCTCGTGGCGGAGCGGAATGTAGGCTGAGCTGCGCGGCATCGAGATGTTTGGGACGCTGTCACTTTCTGAAGTGTCGCTCATTGTCCTCCACGTATTAAAAATGGAGAATTCCTGGGAGCGCCGCGCGCCGTACCCTCTTTAAAGCGCGCTCGCTGACTGTGTTCTCCTCTAAACCGCCTCTGTAGTAATTGAGATGAGCCACAAGAGAGAGAGGAGACTTGGAGCCAAGTCAAAACTTTCATCTTTTATTCACGAGCCCATGGCATGAAGGCCATTTCAGACTTCTTCATCTCCTCAAATCCTCCCGAGAGATTCCTCCTTTTCCTCCGTCCTCTGTGGTATCTCTCACACACTGTATGGACCCGGAATTATATTCAGATAGTCCTATTAATAACAATTCTAATAAAATATAACAGCGGCGACTCGTTTAGACATGGGTTTTATTATGAGCAATGGGGCAATTTGGCGTGGAGGCATGTGGGTGTTCAGAGAAGGCCCATCACTTACTGAAATAGCACAGAGTCATATGCTGAATGTCAAGTTATTAACTACGGCTGTAATACAAATTCAATACAGAGGCCGGATTAAATTAAGGAAATGCAGAATTGCTGGCTAATCAAAAAAAAAAGCAACTTTCTTTCGATGGATTGTTACTGAAATGTAGTCTTTTTTTTTTAGATGACCCAGACAGTTAAATAGCACACATGTTGATATCAGCCTTACTTTTGTATGCTGGTTTCCACAAAATACCTGAATTAATTTCACTTCTTGGGACATTTTTCTCAATTAAAAGCTTCCACGACAGCATGTTTTTGTCCTCTCTGAACTTTCCCCCATTGTTTCTCCGTCTGAAATGTGATTATGGTTTTCATTTCAGGTCTGTTTCTCCCCTTAAAGCAGAGTAGTCTCACTCATCTGGCACCGGCTCCACCTCGCCTCATCCTGGTAGACAATATGTTGGAATTGCCTTCAGTGCTCCTCCAGACCTGGGGGAGTTTTTTTCATTCGGTCTCCTCACCCCTTTCTTGTAATCTGGTGGAATTGAAAAGTCAGTGCCCAATAAAGGCTTTAAAGTGTGAGGTGGGAAAGCGTGTCCTTTTTCTCGCTATTATTTAACAGCCCAGACGCAGTATCAGGCTTGTGTGTGATCCTCTCTCCAAGCAAATCTGAGGTTTATAGCTTCAATTTAGCTCCGACGCAGATAAACAAAGTTGGAATTTGTGTGTTGATTGAATGTTTTTGGCTGTCAGTGAAGCCCCCCCCCGCGATCCACTTTCATGCACACTCGAGACTTATTTCCTCACTCGGTTTGTTTAGTCGTCGACACATAATTCGCTACACAAACACATAATCCAAGCATGAATTCAATGGAGCCGGTTAATTTAGTTGCTTTTAGCATTCAAGATTGAAATGCAGCTAATCACATGGTCTGCTGAGTCTGTAAACTCCAAAATATGAGCAATTTGAATTTGACTGCTGCGTGTTGGAGGGAGGGTGTGTTTCTTTGAGGTTTCATTGGCGAAGCAGCCAGAAGAGAGTCAAAGTTTGTCCAGCACCTGAATCAATTACAACATTCCTATATCTTACACATACTGCTGGAGGTAGAGCTGGTTTAACATCTCGGTATCAGTATGATATTTATTGTAAATTGGAGAAAAAGAGCTCAGGGCTTTTATTGACTTCAACTGCTCTTTTATTCGACACTTTAATGTCCAATTTTCCCTTTTTATGTGGGGTTTGATGTTTTTCTCAGAAGCCCGCCTATTTTCAGATCAGTTTTGCCTACAGTCCTCTTTTATTCCTCTTTCAAGGCATCTTACATTTCAGCTGAAGTTTCTTCAGCTGCCTTGTATTTCACAAAAAAAAAAAATAAAAAAATAAATTGTTCTGTAACATCTGCCAATCGAAGCAGATTTTATTATTTTCTAATAACAAGAAAGTGGCAAAATGTTAATAATCAGTAAATAAAACTTGAAATTAGTCTTTTTTGCCTGTGAAGGGCACTGTAACACCACATATTGTCCATTTTGAACAAATCTTTTTTTTTTTTTGGGTGGATTTGTACCCTTGAGGCAATGAATCATATAGATTGAGGTGCTACATCGTGGTTCCTCGAATGCATTCATGCTGCTCGAGCCAGCTAAAGCAACACAATGTTTTTTTTTTTAAGGAAAGAACAAGATGAAGAGACTGCAGCTACTCGAGCAGCTCTGGAGCTGTGAGCATATTCAATCAGTCTTTATTTATATAGCACTTTTCCTCCAAATACAATGCAGCACAAAGTACCTCAGAAAGTAAACACACACAGACTAACTTGAAAATAAAGGCAGCAAAAGGTGCTGGAACACTGGAGCCAGGGTAAGGAAAGCAAAAAATAAAGATGGTTATATATCAGCATCCTCACAATGACAGTGCAAATCTATCTTTACTTTCTTGACCACCTCAGTTTAGCATTTTTGCAGGCTTTGCATGGCAGACTACCAAAGTGGAGCTAATAGGAATACCAATAGACAAGATTTCAAGGTATTTAGATCAAAAGGCAGTGCGCAGTGATCATATTTTTCTGAAGTATTTCATCTAGAGGTGAACAGCGAATTAGTGACAAACTGTCCAATGCATCTTTGAGATCCATTCGTCTTCTGTGCTGCTTTATCCAACACTGCGTTGTCAGCTGGAGCGCATCCAAGCTGACAATGGGCCAGCCGCCAGTCTATGGTAGGGACAAAACATAGAGACACACACACACAAAATAAGATTTACACCTACGGGCAATTTGTAGCCCCCAATCCACATCAAAAGCAAAAGAATATCCATGGAAGCACCAGTAGAGCTACAAACAGAAAGACGAGAATGACTCACCAGTTTTCCATTGGTTAATATGTTCAGATTGTATTTATTGTTTGTCTACAATATTGGAAATCCCATAGTGGTGCGAAGAGTTTTCTTTTACGGAACACAAATATTTTTTTCAAGACGATCTAGCAGTTGTTTATTGAAAAACATCCAAAACAAAGAGCGGAAAATGTCTTGCTTTGAAGCAATAGTTCTTGGCACTATCTCACTGTGCATTCCCTGAGTTTATATGAATCTTGAGCGAGGTGATTACCATACTAACCAACCGACAACGCCACTTACCCAGTTGAGAATGGGTCTCAGGTCCCTCGTCTGTCAGATCTCGAGACGCTGTGCAATCTTTGGGGGAAATTACAAAACAAGGCAACAAAGACCTCATGTGTCAGATTGAGTTTGCCAAACCTTTGCGTTGAGTCCGTGTTAAGTACCTGTTCTGACTATTTCGAGATAAATTGGTCTTGTGTCTGTTACAAACTTCATTCATTTCGAGCATTTTGTTTTTCAGCCCAGCAGCCAAACTGTCTCACATAGAAATGCCTCTGTGGACGTCTCCGCAGCTCTGTATACAGAATTTAAATCAGGTGGAAGGGTATTGGATGAGTACTCTACTGGCAGATGCCCAGAAGCAGTCATCAAATTGCTATCAGGAGAGATAAAGTTAGGATTGGCGCGTCCCTCTCAGACGAACCGAGATACGTTTTGTGAAACTGAGTTCTGTGACTTTTCCAATAGAGGGCACTCATAGCTGTGACTTAAATCAGACCTTTCCCTTGTGTATGATTTATTGCTGGGATTACATGGTGGTGGAGTGGTTAGTCTTCACAGTGAGAGTACCCAGAGTTTAGATCGAGACAAGATCTTCCTCCCAGAGTGTAAATGCCAGGTCCGGTCAAACTGCCTGCATCCCTGTACTATTGTTGATGAATGAATGTTAAAACTGAAGTGTCAGTCTCAGCCACAGATAACGGTTCTGTCTGAAAAGCATGACCATTATGTGTTTGCCATGAAGAAGAGGATTGTGTTGGACGTATCTGGGTTGTGCTCCAGGAGCAGCGGACTCCTTGACTGCCCGGCCGTCTGTCTGTCTTTAGAGAAAGACACGTTGAGGTGACTCCTGGTACCACGGGACATAAATCCTTTGAGATCAGGGGAAAAAAGTCTTCGAAGGTTACATTTTTTCTTTAGATCTCTGTTCTTGAAGGTTCAGTTTGCACTCCAAGTAAACAGGATGTTACATACAGAGCATTGAACACTCTGTTCACCTCAATGACCGAATTTGTCCTTCTCAGCTATAGAAGCATCTCTTATTTAAAAAAAAAAAATTGACTTCAACAAAAGACTTGAGATTTGATCCTTCAAGGGCGTGTTACTTTAAAGTTAGCATTAGGGCTGCACGATGTGCTTCAGTGTATGAGGCAGCATCAACATATCACAAAGGACGGGCTGAGCTGCAATGAATACTGTGCATTCAGGCTCTGCATGTCGACGCACTTGGAACATCTGATAGAGCAGCCCTGCAAGTAGCTGAGATGCTAAAGTACATGGAGAGAACTTAGTGAAAAGAGACGACAAAGGAAATTCTTATATCCCACTGTCCGACCTTCACACACACTTTTGGCGAAAGCAGTTTCATCAATGGAGTAAGTGCTCACATGTTGATTCAACCGGGCATCAGCATCCTGTGCCTCTGAACTCAGGAAGAAGCTACAACACAATAGGTACAAACACTCATTCCTTCCTTTGTGAGTAAAGTTCATTAAAGAGCAGATTACTCAGGATGAACAGAATGACAGGAAGCCAGTAAGGTCATTCAGATAACCAGGTGTGTAGCAGTATAATCGGTGTGTTCTGTTCATAATGCTGAGCTGGGTTATTCCACTCTGTTTTTAACCAATGTGATGATCTACATTTTTTACTTTATTCACTTATTTTTCATTGTGGATGTTTGTTGCTTTGTTGTTATATGAGTGCTATCTGTTGTCTGTGCAGCACGCCCCTCTGTTCAAACCTGCACATACAGGGTCAAGGTGTCTTTATTAGTCTTGCACAGAGTGGGTTATTATCCCATCACCAAGCCCCCCCCGGGGGGCCTGAGATCACTCTTCATCTGTTCTCTACCCTTCGACCTGTTTGGAATAGGTGGCCCTACCGAGACGATAATCACCAGGTCCCTCTTGAAAAATAGATTTTGTATCTCAGAGGCTTTTCCCCTGGTTAAATAAAGGATATAATCATGATAATAATCCAGGTGACAAAGCTCTAGAGGTCCTGGTCCAGAGTATCCTGCCATGGTGTGGTCGTGATCCCGTCACAATAGGAGGACATTTTTGGCTAACCTCAGAGTTGCTTTGACGAGCTGTGACCATTCCAGACAATGCTTGCGTTTGCACATGGAGCAACCCAGCATGCTGCTTTGTGGATAAGATGTCAATTTTTGATGGAAGATGCATCAAAATGCATCTTGAATCAAAGCGAAGTCTCACATGTTTCAATCCCGTCTTTAATGCATCTTCTCAACCTTGCTTGCTTGACCTCTTCTTCCATAGCAGCTCGGCACATTTCACACGTGTGAGGTCGCTGTGATCACACTCACCCTGTGATAGACTCGTCTTTTGCCCTGATGACCCCAAGTTGAAAAAAAAAGCTGCAAAGAAGATGAACGGAGTGTACAATATGAATTATGTCTAGTTAAGTGAAGCCAAATGGGGAGTACTTAACTTGCTTGTCTTCGACGCTCTTGGTGATGTCCATCAGTAGCAGCCAATTTGTCATTCCTGCTCTTTTCGAGACGAGCGCTGCGCCTGGAAAGGTCAGATGAACAGCGACTCGATCAAACACTGCACAAACTTTCATTTCATTAGAGAAGTTTGTTCTCCCCTCAGTTAAACCTTGTGTTTTTTCTCTTTTACAACGCCGGCCCGGTGCCACTCTTTGGCTATTTGACTGCTTCTCATTTACTCGCTGCCGGCTGGGCCAGTGTTGGGCGAACGCACAAACCGGGCGTTTCACTTTGGCACATTGGCTTACAGCGTTGTAGCTCTGAACGCTACATAAATTTAGATTAGTCCCGGGCACGCTGCAGGAACCAATCTTTCCAGGGAAGCGGGTATAATTTATGAGGTGCAATTCATGGCACGGATATATCACCACTACTTTATTACAGCCCATCGCGGGAACTGATTAAATTGATCTGCAGTTTGGTGGACAGCAGCAGACACCTCATTCAGCTGGAGCGAAGCCTGCAGGAACTCCAGTAAAAAAAAGTTGCCTTGAAGAAGAATTTGACGTCCAATAACTGGACCCATCCGAGCGCAGCGTCGCACATATGACAGTGTTTATGCATGCGGCGGCTTCTGCTTGGTGCCTGGTTGTTTCCGTCTGGTCTCGTGTTTTTTTTTTTTTTCCCCCCTCACCCCTCCCCTCCCCGTCTCTTTGCCTACCTGCCAACTCCAAGCAGACACACACATACACACACACACACACCTTTGCCTCACTAAAGCAGTGATGGAGATGTAAAGAAGGCTGCTTGGCCGTGTTTATTGGCAGATGCCTCACTCAGGGTCAGAGCAATAGATTATGTTTAAACCTCCAATTTATTGGAGGTGCTCAACCCGGCAAAAAAAATAAAATAACAGCCAGCTTCTGAGGATCAAGCTTGATGGGGAGGGAGAAAAGAAGGTGGGGAAGAGACTGAGAAGGAATCGGGAGGGAGAGAGAGGAGTCGGACGCATGCTGTCTGCAGCTACTACGAGTGAGAGTTGGAGAAGGCGACTTGTCTTGGAGAGACGAAGACTGATAAACCCTGAAAGAGAGCGGAGTCAATGAGAAAGATCGAGAGGCTGGGAAAAGTCAGAGGAGTAGGCAGAGTGCCGGGGAGGAAAGAGGGGTGTGTGTGGGAAAGAGGGGGGGAGGTGGAAACGACAGCCGGAGCGAGTGAAGCTGGGGAGCACACATTTCCAAAGAGCCCATCCCGGCGAATGGATCACCGCGCACCAGACCGAATCCTTGTCGCTATGTGATTGATTGGCTAATGTGGAAGTGAGCTCGGAGTCTGCCAGTCAGCTGACGGGAGGGTCTCGGGCTCCAGGAGGAAGAGGACTCCAGCATTCCTCACCCCCCCTTTCTAGTTTGGCTTGAAGCCTCCCGCTCATTCGGACTTTTTCTGTGTTGGAGTTGCTTCGCTCGTCCCTTCAGTCATGTCAATGCTAATTGTCACGCAGCAGATCGATACCACCACCTCCAAAATGGTAAGGCTGGACTCTGCACTCGCACTGTACTGTGCATACTGAAGAACTGTTGAGCTGGGCTATTGACTGCTGACTACATCTTAACACTTGTCTCTTCTTTATTAGTGCGATTAGGCCCGTGTGGTTTGCTGGATGTTTGTACACAAGACTTGATTTCTCTACTTTTGTCTCATTCTAACAGAATTTTTGTCACTAATGATCTCTTATAAATGGTGTAGAAAATTGTTTTTGGAAGTGGTAATTAAAGTCTGAATTTTAAGCATCTGCTCCACCACAACACTTGTTGTGCGGTTGTGTGGATCCCCGGACTGTGAGTGTTTGATTGTCTGTGTGCGGTGACAGGACTGTCTGTATTGTTGATGGCTGGCGCTGCCCCCGGGGCTCCCCCTCTCATAACTCACTGTCCGTCTCTCAAGGCTCCCGGACGGAGGCGGAAGTTTAAATCTGCCTCATAAGTCTTCCTCTCTCCTCTCGTGCTTTCATCTCCTTCGCCTGCTCGTGTTGCTGCTGCCACTCGAACCCCGGCCCGGCTTGTGAAACCTGTTCCACTCAGGCGGGTTTGGACAGGATGTGACTTGGGTCTGAGCGGAGCCGTTCAGTGGAGGCTGTTTGCTTGTTTTGTTTTTTTTTTTTTAGAGGGAGGGGGGGTTGAAAAGTGTGCGGTTGCTTTGTCAGGTGGCCTCGACTGTGTCGGCTTGTTGTGGGAATTCATGAGTCGCAGGTTTTGTGGAGCGTGTTTGACAAAATGTTTCAGGGCTGCGAGGCGCATCGCGAAATGCTGAAATTCAACAGTTCCTTACCTGGGAGAAGGGATTGCCTGAAGGCACTGTGCAGGAAAAACACATCTCAAATGCACCGAGACGCCGAATGCAACGAGACGGAGCAGTGCTGAAGAATAAGTTATGCAGATATTTCAACTTTAATGTCATGCATTGGAATAAAAATTCACTTCCTTGTTTAAAATTGTGATGCAACATCAAATCATAGTAGCATGTCTTTCGTTAGCCAAGTCACCCACAGGTGGAGTCTGAATTTGACTTGATTGCAGTTAATAAGTGCATGTTTTGGTACTTGGTAGCAAAAGCTTAGTATGCATACCTTGTACTAATCCTTTAAAACATATCATTGAATCTCTAGTTTTTGAACTCAAAAGCTGCACTGCAACCAGTAAACAATCCCAGAAGAATCCTGCAGTATTTTTTTCCTGATTTTACAGTTGATGAATCACAAATAACCACGTGTAGATAAGCTCATATGTTGATGTGCTTTTCGTGACTCATGGATTTCACGCCTCTACTGTCTGGCGCTGAAGTCTGTGTAAAAACAACAATCCCTGCACGCTGGAATCAACAGACTGGTACCAAGCAGGAGCTTTCCTCACAGCTTGTGTGTCCTCCCTGTTACGCAACGCCCAATTCAAATAAACAGCAGGTGAATACACAACCCTCCGACTACAAATAATCAGGCTTTCTCCTCCTGCAGGCTTGCTTGTTGAACAAGTTCTTTGTAAAAAATAGTTGTTTTTGATTGATTGATGCAATGTTTGATGATTAGCATGTAGGTCACCACGGTAGAAACTCAAATTATGGTTCGATTCCAGGCTTTCTGTGAGGAATCTGCATGTTTTCTCTGTTTGCACATACTTTTTGCTTTTTTCCTCTGGGTAGTGGTTACATTTGAGGTTGATTTGTGACTCTAAATTTGCCCATAGGTTTAGAACGTCGGTGTGTGAATGCCAACGTGTCCAGGGTGTAAATTGCGTTCGCCCGTAGTCAGCTGGGATCTCCTCCAGCTCCCCGCGACCCCAAGTTGAACATAGTGGTAAAGAAGATGGATGAACGGCCGGTTGCAGTGCATCCTTTTGCATAATTCAGCACAGAGCTGCTGGTTAATGGCGTTATTAGTTGAGAATTGTCAAATTATTGCAGTAAAGGGTCATATTCAAAAGGAAGCAGACTGCAGATACAACATTATCTGTCTTGAAAAGGGTTTAAACTTCATGTTTTTCCTCAGTATTATATGCCATTTTCGGTATTTTCTGTAAATTGTCTGTGTTTTGACCTCATCCTGTGACAGAAAAAAATCCCAAAATTGAGGCATCTTGTCTCGTAAAGTAGTTCCAGCTATTTTCACCACGGATGATTTAAGTTTCTGTCTGAACTGCAGTTTCCATGCTGTTGTCAGTTCTCGGCAGAGATTGATATTTCACAAAAGGGCAGCACAATATTTTACAGCCGGCTCCATAAAATTCAACAAAAAGTCATCCTTTCACCCCCTTTCCTGTTCTTTTATTGACACCTTGTCTGCAAAACGGCAATCTTTCCCCCTCATCTGGAAACAAGTCATGTCAGTCCTCGCCTTCAAGCTTCACTCGGATCCGTATCCTCCGGCTGGAATTCCCCCGGTCTCGGCGCATTTCATCAGCCGGCAGGCTGCGCCGGTAACAAACCGCGGTCCGGCGCTCCAAACCCGCGCGTCCTCACGCCTGAGGTCAGCCCTCTGATACTCGCTTCAGATGATTTACAGCCCAGAAGCGGCAGCCCGGTCCCTCCCAGGAATTCTCATGCGCCACATTTGAATACAAATCCTCCACCGTCTCCTTTATTCCTCCCCAGGCAGACTATTCACATCGCCGGTCTACGTAAAGATGTCTCATTTCCCTGCTAATGTGTCTGATTCCCAATCAGCCCGCTACGTTTAAATGGTTTCCAGCTCATGAAGTGTTATCCCTGATGGAAAAGCCTCACTTTAAACACTTAGGGACGCTTCACTTCTGTGTACAGCCGAGCGCAGGCATGTATTTAATGACATTGACGTCGAAATGTTATTGGAAAGCACCTTTCTGTGGTATGTGGCCGATTAGGGGAGAAAAATGGGAGATATATTGCATGAAAAGTGAGATTCGGTATTGATTTTTCTGGAAAATGACAGATGATTGACTACAACACACAGGAAAGGCTGAAATGTGAGGAGGTGATTTTTCTCTGCGGACATTTGTCTCTACACGGCTCCTCTGTGGCATTTAAGTCCTGCGTCTCCTCAGGTGAATCAATAAACACTTAAAAATCTACAGGTTTTCTCTCTCGATGTTTTATTTTTTTTTTATTCATGCAACCTTTCCACATTCCAAACCATAACACCAAACAACCCCCCCCCCCAAAAAAAAAAAAAAAAATGCTGAGTGGAGAAATGACTAATGTGGGATTGAACGTATTGATTTGGTTTTTTTGTGCTAATTGAAGCCGTGGCTAATGCATTCTGGCCAGTTGACTTGGCCCGGAGTCAGAGCTGTGCCTGAAATCCCGGAGTAAAACAAATTAAAAAGCCATCAGATAATGACAGCGGGTTGTTGTTGTAATAAAGCGCCATCGCAGTCATGGATTTGAGGTCTGCGCACGGTACGTGTGCGGGAAGCAGAAATGCCAACAGTCCAGGTGAGGCAAATTCATCACAACTTTCCCCCCTCCTCCTCCCCTTCCTCCACTTTCTGCTTGTGCATCATTTATATTATTTTCTGTCCTTTTTTTTTTTTTTCCTTTTGCCATTTCTGACCCCGGTCTTGCCATTTGTAAACTTCTCTTATAATTTGAAGCCATGTGGAGGTATGAATAAATGGAGGTTCTGTGAGAGTGTGTGTGTGTGTGTGCGTGTGTGTGTGGTGCTGCAGTCAGCACTGCTTGCAGCCAAACAACAAGAAAATAAATAAAAAAAAGCGAGCTGCAGCTATAAAAACATGATTTCTTTGAATATATTGTTGTGCTTTTCATGTCATGGCTCTTCTAATGGAGCTGCTGGAACAGCACTGGATCAGTTTAATAAGCTGCAGCCTCAAAGAACCATGCTGGAAAAGGCCAGCATCGTTCCAGTTCGTGTTTACTCGTGGGGATGACAACATTCTCAATATTCCCAATGCGTTTGGTTAGATTTTAGGTGAATGAAAGCTGGTTTGCATTGTGACGGGGTTCCTCCACAAAAGGTTTCAAAAACTATGTGGCGCAGTCGAGGTTGACTGTTTGTTTCGTTGCTCCGAAATCCCAGTGACAAAACAAAAATACTTGCAAAGTTGAAAAACGAGACTAAAGAAAGTATTTACAGAGTCATTTGAGGTTGTGATCTCCGTCTCTGCGCTCCGTCACACACATAAGTGCATAGAAGAACCTTTTTATCCATTGTTGTCATCTGAGTTGAATTGGTTTTGTAGTCATTGAAGTTAACAGCAGCAGCAGAAAACATGACATGCCTGATTGTTTTCTCCGTCTTGTCTGCTAAAATATGTCTAAATATAGATAGAATCAAGCATAACTGCCTGAAATTTCAGTAGTAAAACAACCCATCCAAATTATCATCGTCACTGGATCCCCAAATCTCTTTTTGACCGCTTTGTAAAAAAAACCCAAGTAAAATTTTAACGTTTCTGCAAACCGTGGTTAAGTTTGAAAGTTTTCACTGATCCTGCAAACACAGTATTATCAAGCCTTTCCTGTCCTCTCTGGGTCTTTCTGCCTCGACACAGCGGGACGGGGCGGCGATGTGGAAAACAAACGAGCCCAAATATCCCCATGCACAATGCTCGCCATGTTTATGGCGAGTCGTTCACCAGCTGGAAGAAATGAGACTGAAATCTTTAAATATGGAGAAAGCTAACAATTCTCAAGTTGACCTTCAGTTTGGATCCGTGACGTTTGGTTCAGCAGTTTGTCCAAAAACAGTGGAATTTGTTGATTTCATTTAAATACAGTGTTTCTTGCAGACGACGCGGCGATCGGTCGTATTTCCTTGGGGATGGGAAGGCAGGTAGACGTTTCGGCCGCCAGAAGCCTTTATCAGCCATTCCCAGCGGCGGGTCGTTTTCGGCTCAGGGCTGCACTCGCCTTTTCAGTCCCTGCCTCTGGATTTGTCGGGTTATTGCTGAGCCGCCAGAATGACGAATCAACCCTCGGCAAACAGAGTTTTTCTACCCGAACTCACCTTCCCCTCCGTACGTGAAATTATTCCGCCGGCCTCGGCGGTGAAATGGGATCCCAAGTCGGGAGAGAAGCCCGAGATAACTGCGGCGCATTCATTCCGACTCCCCGCCTCACGTCTGCGAATTACCTTTGTGGCTCTTGTGCTTTACATGCGCTTGATGTTTTCGCCGTCATTACGGTTCCTCCCCCCCTCCCTCCCTGCTCACTCTGCCCCTCTGAATTTCCCGGGGACTCTATCTCGCCCATTTCAAATAGGATTTCGACTCAATTTGCCATGCCTCATGTCACTTTGCTGGAGAATTCCACACTCGATACAGACGTATAACAAAAAACTGCAGAATGAGCAGAATATCATTTGTCAAAAAAAAAACTTCTTTTTTTTTCCACCTGTCGTAGTGATTTCCGAGATTTGCTTCTCCGTCGTGGCGCCTCGATTCGTCACGAGGGATGGCCGCTGTGACACGGGCCAGATGGGGCAGATGGGGGGCGTCCGTCAGAGAAATATGCTGCCTCCACTTTGTTGTTTAGGCGAGGAGGAGGCTTCTCTGCAGCAGGTGACAGCACCTATTAATTTGGCCATTTAATTTTAAGTCCCGGCAGCTTCAGGCTCCAACACCTTCAATCTCCCTCTGTCATTCAAAACAAGTCTCCAGCCAGCAGCCACACACACCACACACACACACACACACACACACACACACGGAAAGCTTTTAATCTAAACCTTAATTTAGTCTGATCACTTCCTGAGAATGCAGAAGTGCTTC
The DNA here is from genome assembly GCF_902148845.1 of Salarias fasciatus. Lineage (NCBI taxonomy): Eukaryota > Metazoa > Chordata > Actinopteri > Blenniiformes > Blenniidae > Salarias > Salarias fasciatus. The sequence continues at coordinate 7,729,432 of NC_043753.1, forward strand.
AATCTGTCACGTTTTCACCTCTGCCAGACGCTAAGCTGCACCTTTGTGATGATCCTCAGCAGTGTGGAGCAGGTTGTGGAAATTCAGTGAATATTTGAGTTTCTGGTCACATCTGGACTTATCTACTGACTGAATGCATAAAGAAATGAGTCCCTGTTGTAATTTTCTCTGATTTGGATGATACAGTGAGCGGGTCGGTCCGGTGACTGACTCACTCGTGTTGAGTTGAGAGGAAGAAGCCTAACTCATTTTACTTCATGAGCCACACTGTTCACTGTGGCCGCGTGCACGTTCAGTAGCAATGTTTCAGAAAAGCTGATTACAGCACGTCCAGGATGTGACCACAACCAGGCCCGATATATACACAAAATCCTAAACACCCTCGTGAGATCACATTTTCTGGCGCATCCGACTCCGTTGAGCAGACACCCCGATTTTATGATGGATAGTTTCTCATTTCATGGTGCTGTGCGAAAGCCGCACTTATCAGGCTCCGCGTCTGTGCCCGGACTGGAACTGCTCTGGAGGGCTGCAGTCTCTAAATCCTCTCCTCCACCATAAAACTGAAGGAGGTGTAGCAGCACCAGGTGGCAGGGGGAGTCGTCGGGGTAACTGTCCACAGCCTCAACCACCCAAAAAAAAAAAGGTCCCATGTCTCTGCCAGCACACATTAAGCTGGTGGGATGGCAATTAAAGCGTGCCAAAGGAAGGCGGTCAATCATACTGACAAGCTTTAAGTAACATGAATTAAACAAGAGGATCGATATCTTTGATGTGAGGAGAATACATCTTTGAAAATTTAATGAGATTCATCTTGAAGGGGACAGATTGTGTGGAGTGTGTGGAGCTTCAAGGTGGGCAACCACCCTCCTCATGTAGCAACAAAGGCATTCCTGTTGCTATTTTAGCTGCCTCGCACATGCTATAAGCAGTTGGAGATGTTAAAAATAGATGGATAATAATCCCAGGAGTGAATTAAGCCCTGCAGTGACAGCTAGGAAAGTTTGTAAGTAACAGAAGCTTCCAGTGGACCATCTGCTGGGATGCTCTGGTCCAATGTTCACAATGCAAGAGTGGGAAGGAAGAAAGTTGAGCTGAAGACCTGCACAGAAAACCTAAATGCATCAATAAATTATAGTTGGCACTCATTCCTGACAGATAAAACATGCACAGGTAGTTTTGAGTGCTTTTGGTTTTGCATTGAAAGTTAATTGGGGATTAGAACTTGCCTCAAAGCTGTGAATAACTCATTGTTTTCCCTGTGATGAACCGGTCCAGGATGTAACTGGCTTTTTCAAAAAGTTGATATAAAATAGCTTTTATGTCACATACAATGAAATTGCAGGTGCTGTACTATTTTGTGTCATCAATTTAACATGTAAAAAAAGTAGACAGTTTGCAAAAAAAGTGCACAAAAAGTTCACAAACTTTCAGAAATGTCGGTACATTTATTAAAAAAAACTAGACAAATTTATGTAAAAACAAAGTTATTTGTAAAAAGAAGACATTAAAAAGCCTGGCAAGTAGATACATTTGTGCAAAGCACACATTAAATATATAAAGGTACTGAAAATTCTTTAAAAAATGTACAAGAGTAGACATTTTGTGAAAACACTCTAATTTGTAAAAAAAAAAAAAAAAAAAAAAAAGCACATTTGTAAAAGTTGACAAATTCATAAAACCATTTTAAGACAAGTTGATAAAAAGTAGGCAAATCATTGAAAAACGCTCATGTCCAGGTCGGCCGTTATCTCATGGAAGATGGATGAGTAAGTATATCAATGAACAAATGATCCATCCATCTAAATTACAAATGCTAATGCTTATGCATTTAATTAGAATGTATAATAAATGAAGAAGCTCCACTAATTACATTCATACATATGGCACATTTGAGGCCAGCTGGTAAACTTGAAGATAAGTAGAGGAGAAAATCTTCTTTCCCCAAATGTATAAATACATGAGATGAAAGTCAAGTTCGACCTTGTTGAAAGAGATGGAAATCCCCCGGATGGCAGCCGTGATGGGAGCAAAGGTTCAGGTGGAGGAGAGTGAGAGACAAAGAGCCAGGACTCATGAATTTATACCTCCGTGTCACTTTCCCGGGCTGCAGTCCATCCCTCACTGAGAATCCCCTCGTAAAGCTGCAGCTCGGGTCTCCGGCTTCACAGAGGGAGGATCAATGTTTGGGCCTGCTGGATCTCTGCTGCATGATGGGAGAACCGCTTCTGAAGCGACGCTCGCTTTACACAGTTCGGTCTTCGTCCCCCGAGGAGCAACCGTCTATTAAGCACTGCTTTCCTGTTTTAACAGTAACTGATTACTGTTATGAGACGACTGGTCCAGTTACGCTTCCTGAAGACACTTTTGTTTTCTTTACAAAAACAATCAATTAGTGGCCTGACGGGCCTCAGTGGCCTTTCTGTGTGGAGTTTGCATGTTCTCCTTATGCACTATGGGTTTTCTCCCACATTTAAAAACCTTTAAGGTTCAGAAGAAATTGCTTCAGGAACCTAAATTTAAGCGATGATGCTGTATCGAAATTGGACAGTCGGATGTGTCTGCTGTTCTAATATTCTCACTCAGCTTCAACCGTATTCCTCTTCACGTGCGCAAAGTCTGGTTTTATACTTTGAGCCAGGGCACGTGCTTATGCAGGTTTCTTAAATTACACCGAGATGTTAAGATGTCACTTTAAATCTAATGTTTCTCCTGATCTGAAGTTATCTCAGAGGTAAATAAAGTGCACACCGACTTAAACCTACCGATCAATACTGAGTCTGAAATAAACCACATTTGCATGTTTTGTTCTGAAGAAAAAGAAGCTCAGGTGGAACATGCAGACTCCAGGCTGGATTCAAACCTGGTAACTTGCCATAGTGAGCTGATGGTGCTAACCACTGTCACAGTCTCTGATCTGAACACAGCAAAATAGCTTTTCAAAATGAACATTTTCATGTCGTGTAAAGCTTTGTTTATTTTGTAAAATGAGTTTCTAACTAACAGCTTGATTTTTTTCTCTTGCGTGTTAAGATTTGCCTGAGTCACCTCAGAAGTTGTTTAGATTCCATCTACAGTCTCTTCTGAACAAGGCACAACTAGACGATTACTGGATTGATTTCCTGGAAGTGTTTACAGGGATCCCCCCCCCCCCCCCCCCCCCCACACACACACACACGCATACACACACACGATTATGCAATTACTCAGTCAGAATAGTGGGCTCCATAATAAGCAGATGCAGTTTATGTAAATCCTCCTCTTCCTGCATTGTAATCACCTCCTTTTGTTTGTAAATGTGCACAGGGGTGGGTTTGTGTTGTTTTTTGTTTTTTGTCTGCCTTGTGTTTGCTGTGGAAGTTCCCAGAGTGTTGCAATCAGCCTGGCAGAAGTCTGGGATTAAAGCAGGTCTGCCCTCTGCTGTCGGCTCGCTGTGCTTCCTGCTCATCCAGCAGCAGAGGTCAAACAATATTCTCTCCATAATGTATGATCATCCACTGAGACAAAGACTCAGAAGTGGATGGTGGAACATATATCCAGGAGGTGTTTTTTTTTTTTTTTTTTTAATAAATGTTTCTTTTATTGTTTGTTCTAGTTTACATCAAAGGTGTCAGACACATTTTAGTAATTTTTTTCAACCCATTTTCATCTTGAGTGGGCCTGACTGGTAAAACAGTGCCAGAAAAAACCTTAAGATATAAACTATTTCTTTGTTGTGGCACACTGTTGTTAACTTATTAAAGAAAAAAATGTCAGAATATGCTTCTAAAATTAGTTATTTGAGTCAGTGTACAAACCAGGGGTCATACAGAAAGCCCAGAAATACAGAAATATCAACATGTTCATCACTGATACGCTGCATCACAACACAGAACATTTTATGAAATTTAAATATAAAGGTTGCTATTGCACTGTTTTATTGATCTGACCCTCTCACTATGGAATTGGACTGCATGTGGTCCCTGAACTAAAATGAGTTTGACACCCCTGTTTATCAAATATTAAAACAAAACCAATAAATAGAAGAACTGATCTTTGCAGCTGTAGTCATGGTCGTGGCTCAGAGGATTTGCAACATGTAAGAAAACAACAGAAACATTGAACCCTGAAGTTTTATTGGGAAAAAGGAACAAAATTCTACAACCATAAAGTCAGAATAAATCCAGACATCCCACTTGACCTTAAATCATTTGCATGATTTTCTCTGCAAACGTTGCATCCGTGCCCTCAGGACAAACTGCGGTTTGACAGATCTTGCTACAAAGTCTGTTTCCTCCATAATCGCATCACTACAGTGGCTAAAAATTGAATTTTGTTTCTGGGTCTTGTGCCAGAGTCTGAGATGGTATCAGATGGGTTGAAACACATGGAAGCCTCCTCCTGTCTGCCTTTTTACGAAGTCTCTCCTGGAAATCGATGGTAAAACATTTTTGCAGAGCAGCAGTGTGTGTGTGTGTCTACAAGTTTGGAGCCAAGTAATCCAGTCATGCAGTGTGTTTCTAATCTCTTTAGGAAGTCACCGTAATTAAAAAAAAAAAAAAAAAAAGGAAGTAAATCTGAGCAGATGTGAGCTGTTTTTGCTGTAGGTAGTCTGGGGGATGTATGAAAGCGGGATGTTTGCGTTTCCCTCCCGCTTCCTTTCCAAGAAGTTTAGTCCAAATAACTTGTGAATTATGAGAGTTCCGTTCAGTTTCTCTGCATTTCTGACTCTGAGTCAGAAATCCCAGCATGCTCTGCCTGCTGGGTCCACATAGGGAGGAGTTCTGTCTCCTGTGAGATGAGATGAAATCCAATCAGAGGACAGATTTTGGAGCCATTGCACTTATAAATTGTCACCCAATGATGTGTTGTAATGCAGTGACTGACAAAAAAAAAAAAAAAAACCTTTTTACATTTTTGTCGTTATTTTTTGGGATTTAAATAGTAAATTGAATTGCTTTAGCATGCATATAGTGTCTCAGTGGTTGTATTTATGCTTTTTCGTCACCAATCTGCAGCTGTTAAGATAAATAGATCATTTGTCATAAAAAGGCTTCGCACATGTGACAAATCAGTGCTTTATTGAAATTCCTCACCAGACCATTAGATTTGAGTGCTGCTTTTCTTGCACTCTCCAGGCATTCTCATCACTGTTTCATAAATTAATTACTCTCAAGTGTCAGATTATTAAATGTTGTACATATATCAATGCTTACATAGGTTCAGGTCTCCATAAAGGTGGTTAAACAGAACGATCTGTGTTAAAAAAAAAATACATGCACCTGGCTCCTTGTCATTTAAACCTTTCTTGGTCCAGTTATTTGTATTATTAGTGGAATTATTGGAGGAAAAAAATGAAATGGAAAACAAGTGACAATCACTTGTATCCTGTCACATAAAACACCAGAGAGGAAAAAAAAAAAGAGCTGGCGGATTAAAATTCTGGAAAATCTCACGCAGTGATGTCAGGCAGATTAATCTTCTTATTTTATGGGCTATCAAAACCTGTCTCCATAAAAAAAAAAAAAAATGTCCCATGCTTGTCAACTTCTCCCTCCACGTGGGGGCGCTCTTGCTCTCCGGATGACTCGTGCACGGATCCAAATGGGGCACAGATGACAAACTCATACTTGAACTGACTTTATGTGCTAAGTCATGATAAGTTTGGAGGGCTGATCTGTGATTTCTCGCCTGATTTTGGTTGCTGTATACGCGCGTCGCGGCTGTTTTGCGCACCGGATGCGCTCCGCGCGCACTTGGAGGACCTTTATAGTCGCTGAGCGTTTTTTTCTTTTTTTATTAGCGGTCACTTTTCCCGGGGAGGGAAAGAGGAGGGTAACAAACCGAGCCTGGGCTGCTTCTTCCGTCTGTCCGGACCCGGCTGCTTGATCCAGTCTCTTTTACCGGCACGTTTTACGCATCCCGTCGGGAAAGTGAACACAACTGATCCGCTGCACAAGATCCGAGCGAACGAGTGACCGGAGAGCCTGAAAGTACGTGCTGTGCATCCTGAACACAGCCTGCGAGGATTTGCTCGAATCGCTATGGCTGATTGACCTCATTGAAGTTTTTTCGACCTTTTTTCCCCTCCCTCAAATTATCGATCGAGAGAAAAGCCCGAGACAAGTTTTTATTTATTCATTTTTTTTTTCAATCCTCACAAGATATGGCGTCTTTGTATCAGAGATTCAGCGGGAAGATCAACACAAACACGTCCTTTCCCAACCCTCCAGAGGCGAGCCACCTCCTCGGGCAGGGTGCGGAGGGGGAGAGGCCGGCGGAGAGCCGCCTTGCCGGGCTTCAGCGTCCGCACCGGAGCCGCTGCGAGGACGAGGATGTAAGAAACTCTCATCACCTTCACACGTCCGGTTACGCGACGCGTGGATAGAATCGTGTGTGTATGCATGTTTCTGTGTTTCTTGTAATCACAACGCAAACATCTATAGGCAAAAAGGGGGGAAAAAAAAACTTGTCAAACTTGTGCGTCACGGCCTCAATTGGCTGCTTCCTCTGTCAGTAAATGACGCGTCAGCCGCGTCCTCTGAACGGTGATTTACGCGCAGCGGCGCCGCCTGGTCACTCAGTAAACATCCCGACACACCGAGTCTACAACACACCGATCATCCAGTCATGATTGCTTGATTCCCACTGATTCTGCCTCCGCTATTTATCTGGAGTGTTTTTTTTTTCTTCTTTCTGCTCATTAAGTGTTTTCTGAAATCCCCACCTTGCCTGTTGAACCCAAAAGCTGTCAGGTTGCAATGTAAACAGCTCAGCGTGGCTCCCAAATTAGGTTTGTTTACCTCTCTGAATGATTTATTAGTGGAACGGCTTTTCTTTTTTACAAGTGCAAATACCTCTTGAGCCCTTTACAGTGCCGGGATTTGAATCCGTGTTTGCTCCAGCGCATAAAAGAGGGAGGCGGGTGGCGCTGTCCATGGTGCTGAAACGGGAAAGCCAAGAGGCGCATTGAGAAATACAGCGACAACGGTTTAGATTCCACAGATTATTCAACGTTATCAGAATGGCAGTGTTTAAGGTGTGAGTTTTGTCAGACATTAAACCCATGTGTCAAAAAAAAAAAAAAAAAAAAAAAAAAAAAAAAAAAAACTGGAAAGGCATTGTCAGCCAAACATACTAGTGATACCCAATAATAGTGTTTTGTCAATTCACTCAAATTTATACCAAATCTCAGACCAGGAAAAAAAAAACTTATTTCCTAATTATTTAAAGATGTTTTTTTAAAATTTATAGCAAAAAAAAAAAAAAAAAACGTTGGTTATTTATTAGCAAACAGACATGCAGGGAGTTGACTCAACACTCCCACCCAATGGAGTGTCTTCAATTATACATCACCACTTTTTAAACAGCACAGGGCAAAGATATCACAACCAACCAATCCAGCAATGCAGAATTGACCAGGTAACGAGTACAAAGTTTTGCTCATATACAGTAACGGAGTGAAAACTGAGCATTAGGGCCACTGGGGGCTGTTGGTTGTTTTTGGAATGAAACCACTCATACTTCCACATGGAGAACAATGTGCTGTAATTGAATAGAATTTAATAGAATTGCCTTTATTGTAATTTTACATGTTTATTGAAATTAGATAACCACTCCTTTTCACAGTGCAAGAGAACAAACATAACATAGATAAATCATGCGATGCAGGGAAAAGTCGCTGTGCAGTATAACAAGGACTAGTGCAATAGGTTTCACAGTTGCCTCAGAGTCTTTGGCTGATAGGTTGTGATGTGCAGAATGTGTGTGAATCTGAATGAGGGGTGGTTATATGGCTTTGGTAAAGAGACTGTTTTGAGTCTCCTTGTTTTTGTTTTATTACACTTGTGGTGCTTTTGAGATCACAACCGGTCAAACAAATGGAAGCCGGGGTGTGAGCTGTCCTTTGTGAGGTTTCATGCTCTGCTGAGGAATTTTACAATAGCGAGTACACGTACATTCTGATGGCCAAGTTGGATTGCTTTTCCAGAAGACTCAACTATAAAACTATTAAGTTCCAGGAGGATATGGACTCGGTGTCATGACACTCTGGAGGAAAACTTTTTGTTGTTAATCTACCGAGCATGTGCAGAAGATCTATTTACTACAGTCATGTATGCATGAGAAGTAGCCGTGTTTCTGCCGTCTAGAAGGAGACACGGTCTAAAAAGTTTCCTCAAAGTTGCGTTTTCAGTGGCTCCAAACACTATTGTTGTGTAAGCTGACGCCCCACACCCCACTGAAAGTTTTTCATTTTAACTTGAAAACGTTGCCAGCTGTAGATGGGGAATCAAGCTGCCAACTTCGGAATTGCAGGACAACCCACTCTGTTGAAAAATCCATATAATGATTCCTAATTGGGGATTGTCTGCTCTGAAAAGTGGAATAAGCCTTCAAATAAAACCTGAATTGTCTCCCAGAGCTGCTCCCCTGCATGTTTGAGCTGTCATGCTTCTGTGACCCCTTCATAATAATCCATTTATGGAGCGACCAAACGTGGCAGCGGCTCCCTTGGACTGAAGGCAGAGAACCGTAAAATGTTTGGCTGTTTTCTGTTGACAAACTGGTTTATATTTTTACTGACGAAAAAGCTACCGGGCGTTCATTTCTACCTTTCCCTCAGTTTTATTTCAACTACGAAACTTCAGATTGAAGAACTTTTAGTGCAGCTCCTCTGTCTGAACTTTGTTTCATCTGCATCCAGATCATGCTTTTCTGTTTTTTTGAAAAATACAGTATTTTCTGTGTGGCAGCAGCTGCACACTTGCATCTCCGGGTGTTAAAGTACAGGAGATAAAACACTGGCTGAGGTGTGCATGAATATAACATGAGCTTGATTTATTGACTGGCGGCTCCTGTCTTTGTGTTTGTTGGTGCAGAGAACTCCAACATGATCTGAAATCGATGCGAACAGTGATGCGGAGTCCATAGTCATCAAGCTGAGAGTGTGGTGGGGGGGATTCTGAGCCGAAGAGGAAGGTTGAGGGGATGTGACAGTGAAGTCTTTCGTCCTGCTGTTTACTCTGGGAGCCTCTTTCAACGAAGTTGCGTTTTCAGTGGCGCCGAGCAGCGCCGCTTCGTACGCACATAAAGTTCATCTGTAAGCCGTAGCCGTGTTGCAGCTCCAATCCAAGTCTTTCCAAGGGCTCACTTTTAATGTCAATCCAGGCTTTGGCTTGACGCCAGCGGCGTGGCCTTAATGAGTGAATCTGATGGAGGTGACATTTACATCCCACTGTGTGGATGAGAACCGGAGCCCTCTGGGATGTATGGGCTCATCCAATGACTCGGCCTCCCGCCGGCGTCGGCGCACAGCCCCGATCTGCCTCTCCTAAACTTTCTCTTTTCAGTCTGACACAGCACTTCTGTGCTGCTGTTACTACAGAAGTTCGACTTTCAATACAGTGAAAGAGCCGGAAAGAAAATCCAGTGTTTGCTACTACAAGTAGTGAAACTGTAGCTGTGGTTCTGAACAAAATGTGGACAAATTTGACGTAAACAGTACTGCCTTCATTATATAGATGAACTTGAAAAAGGGTGTTTAATACAAAAAGTGTCAATAGGCAAAATTTAAGTCATTCATTTGTCTGTATGGGTTTTAAACAGGCAGAGAACTTTGAATTGGTCTGTTTCTGCTCGGTTCTTCAGTGCCTCTGTGCTCAAAGGGACCAATAACGTCTCTGTGGGATTAAAACAGCATTATTGGCAGTTTTTGTGTTACTGTAGAAAAAGGCCTTCTGAGGGCTATAAAAAAAAAAAAAAAACAAATATTACAAATAAAGGCGAGCCACAACATAATGTAGCAAGATACTGTGAATTTAATCTGCCCATTGAGGTAAAAAATGACTCCCATGGTTTATTCAGGGTCCTATTATACACCAAAATAACCTCTATATCTGCTGATACAGTGGAAAAAGACATAAAGCATGTTCTAGGATATACTGTATATCACCTTCTTTCCCCGCTGTTCTTTATCATTAATATTTGTGTTATCATAAAACCTGAATCTGATATTGACCAGCTTATTAAAAGGGCATTTCAGGCCTCGGGTGCCTCATAATCCAAACCCAGAAAAATATCTTCTTTTGCGTGTGTGTGTTTGTAGTGCAGACAGAAATATAAAGCTAGAAGAGGGAGGAGTGTGTGTATGTGTGCGTGCATTACACAAAAACATAGCAGGAGCAGCATTTCAGAAAAGTTGTGTTTTCACTTGAAAATATTCTCGTGTAAATAGGTTCTTAGTGTGCTGTTTACTTAGTGCAGAGTGCAGGAGCAAAGCCATTAGAAAGCAAGATGAGTTAAGAGACTGTTAAAAAAAACTGTGGGACTGTGTGATGGGACCACAGGGAGCTTCCATGGTGAAAGTACGGCTCAATTTTAGCTTCTTGTCTGTTTCTGTGGGTTTGAATGCTGTTGGAGGGGATATCTGACTGAAGCTTGCATATTTCCGCAGGTCAAGGTCAAAACCTAATCTGACCATTAAACTCCTAAAATTCGTATTCAACAAATAAAAAGTACAGATAAGACTCCTGTGAAACGCACTTCAACACTTCCACATTAATCCAAACACCCAGTGCATCCGTAGATAATGCAGACGTGCAGAGTGAGCGCTTCCGAGGGGCGGAAACACGTCTGATTTAAACGTGACGAGCTGTTTAACTCGTCACATGAAGGATTTGAGACCGAGATCACTATCGAACGTATTGACAGAGAAGGATTTTCTCCCACGGTGGAGTCGGAGACAAGCTCACGCCAAACAAAAGCAATAATGACTCGTTCTAAATGCATTGTCTATTTGAGGGGGGCTAATTCCTCTTTGTGGGCTCTTCATGCTGAGAGCAAACACTGATCAGTAACTTGTTATATGACTGGAAGCACAGACCAAGATGTCTGATAGGATGATATTAGATTCCAGTTATTCTGTCAGAGTTAATTTGTAGCTGTGGTGATTATGGTCTGTGTCTGCAATCACAGGAAAAATTACTTTCAGAATGGAAACCACAGGTCCCGGAGGATAAAACTAATGTGAACATGATCGAAACAAAAAGTTCTGATTTGAAAATTCATTGAATTCGTTAAAACAAAAATCAAAACATATTCCATTCAGAATCAAATGCAATTGTGTGAAAGGCCAACAACGTTTTCCAGTGACTCGGCAGCGGTGCTCAGAGCCTCTGAAAAAGCAACTTTGTAAAAATGGCTAGAGAGGTGGAACTTTTTGAAACCCTCCCACTTCGTTTAAATGGAGGGGAAAGACAATTTTTTGAAAACTCTCTGAACCTGTTGACATGTCAACGCAGGAAAACACCTCTTTCCTGAAATGCTGCTGCTGCTGCTGGGCCCGACCACCATGGCACTACACATGTGCGAGTAGATGGACACTAACAATGAACAAAAATGACAACAGTCTCAACATGAAGCCAATTTTAATGATATTTTTTGGAGTAAAATACAGTGCAATGTAAAAAAACAAAAAAAAATCCATACTCACCCTGACAGCATGGCTTTGAGGGTAGTTTGATCGCATCAAGATAGCTTTCTTTCATGGCAGCATCACCAATTTTGGGTCTCAGAGTTGTGTTGTGTCCACTGCTCTGTTTTTTTGTATTTTTGTTTTAAACGTTCAGATTTTCCTTGATTTTTTTCCAATTTGCTTAGTGGTTTTGCGACCTGATTGGAACCTCTGGTGGACTGGTTTTGGTCTGGTTTGGCTGTCTGTGTTCCCAGCTCCCCTTAGTTCATTTATTGCCAATCTGTGTTGTGTGTTGTTGCTGTTTCTCCACATTGTCTAAATTTCAACAGGATACACAATGTGACAATAGGAGGATAAAGACTGAACATCTATGGTTGTAGTGTCTGACTCTTTTATGATGAAGACAAGTGGAGGATGACATTTTACAACACCTATTGTTAACAGCAGGATTCATTGTGAATAAACAATAGCAATTCTCTCTTCTCGTTGAATAGAAATGCACAAAAGGGGCTTAAATTGAGGTTCAACTTAACTTTGAACTGCTGTTGTGAAGGACGATGAAAAATAGGGATTTTAAATGAGTGTACCAAAAAAAAAAAAAAAAAGGATTCCGAGCTGTGCTGAAGACATCCAACCACCCATTCCTTTTTCGCATTTGTGGTTCTTTCCAGGCTTTAGTTCTGCTGCAGGAGGCAGAAAGTGCCGTTCTCGACTGCGGTTAATTGAATGAGGAGAAAACCTCACATAAGCAGCTTAGGCCGAGTGGAAGCCAGGTGAACGCGTGTTTGTCTTCTTTTCCCTCTGAAATGGTCTTAATTAGCTCGGAATAATGAACTGCTCCTTCGCCTAATTCAGTCTAATCACAGCAGCGGCGTTTTGCCGGAGTTTTGCCTTATTTCGTGTTGATTGGTAAATAGTGAGTGATCAATGACGGCAGCGGAAGGATGGAGTCATCAGCCTGCGGATTCGATTGAGGCTGGCGTCTGGAGATCTGTGACTGGGAGTGCTTCGAAGTGTTTTGGAGATTACTTCAGCATCTAAGAGAAAGGGAAAAGGAGCGATGGAACAAACCGTCTGGGCTAATGAGAGAACAGCGGTTCTAATCGTACCCTCTCGTCGAGTTACGTTTTCCTGATTGCTGCCGGAGCCGAAACGTCTCGGCGACGAGCCCCCTTTTGACCCCCAGCTCTGATTTCTCACCCAGCTAATTTCTCCTTCATCGACAAATCCTCCGACGCCTCATGTTGATCAAACACGACACACTCGCATGTGCACCATTTTCCCCGGTGATGAATTATGCAGCCAGCGGGGTTTAAAACGGCGGTATGGTTTATTTATCATGGGGAAGCTCTCGCTAATCAAATCATGTGGAGGCTGTATGTGGCTGCACCGGCAACCCGGTTCCGGGACCAATCAGGCTCAGGCTCCAGAGGTCACGTGAGCGGGCAGAAGTGGGTTTTAATGTGGAAAAGTTGTCGTATATAAATGAGGCGCCCGCCTGTGCATGTATCTATAATATATAGGAAAGCACGAAAACAGCTGGAAGGATCGCACGAAAAAGGCAGAAACGTGTGGAACCCCCCTCCGGGAACCAAAACGGGTCAAAAAACACCTGCTATTACACCGGATTTCCTTTTTAAATCTCCAAGTGTGATTAAAAATGCACATAGGGAGGCCAACAGCATGAGATAATCCCCACTGAGGGGATTTGCAGGGCAGGATCAAACGTGTCCTGACTGAACTTCAAGGCTGCCAAAAATAAAGAGAGTTTTTATTAGGGATGCACCAAATGCCACGTTTTAAACTACAAGTTTTGACCTTTAGACGCTTGCCGACACTGAGTACCGATATGAATGAATGCTATTAAGCCTAATTCATGCTCCATATGCGATGCCATGCACACTCCGGTTTGCTGTTGATGAGTGTATCAGTCACACCTGCTGCTGACACTGCAGATACTCACCGAGTTATATCGAAAATCTGTGACTAGGAGGAGAATTCTGTGCAGCTTGGACCCCACGCCGATCGATATCGGTGCATGGTTAGCTTGTATAAAGGCTGAGCAACATTTCTGCTCTTTCTCTTATCAGGTAAACTCGATAATTGTCCTTTCTAGAAATGTGGAAACCGCTGTTCTGTCGACAAAAGGAAAGGGTTTAAAAAAAAAAAAAAAAAAAAGGTGCCATTCATCAGCGCCAAGGTGGCGTCGAGTGTCTCACTGTTGACGTGTGCAACTCTCCAACCGGTGCTGCATCCCTCTTCGTGTCGCCGCTGCTCGTCTGGCAGCAAGCTGACGATAACAGATGGTGGGCATTAATAACTTCATCTCGGCGTAAAATGAATTCATATCCGGCCTCTTCCCTCTGTGGGGAGGAGGTATGCAACAGGGAAGGAGGACGGAGGGGAAAAAAGCAGAACTCTCCCTCCCTCTTTCTCCATCCATCTCTCTGACACGTGCACATAGCTGCACGCACAAACAAACGAGCGCCAGCCTTAAGAGCTGCACTGTGTTTCACTTTTATGGGTCAGAAAACAGGAGTGCTGATTTAGTCATTATTTATGACCGGATGCAGTATTTCTAAGATTAGGGAGGAAGCGGCGGCGATGTGGAGCCGTCGTCGGGCAAACAACACGCAGATGATTTACATAAGGGTGACGCTGGTGTCAAGTTTCATCTTCAACAAATGACTTCTCTGTCGTCGGAGACTCTCATTTGCCAGAAAAGATGCTCGAGTGACAGTATGAGTTTGCAAAGTCTAAATTTATCCATGCATGTTTTTTTCCTGCAGGTGTGTGTGAATGGAGATGTGTTTGGCTTAAAGGTAAAATATCAACTTGTTTTGGAAGTTGGCCAGTGTGTCCGTCCGAGATTTGAATATAAATCTTGAACTTAAATCGGTATAATCTGAAATAATCACTGAAATGATGATAACATAATCAAGATAAATACATAAACAGTGCTGATGCCATTCCAAAAACTGTTTTTTAATGTGCTGTTGGTGTTTTGTGAAATGATTCAACCTTTCACTTTCACTTGCAATACCAGTTTGTACCACAAGATGGTGTCTTGGGTCACTGACAGGAATGGCAGGAGGCGGCCAGTGGCTGAAGCACTTGGTCACTACATAGTGTTGCAGAAGGCTTGATGTATTCAGAATTTTATTTGGATAAGTTTAGGCTTTATTGAAAGAAAAAAATTGTTCAAGAGGAAATGAGATTTTTAAAAATCAGATTTTTCATTTATGTGACACATCAACGACCAGTGCATCAATAAGTCTCCTTGTGCAGCAAGGCAAGCAAAAATAGGTTGAAGACACCTCATAATACACTGTTTAACATGTAGTTTCTGTGTTCTGATATAGAACATGGAGTTTCTTTCCTCAGAGGAGGAACTCTTTGGGTTTACACACTGTCTCGGGGTGTTTTAGTGGTCTGGTGTCTCTTCTGCCAGCGCGGTTCAAACTTCATTCACCAGTTTTTCACCACAAAAGATCCACGATGATGCACTTTTCATGTAGACGCCAAAACTGAGTGATGTTTTAAACATTCTGACTCTACTATTTATAAAGTAATCACTGTTTTGCAGCATTGGTTTGGCCTGTTAGAAAGTCAAAGCATCAGCCTGGGGATGCAACTCCCAGGCAAAAGAAAGTCCACACAGTGGCGCCGAAGTGATTTAACACCACCACCCAGTGAACCACGGAGGCCTGAACCCCTTCAAACTTAATGAATGGCTTCAAGTCTGACACATAATACTCCTGTAAGTTCCAACATATTGCAGTAAATCAAAGTTAACTGTCAAATATATTGAGCTCCAGGGAAGCGGCAAAGGCGTCCTGCAGGTTATTTAATTGTGGTGGTCTTTAAGGTCCATTGAAATCCTAATTTAAGTGCTCATATGTCAATATCTCTGAGCGTTTGTGATGATAAATCATGAGCTGAAGTGCCGGGGCTCGGCCACTAGAGGCTGTCCTCCTCCTGTCTCAGAGCGAAGTGTGTCACTTCTGAAGCCGGGTCTGAGGGACCGGAGGGGCCGCCGCACAGAGCCAGGTTAAATCAATGA
Organism: Salarias fasciatus; assembly: GCF_902148845.1. Taxonomy (NCBI): domain Eukaryota; kingdom Metazoa; phylum Chordata; class Actinopteri; order Blenniiformes; family Blenniidae; genus Salarias; species Salarias fasciatus. The sequence goes on from NC_043753.1 coordinate 7,744,947, forward strand.
TACAGAGGATGAGGGATGATGAAAGGAAGGAGCAGAGACGGGGAGGAAGGGACGGCGGCGGACGAGACGGGACGCAGCGCTCTGCCTTAAAGGCAGCGGAGAGACGGAGACTCTTGATCAGAACCAGGGCCGGATAATTGAAAAGCACATTATGTGATAAAAGATGAATGGTGCTTCTGAAAGACAATAAAAGGAAGGATGTGACCCTGCCGGTCGCTGTGGAGAGGATCAGAGCAGAGGTCTGCTGTGTACGGCTGGACTGTCTGATCACTGGTTAAGTGCTTTACTCTGCAAACGCTACATTTACGCATTCAGTAAGTGCTTTTTTTTTTTGTTTTGAATAATCCTAATATATACCTATAATGCACTACGTTTGCAGTCAAATGCCAGGAAATTATTACAATTATTTTAATAACATGAGGCAGGTTAAAGAGCTTCTCTTCTTTCATATTTTGAAACGGGTGAAGCATCTTCCTCCTACTTGAAACAATCACTTCACTCTTTAATGTATCTCAGCAGCACGATGCTGCTTGACTCTGCAAAACCCAACAAAAGCGAAGCCATATTAATGTAATAATTCATGGATGAAAATACTCCAAACTTGTTCTGATCATGTTAATGTTTCAGGATCCACAGACAGTGGAAATGTGTTCAGAGAGACGAGCTCATGTCACATCCAGCTTTAGAGACAGAAGCACAAAAACTCCGCGGATGATGAGAGACGAAGAAGAAGAAGAGAATCAAGTGAAACCGTGTCTGGGGTCTTTAATGACTTTTCACCTGTGTGTGGATCAGTGTCAGTCTGTGAGGATTACTCCTCAGATGTGGGTTGCTGAAACGTATTCAGAGGAATAAATTCTTAGAAATCAGTATTGGACTGGATGAGGGGCTGGTTTCACAGCTGCCTGATGGAAAACGTCAATTGTTTGATATGAAAAAGAATATTTTTTTATTGGAAAAACAAAAAAAAAAAATAATACAAAATACTAAGTGGTTTTGTTTTCTCATTAAAAAAACAAGGTTAGAAAGAAAATCACTGACTGAGTTTGTACTAATGATATTTATTAAAAGTAACAGTTTAGACAACTAAATATGCCTTCTGGGTATTTTTTTTTTTTTTTTTTTGTAGGTTTTCAGGCCAGGCAGACAATTAAATCTGAAGGAACATGTTAGAAATAGTTCTTGTGCTCATGCTCAGTAAATGGACAATAAAAACAATGTTTTCCTCCAGAGTGTCTTGGGTTTTCTGCATCAAGCATTTTCTTATTAACGGCTCGTCCAGCACAAACTGTTTTGCTGACATGTGCTCGTTACTTTGGAAGTAAAAACTAAAGTCAGTCTCAGCAGCCGTCCATCAGATCCGCCCCTCGCCTGCTGCTTTTATCCCAAATGGCTCCCCAGCAGTGAGAAAGCCATAAAAAAAACCACCCAAACACCAAACTATATACAGCATAAATAAGTAATTACATAAATGATAAGCACTCGTAAATACGATTAAGACACTGAAACCAGTAAAAGGGGACAATAAAGGGACATTAAAAGTAAGTCCATAAAGGTGATTTAAAGGAAGCTGGTGGATCTGTTGGCCCAGAATCAGGAAGGTCGCTCCAAAGTCGCGGGACTCAGGATCGCCTTGAATATTCCGCTTTAAGCTTCCTGCAAATGAAAGTCAAGACGTTCATCCTGACCACATTCCAAACGGATACAAGTAGAAATGACTCCACAAGGAGGAAAAATTAACCTATTTAATTCTCTAGCAGTAAAACTCCAGCTATTTGCTGATTTGAACCACTTTAAACTCAAGTTGAAACCATTCTTTAAGAGGAATTAGTCATGCAATCATGAATAATTTGGCGCTTCTTATTTTATCGTGTTAATTAGCAGCGAGAGTGAAAGGGAAGGTTTGCAGGCAGTCGGAGTGAGAGCTGCTGCGGTGCTCAGGCCTTCTCGGTTTGAGGCGAGGGTGAAATGCTTCATATGTGTCTGATGAAAGCATGATTCCAGCAGACACTCCGCAGAGGGCAGACTTTCCTTGCTCGCTGTAATTTCTGGTGGCAGACCTACAGGCTTCCGCATCAGCTCACTTTCCTTCCTCTTGTCTCTTCCAAACTTTGCTTTTCCGGTCGGAGCTCGTCTTGCCAGGTTTTTCTTCTGCCTTTTAACCGCAGAAATCTCAGAGGGCGCTCCGACACGTCTGATGTGGGAACGCTCACGTGGTTCAGAGGTGGGCCCGGGAATAGGAAGTGGCACCGCCTCTCTTCTGATTGCCGGGCGGCTCTGAGAGGAACATGGCAGGCCCGCGGCCGCCGGCCGCGATCGCAGACGAGCGCGGTCGTGCATTATTGATGTGGGAAGAAACTAAATGTTGAGCTCATGCAGACAGGAAAGGATTTTAACTGTCACTGCTGAGCGTCTGAGAGGAGGGAAACCGGATGCTCTACGAGATTCATCCATGTGATCGTTGCCTGGTGTTGTAGTTTTGAGCTCTTGTGCTCTGCAGCAATAACACCACCGATTGGAGAGGTTTGTATTATTTCCTTTTGTGGGATTCGCTCAATTAGAATGTAGCTGCTTGTGAAGAACCATTTCCAGTTGTTAAAGTTCTGTAAGTGCAGTTTCAGCTCTTTTCCATTAAAAACCTGGTACATAATGTAGTGAGGTGTTCAAAAACCAATTTCTTCCATTTGAAGCATTTTGCAGCTTTAAGTGCCTTTTTTTTTTTTCTTTTTTTCTTTCTTTTTACAAACTCCAACTCACTATATTGCTTTCATGCAAATGCTCCTCTGAAACTAAGGTAGCACAGTTGTATCCTGGGGAGGATTGAACCTTGTTCCAGTCCGGTTTTGGCCCATGGCCACATGTTTAACACCCTTCCTTTAATCACGAGGCAGAGACACATTTTATATCCCTCTGAGGTTAAAAAAAAAAAAAAACAGAACCTGGAAGGATACACAGACCGAAAGAAAGTCCATCCCTCTGGTCTCTCTCAGCAAATTGCACCTGCATATATATTGCAAAAAAAAAAATCAAGTATCACTGTGAAATTTCTATCTCTGGGTTTATTTATTTATTGATCTGGTGTGCAGCGATAAGCAAGATTACAGCTTTCAGTCTACTAACCCTCGTAATTTGTATTTCCAGCAGCAATATTACTGTCCTCCACCTTTCACCTCCTTCCGTTTTCTCCCATTTTCACTCTGGTAAACATTCAAATCGGACTAATGACGACGCACACGGTGATTTTCAAGCTGAAATTTATTTTTTTACTGTGAGTGAGAACATGAAATAACAGTCAACGCCTCAAGGCTGAGTGTTGCTCGGGCCCAGAAGTAAAACCTCCACCGCTCGATCAGACGCTTCCCCCCCTCCGCCCGCTGAGGCGACGCTGAGCTGCAGAGATTAAACTCATACATGCAGTCTTCGTTAACACATTTATTTCTTCACTAACCTGATCCTGTCTTCGTTTATAGATGTTTGCCCTTTTCCTCGGTCGCCTTTACAAACTGCAATTGCTTTTTCTTTCTCCTCCTCCAACCTGAATAGACCGAGTCCCCCCCACCTCCCACTGATCTATTTCCTTTTGTCCACTTCCCATCGCTCGCCTTTCCTGACCCGGCGTCCCGTCGAATGGCGTCGGCCAACTCGAGCGTAACATTACACGAGCCGCACCGCCTGGCGTCCGCAGCCCGAGTCGCATCGACTCCGACGTCTGTGTTTTCAGCCTTGTTATGCCGGGTGAGGTGAAAGCGGAGCTGCTTTAGCGGTTTGCCTCCAGCTATGTTTGTACTCGGCTTGAACTGGGAGGTTTCACTCCGTTTGAGGTGTGTTTTTTTTATTTTATTTAGTAGCCTCTTTCAGGAGAGCATCGTTACCTCGAGTGATTACACTCCACATCCTTAAAGCTGACTGACGGAAAACATTCGCTCAGCGCCGGCGTGAGGAATTGTGCGTCGAGAGTGAGGCGGTGAAGTTTCCAACGCCCAATTAATTTTCCCTTTTCTTTCACGGTTAAAGAGAAGGATTCACTCAGATAACCTTGTACATTAAGCAAGAGCATGTTCACTCCAGATAAATAAACAGCCTTTTCTTGTCAAATCTGTTAGAAACTGTGAATTTAGAAGCAGATATTCTAATCCAGGGCTTTTTTAAACTGTGTGATTATGACCTTAAACCTGCAGAACTTGAAACACACGGCGTAATACCTTTTGTTTTTAGTGTTGCAGAAATGGAGAAAGGCCTTTCCTTGGTCTTGGTCTTGACTTGCGAGCAGCACCGTAAAGGTCTTGGCCTTGGACGCTCTGGTTTTAGTTTTGATTCGGCCTTGGCCCCACAAGGTCTTGGTCTTATTTTAGATCCTCTGGTCTTGATTTTGCCTTGGGAAGCTTTGTTAGTCTTGACTGTCAGTGACCGGGCTTCATGCTTTTCTCAATATGAAATACACAACTATACGATTCTCGTGTTCAGTGTCCATATGAAATACCTGTTCTTTATATATAATTGTCGCATTAATTGAGTACAATTGATACTTTCACCCTAGGAAAATGAATCCCCTTGACCACACATATTTTGATTTAAACATAGAAACCTTTATGTTATGAATTGGTATGAATATAGAAATAATTACAAGCCTGCAGATGCTCCCCACACTTATGAAATCTATGATTAGTGCTTTTAAATGAAGCATAACTAATCACTTTGAAGCGTTTTGTATCAGGAAGGAGCAGTAACTCTTAAAGATGTAGGTTATATCATCTGCATACACTTGGAGAAATGGTGTTGTTTGTGCAGAATTTCAATGCACAAGTGGTAAAACATGTATTTATTTTCTTGAAAAGCATATTTTTAGTCCTGAATATAATTTATTTGCAATGGAGGTTTGATAAAAGTACTAAATTGACATTATTTAATTACAAGTCGGAACAGGTTGGAAAACCACAGGCTTGAAAGAACAAAAAGAAAAAAAAAACTTTACCCTATCTTTAAAAGTAAAGAAATCCAGCCAGCACAGACAATTAGATTTATTTCCTCTGGAATCTAACAGTGATTATGTGTTTAACATCATCATGTCTGGCACTGAACTAAATGTTACTACTCTGTGTGAGACGGTGTGAGTTTAGAGTTAATTTAGGGTTCAGTGAGGTTTGATATTATAGAATCTTTAATCACACAATAATACAATGTTCTCACTGGAACACACGATGATTTTGACCTCATTAATCCTAAGTATTTCAATGTTTTTCCGTCATATTTTAATTGCAAATGTATAACCTGACGTGACTGAAAACCATCATAATCAGTGTCACTTATTTATTATCACAGTAGACTCCATTTCCACAGAAGTGAGATGTTGTTTTTTTTTCCTTTACTTGTAGCCTCACTGCTCAGCATGTATTTTTAAAGAAAGAATATAAAAGTCATCAATATCAATCCAGAGGAGAACAGACAGCAAACAACAACCAGAAGCAGAAAGCAACAAACATCAGTGCAGTCATTACAGAATATGCTGGTGCAGCAGTCCCTGAGGCAGGTACGCCACACACACACACACACACACACACACACACCCAACTGGCAGATCTGCTAGTAGGATGAACGAGGCAGCCTGTCTGAGAGGGAGAACTTCTCCTCATGCCTTTATACACAGATTAGAGCGCAGGACTGTCTGTGGTTTGTCCTGAAGCAGCTTTTTCTTCCTTTACTTCAGTGTTTGTGGCTCCTGATCCTCCTCGTCTATGGATGTCTCTCCTAATTCAACAAGTCAGCATCAAAATCCCAGACACAATGGCTTAAAGCTGTGTGTTACAATGGAGCAGAGGTACAACAAAAAAACGTAGTGGTGTAAACGTTGCCTTAGTTTAACTTTTCATACCTCGCCATGTGATTCTAGCCATGCCGTTCACCCAACATAAGCAGCTTCGTTTTAACACAAAATGACATCTGATTCACCTTTAATTAGTTCCGCTGGGCGTTAATCATCTCCTATTAGCTTGCACATATTGTATCAGTATTTTGGAGTGTGAGTAATTTTCCTGCGACGCCATGAAGCAGAAGGTACACGCCATCAACCATTTCAAGGCTGCTGCAAACAAACAGCAACTTTGTTTCACATTCATCCCAGTCATAGATCAAGCACTTTTATGGCTTCTTATCAAAAATGGATTTTTTTTCTTTTTCTTTTTTTTTTTTTTCTTCCTGAGATGTTTCATCTTGTGGCTGCCGGCTGCCTTTGAACAGCTATTAATATAACAACTTGATGATGAGCTCCCGGCCTCTCTCACAGGAGTGATCTGTTCCTCGCCGTCAGGCGCTGAACTCATGTCGCCTCGTGCTCGAGGCATGAGGGACGGCGAGGGCGCGCGCTGTGACTCACACTCGCTAACAAATAACCTCACCGACTTCTTTTTTTTTTGTGTGTGTGTGTGTGTGTGTGTGTGTGTGTGTGTGTGTGTGCGTGTTTGTTTTGAATCCATACAGCCATTACAAGACATTTTGAAGCCGTGACTCGGCCCGCAGTAAATGCACCTGTGAAGAATTGCTCTCAGATATGAACCGAAGGGAGCAGGAAAAAAAAAAAAAAGAAAAAATAACATGTTTTTTTTCCTCCCCACGCTAGAATATTGCTTTTCTGTGGCTGCGGAGATGTATGTGGTAACAGTGGCATTGAAAAATACACACCAAAAAAAAGACTGCCTCTATTCGAACAATAGAAATAGAAAATAATTTGATGGGATCGTCGACTGTATTGTGAAATGAGTTCATTTTCCAGAAGGGCTTTTGGATGCTCGAGCAAAAGATGCGCCTGTGATATGCAGTCTGTATGAGCAGAGCAACACGGGAATGAATGCATTTTAAAGGAGGACGCTATAAAAATGTTGATTCGAACGCAGAAACCTTGGCAGCTTTCCACCGTAACGTCTTCCAGACACCATCTGGCTCATATTTACCTTTTATGTGTAATATTAAGTCGATCGACAATTCGGTAGAAACGGTAATTGAAATAAAACAATAGGTTCAACATTAAAGGAAGCAGTGGATTTGAAATTTTAATCAGAGTGCACATTCTCAAAGATCAACGGTGCCAACTGGTGGCCTGGCATGCTCACTACATCTTTTAAAGCATTTGTGCTGTTTCTATGCGAACAGACGCCGTTTTCAAACTGTTGCAGTGTAACCACAAAGCCTTTCTGAAACAAAAAAAACGAAAATACATTTTCACTTGTAACTTCACGTTTAAAGGGTCTGAAGTGTTGTTTCCATAACTGTGTGAACGAAAATTACTAAAATGTTTAATATACGTTAAACACTTAAGTTTTTTTTTCACTCTGTCTGAAATGTAAGCTTGCTGTTGCATATATTTGTTAATCATCTTTGAACCCAACAAGGATTAAATTAAAAAAAAAAAGTGAAAGTTCCAGAAACACTATTAAACTATGTGGATTCAGCCTCTGGCAGTCTTTATAGTCATCTATAATAGGACCCCTAAAAAAAAGCCTCTGAGAAACATTTCTGTTTATTGGCCTCCTACGATAATAAAATGTAATTTCTGCTTTTGTTGGCCTTCCTGGAACTTTTTTTTTTTTTCTTGTGTAAAAGCTTGTTTTCACAACACTGTCCTTGTGTGTGTATTATTAGTGTTCAGGCTTACAAAAGTGTGCACGAACGCTCGTCACAATGCTTGTTAGCAGCCAGGTCTCACACACTGAATGTCAGAGCGTCCTTGATTGCACAACCAAGGAGAGAAAAAGTCACTTGGAAGAAAGGTCCCCTCTGGAAACTTTATTGCCAGTAAACATCAACAGAATAATGACAGTAAACTAGGCGAAAAGTTTGGTTTGTTTTTTTTTTGTCATGTTCAAACCCAGTTTTGCCTGCAAGGTTAAAAACACCAATCAAAATAATATGAAATAGTGTATTTGTATTGATTTCTTGCAGTTATGTAAAAGTTTTCCCATGCGGTGATCATGCCAGATGAGCAACATTATGAAAGAAATAAAAAGCGCTAAGGGGGCAGTGCTCTGAAAAGGTCAGATTAGTGGCCTGACATTACATTCAAATCCTTCACCTTCGAGGATTCAAGCCAAATGAGACGGTTATTAGCAGGCGGCAGCATCCGGTCTGCACGGCACCGCGGGCGTCGCGGGGGGGGGATGAGGATTTGGAAATGAGCTCTGTGCGGCCCGGGTCTGCAGGATCATTACGCTGCTGACGCTCCTGTGTGACGGGCGCACAATCCGCAAACCGACACACTGCGTGAAGCCGCGTACCGGTGGAGGCAGTGATCGCATGCTCTCCTTCGCAGAAGCTTTCGGTTTTTCACTCGAGAACTGTGGCTCTCTCAGCGCTCTGAGTACAGATGAGACAATCGGGCTGCTCTGAGTGCTGCAGTGCTGCTCTCACATCGGCAGCATGACTGAACTGAGGGTTTTTTTTTTTTTTTTTTTTGTATCAGCGTGAAAGCTAAAACACACCAATACCTCTTCCCTCTCCCAGTGGATGTTTCTCCCTGAGGGCCGCCAAGCTGAGCGCTCGCTGGACCGTTTCAGAAGTGTCACTTTCCCGTGGTTTCACAGTCATTTTCCTTCCTCTTCCCGTCTGTGTTCGTCCCCCTCTCTCATCCCGTCCTCTTCCCTCGCCCTCGCTAAGCCCCGGTCTTTATTTCCTCTCGCTCTCTTGTCAAACAGACAGGTAGCGGCCTCCCCCGGCGCTCCCCTCTGCGCGGTGGTTTGTCTTTTTGGCTCCGTCTGATCCATTAGTAATCCATTTCGAGGGCTGTCAGCCGTACAGGAGAAGCAGAATGCGGCGTGCTCGGTTTATCTGTCACCGTACAACCGGCGAAGGCCTCGGACCGGGATGCAGCGGCGGTCGGACCAAGTCTGAATTAAACACACTGCTGATAAATACTGTAACGTGCTGCACGTCAGTATGAAGAAGACAGAGAGGAAGCTTCTGTCGGTGGGAAAAAAAAAGAGCTGCTCACACTTTCTCAGTTGAATCCTCTTCCTCTTTTTTTTTTCCCGTATTAGCTTTTGTTTCGTGGATTTCTCTTTGATCCTGTTATCTTTCTTTTTCCACCCAAATACCTGTGCAGGCTGCTTCCAAAGAAGCTCTTTGGAAAGCGCAGAAATGGTTTCAGTAAATCCTCTCTGGAGAGAAAGTTGTATTCCAATGGGTGTGAAAGTTTCTCTTTTCCAATGCATTAAGCACAGTTCACTTGTTTCCTCTGGTGGTTTCCTAATGGTACAGCAAAGGCAGCGCACACTGAGGAGACATCAACAAAAAGGAGTTTAGATTCGTTTTTTCATATGAAAGCAAGACGATGAAGCTCTTTTTCCTGAGGTTTTGCCAAGATGGAGATGCTGATTTTGAGATTACGATCATGATTCAACTCGACCTCCACACTTCATGTCAGTGGTTCAACCTTGCTCTTCGTTTCAGTCATTCAATGAATTCAACGATACTATATGTCATTTGCATGTTTTCCCTGTGCATGATCGGGTTTCCATTGACATCTATCCACAATCAACACCCCTGCTTGTTGGGTTAACTGGTGACTCTGAATTGAACTAAAGCGGCCTTTAGGTGATGAATGGATGTCTCTTAACGTAAGGTGAAGACAAAAACAGAATGATTGAGATGACTGGCGATGTGTCTGAGACGGTAAAGCAGCTCGGAAAGTCATTGGCTGTAGGGTCAGCCTTGCTTTGACAACACTGAGTTTGTTGGATGACTCTCTCGCCGCTGCTATTTAACGACATTTCAGAAGCTCGGAGATATACGAGGCGGTGGCCTTAAAGCAACTGCCTCCAGACAGCGAGGGTAAATTCAATGAGCCATTATCCCGTAATTGTGGCTTCCGCTCAGCAGAAGTTATGTATCCGAACTGAAAGGTTCCACTGAAGGTGAAACAGGAGCTCTGTATTATCAACTTTCACCGTTCAGACTCCAAACCAGCCACCAAAACAAAGCTTTTAGCAAACCTTTGTCCGTCATGTATAAAACGTCCGTTATGCCTGCGTGGGATTCGGCTGTTTTACACAGGCTAATCCCAGCTGTTGCAACACTTGAGCCTGTTTGGTAAGCAGAGGTTTGTGAAGCTCCGGATTCCAGGTTGTAATCCTGACTGAGTCAATTTAGCAAACAAGCTTATTATGAATTACAGGCTGTGTTTTGCAAAAGGTTGTCATTCTGTCATATATTTCTTAATGTTCCGTCTTTGCTGTTTTGCATTTATTGTGCCTCTCGGTATGAATGCTGCTAAGCTCCACAGGCCATGTTTTGCATAAATTGTTTTGTGGCATAATTTTGGAGAGAATTTGTTGCCTGCACAAGCAGGAATAAAAACCACATATTTCTGTGACTATTTTCACGTTATAGGCAGAATTCAACATTTTTAAATGTGTGTGGAAGGATTTTAAACCGATGAGAGCGCGCTTTATTTCTTTTGTCTGAATTGGCCTAATGGGCTGGTGGAGCAAATCAAACTGAATTATTACGAGCTTGGCTCTCCCCATTTATCATGTCAGTCCTTAATAATAAGTAATATTATTTTAAATGTTTATATGTGTGGGCAGGTGATGTGAATGAGACTGTGGGGGGAGACTTTGATGCTCATGATTAAGTGTTTCTACAAGTGGGGACATGTTGCTGTGTGGGCTCATCATCTGGATGCAGAGGTTTCAAAATATGTTCTACACCTTGAAATCATGAGGCCAGAGATTCCATTGCTGCCCTGGACTTCTTTCAGCACTTCTAAAAACAGGTGCTGTAGTTCTTGATGCCACAGGAAAAATGACACATTTTAAACCTGCAGAATAAAGGGGGGTAAAAACACAATTCCACACTGTTGCTACATCTGCACAGCTTCACACCATCACCCCTGGCCTCTATGGCTCCCATCTGCAGGCTCATGATGTCAAATCAGCCTCTTACCTGTCTGTGCACCACTCTGCTGTTGCCCTAATGGCTGAATAAACAGTTTAGCACTGATTGTTCCCTCAGTGGCGTCTCATCCAGAGGTGTTGAATTACCCCCGTTGGCCCCCCTCTCCACACTCCCGCTGCATCTGTATCTCCTCCACAACTCCTCCTGCTCATTAGCTTAAGCCCTCTAATTGTACCGTTCCTCTGATAAGGGTGGGCGTCATAAAAATTCCAGAAGTTGAGTCGGTGTTTATGAAGAGTCTCCTGGCGTTGGCTGCCTCCGAGCTGAAAGGGAAAAGCTAATCTTGGCCGCGACTATCTCTGGCCTCCATTAGGGGCCCGTTAATGTGTGGGCCATGCAGCAGGGTTTGGAGACAGAGGGACTGGGGAGTTGTTTTTGTTTGTATGCGATTGCTGGGAAGTACACAGTGTAATGGCTCTGGGTGTGGCAGCTGCTCCGTAAATGGAAAAGGCTGCGGGGCCGCGGAGGCAGACGGCGGCTCGCTGGAGGAGCAGCTGGAGCGCTCTCTGGTACTCACGGCCAGCGGCGGGTTCGGGGAGGCAAGCGAGAAGCTAACTAGCTTACCCGTGGCGGCTTCACGATGATGTTCGACCATCCGCTGGCGACGCCGCTGGGCCTTCACAGGAAGCCCTCCAGGGTGGAGACGGCCAAGAGATTCTGGAGGGTGAGTCCGATTCCACCCCACTGACAGACACCTCTGTCTGTGTGCTGGCTAAGAGACAGATTCTGCATGCAGTGTGAGGAGCTTGTACTCTGTTAGACAATATAAAGTGCAATACTGTAAAATAGCTTCTTCTTTTAAAGATCGATTGGAGAGTCAGCTTTTGGAACAATTGGAAAAAAAAAAAACAAAAAACATTTGTTTGCTTGCATGCTGCAGCTCTAAAAGGATTTAAAGAGATGCACGCTTGGCTTTGCTTTATATCTTCATCTTTTCTGCATCATTCGAAAGGGTAAAAGATAGGTCACTCCAGAGAAAGATCACTGCGGAAAATGTTCTTTAAATACCAATGAAATCCCCGGCACAGAGCTTTACTGTTGTCTGGAGAACCATCCCAGCTCGCTGATTAAGACTTGTCCTTATCGCTCCCAGCAAATCAGCCTAATGAGCCTGTAAAAGACCAACTTCTGCTCCCTTTGAAAAGCTGCCTTCCTGAAAAGTCTCAACCAGATCAAGCTCTCCTCAGAGAGAAGCCAGCCTGCAAGTGTGTCCATCTTTTTAAAAGGTTATCCCAGGAGAGGTGAGAACCTAATGAAACTGCATCGTGTCTGGAGGTTGGACCAAAAAAAAAGCAACACAGGGTGTTCGGCACCTGCCTGAGTCGGTCAATATTGCATTCCCCCAGGACGATGGCTTTAAAGACAGCGTTCTCCTGCTGCATTCAGGCTGAGTAACTCATCCAGCCGGAGTCAAATCTCCACGTGAATCTGCACTGTGTCTCGATCCCCATCATCTCCCTTGCTTTGCTTTCTTTTCCTCCCAGCCTGCATCAATCTCGCCTCTTTTCCAACACCCGGGAGCTTTCCCTCCGCTTTAATCGCCATCGCTCTCGGTGTGCACAAGCTAAACTCTCCCCATCTCACACTGTCGACCTTTACTCTCCACTATTTGATTTGCACTATGTAGTGCTCCACCTCACTTGACTCTACTCTGCTGAGTGTCAATCAGGACGGGTCTGCACGGACAACAGGTGCAGCACTTCAGCTCAGACCTCTTTAGTGCCTTTTAGATGCTCGCATTTCTTCATTTGAAGAGGAAAGTTTTTTTTTTTTTTAAATCTTATGAATTAGAAATGCACACACACCCTCACAACCAGCTGATTTATGCATGCCGAGGGAAAAACTCAACACCAAATCAATAGCTTTCTTTATTTTCACCCCAAAATACAATTTTATGTGCAAAGTGAAGCCGGTATCGACAGATAATGATGTCAGTCGTCTGTTCAAGAATTGATATCCTGCACGTTTATCCTTTTCATAAAGATGCTTAAAGTCCATTTTGGATGTGCTGCTTTCTTTCTTCATGAAGGTTTAGTAACAGATTGTAGAGAAAGAAAATATAGAAGGATGCTGAGTTTCAAAGCATAGAAGGAAAATACTTATATTGTATCTTTTATTGCTTTCCGTAGGAACAATATCAGCTCATGCTGTTTTTATCAATCCCTCACAATGTCGATATGTATTCTTTGGCTGCATGGTTGTGTAGTGGTTAGCACTCTTGTCTCACAGTGAGAGATTTCGTGGTTTGAGTCTGGATTGAAGTGAGCCCAACATGGCCTGAAGACCCACTTACTTGACAACCTTTTCAAGTGAAAATGGAAAACTCTTGCTGTGTTTTGGCAGTTTTTTTTGCATGACAATGGTGCTCAAAGACACTGAAAATGTAACTTCTTGAAAAGTCTCCGACTCTGTATCCGTGTAAATTGAAGGTAAATACATTGGATGGACCTTTCGTGACGTCACCCATAGTGTTCTGAAATCCTGTTATGAAGATTTGAGCGAGTCCAGCAGGATGTCTCCGTATTAAACATTTGAAACTAGATGTAAATGTGATTGGGCCAGCCTGTCACATGAACACATCACGTGGACAGAGGAAGCGCTGTGATAGGGCAATTTATGCAAAATTTTAACTCATAGTATAAAATCAACAGATGATTTATGTGAAAATCAGAGCCTGGTCAAAACGTCACGGTTGTAGAAACTAGCGATAGAGACCAAAACATGTTCCTAAACTGGGCATTACAGCTACCGTGCATGACAGAATGCACACCATAACCATAGTAAACTGTTCTTCAGCAAACGTGCCAGTAGAAAGATCATAACGTTTGCCTTCAGAGTGGCAAGACTCCCAGCCCATATTCTCCTGGGACTTGGTAGATAGATTTAGAGTTGATAGTAACTCGGAATCCAAGTTAGTCATCTGTCTATGGAAATGTCTGTTTACTCTCCATTGTTAATGGTTATAATGTATTGTACTCTTTGCTGCCCTCATTTTCAGCATTTCTGTCAGATATGACGAAACTCTTCTGAAAAGCAAATTCTTTTTCACTTGAAGTGCTCTCGTGTAAACGGGTATTAAGTGTTTTACAAAAACAACGAAAAATATCCCAGTGCATTTTCATGTGATCAATATATGTCTCGCTGATGCCTCTGTGTGATGTGACTGCGGTTGATCGGGGGGACAAATCACCGTCTAGTTCACCACCTCCCCCACTGCCCTGCACAGCATTTAGATGTCTCAGCTCCTCCCATTGGGTTCACTCTCACCAGTCTCCAGAAGCTTGTTCCCAGACGCAGCAGGCAGCCATGGTAACCCCCACAAAACAAAGAAAATCTGATCTCCGATTGATCCACCATGAAACCCGGCCAGTACTAAAGAGCTGATGGTTCATACTAGAGGATTGTTTAGCAAGGGAGAAGAAGAGAATTTAGTCCAGGAGTTATTAGAGACAAAGAGCTGAAAGAAGAGTGAAGGCTCTGGGAAACTTACTGACGCTGCAGCATATATTACCGTCCTCAATGCCCAGGTGACTGGATATTAGAAGGCAGATCGATGGACTGCAGAGAAGAAGAAGCTGTAGGCATGATTTCCTTTGGAGTACACCATCTGCAGCACGTTTAGACTCTCCAGGGTACAATCGGTTTTGTGGACATTTCTATACATTCACAATACACATAATAAGGGAGCATCCATCTTCACACGCACTAAATCCAGCATAGGAGGCGCTTTATCCTGCGATGAGTCCCAGTCAAAACAGGGTATAAGACGGTACACACCATACTGAAAAACATATCTAATGCTAATTTAAAACTGTCAGTTAATCCACCAATTTATTTGGCTAAAGATGATTTGGAACACACACAAGCTCAAAGAGAACATATGAACTCCAGACAGTTGAACATCATCGGCATATTGTTCAAGCCAGAAACCTTCATACAGCTACATTACTCTTCTGATTACCGTGAGGTGTTTTTGAGGAGTATTTCAGATAGAAAATAATGAAAACATATTTTCTGAGCCCACTCTCCCCAAATGTTATATTGGATTGGGAGATTTTAGGCAAAGTGTTGTCAATATTAACTCGTCTTCCATACATGGTGCTTAATCCAACTTTGTACGTTTCTGGAAACAATTCCTGCTCACTGTGGTTGAACTTGGTTAATGTGCAAGTTGGGAACAGAGACACAATATCTCACACACATACACCTGTTACTGCTGAAGCTTGTTTATGCTCTATAGGTATACATATCTATAACGATATTGAGAAAAAGGAGCACTCAGAGGCAACGTTGCAGGTCTTGGTGTTCTAAGAGAATCCATGCTAACTGGTGGCACTGCTGGTCTGTATCCGTAGGCTTCCAGGACAAAAATCTGGTTATAATGAACACAAAGTACAAACAGAAGATTTCATATAGCGTCTTTGTAACGTTGAGTACAAATGAATCTCAAACAATGAACCATCAAGGTGTGTTTTTGGACTGTGGGCAGAAATCAGAGTATCTGAACCACCGCTGCATGAACAGAAGGAACATGAAAACGGGCGGCTGTGGCTCGGTTAGCAGAATTGTCGTTTCTCAATTGGAAGGTTGCAGGTCCGAATCCCCATCTCCCCCTGTCCACGTGTTGAAGTGTTGTTGATCAGGACACTGAATCCCAAACTGCTCCAAAGGGATGGATTGACAGACTGTGTGTGCGTGTGAATCAGTTAATGTGATTTACAGTGTAAAGCGCTTTGGGAAATGCGGTAGGAAAATGCTGGAGAAATTAAATCCATTCACGTCAAGGTTTGAACTACTCGGATTGGATTTCAAGCAGGAATACTCCTGCTGTGAGACAAGAGCGCCGACCACGACACCCTCATTGTGTTTCAAGATGTTTACTGAAACCTGCATTTTCTATTTCTGTGAGTAGTAACTCTCAATCTCACTAGCATTCATGTAGACATTTTTGGAAAAGTTTTTCCAGACAATTGAAAAAAAAAGTTGATAAATAAAATTCCTCAAGACCCGAAAGACAAACTTATAAAGGGATAAAAATGCATTATTACAGAACCATCTATAGATGTACCCTATTTATTTTGAATCATCTGTCTGAATTTCAACCCATCGGCCGATTTCTCAGTTGGCTTTTTAACTCTACGTCCATTTTAAGTCAGGAATGTGGCTAATCTGAACCCCCACCAGTAACCCATACAGTCAGGTCTGGAGAGAAAATGGTTAATGTTTCAAACCGAGTGTACTGCACACACACTTGCTCCGGTGTCCTCCGTTCTTTAATGGAATGAATAACTCTCCATTATCTCAGTCTATCCACAACAACATCCTTTTCTTATCCTGACACATTAGTCTCCTGCTGTCACCCTCTTCAGACGTAGATACTGCAGTAATCAGAGAATTATGCCACCATGATTATTACAACCAGCATTATCTCCACAAGGTGTTTGTAATTTGACGGTTTCTGAAATCACTGGATGAATTCAAATAAGCAATCTCTTCTCTTTCCAAGACAGTGAGCCTGTTTCTGGCAATATGTAGAGTAAGTGAGTCGACTTCAGGGCCATATCGGGGTCAGTGGAGTTTTCTGCACCTTCATTTCTCAAAGCAATTCTTGTCCACCCATCCAAACAGCTTCCCCCGCTGCCCAATCAAAGGCAATTTGCTTTATGTGCTATTGACAATCTGCTGTTACCTTTGCAAGTTTCTGCAAGCAAAATGCAAGCCGTCCAGGGGTCTTCCCAGTTTCCTTTTCTCCGGTGACAGAACACAGCGTTTGAGGCAAGCTTTCCCCGTCATTACGTCGAATCAGTCACACGCAATCTTGTTTATGTCTCCAGTTTCCTGCGGTTCTCTTCAGGTTTCCAGAGGAAAATAAGACAGAGGGGTTCCTTTCATGCAACGCCTCCGATTTCTGAGGTTTCTCTCAGCTTTTCTCCAGCTTTGACGTTACAACTTTCAAAAACAATGCTGGTATTGAAGTCTGTGGAGAAGATGTTTGATAACTCCGTCAATCACGGGCTTGTTTACATGTCTGTATACTTACCATTGTTAATATTTTTACTGTGCGTGTGTGTATTACAATAACAACCAACAGCACCCACCAGTGGCCTAATAAGAGAACTGCACCGTTTTCAGAGTTTCTACAGACATCGTTTTCATAAAGTTGTCATGTAAACGCAAACATTTTCTGAAATTAAAACTCCAAAGCTCGGAGTTTTCACTTGAGACATTGTCATTTGGATTGGAGCTTAAAAAAACTTCTTAAAAAAAAAAAAATTAAACTTGCACTAGTTTTCTATATTAAATTAGAATATCATTAACATGTTTTATTTACCCTTTGTTTCACCTTATATCATCAAATTATCAACATATTACAGCAAAGCCCATCTGGACGCCGTTCTGCATGTCATTAAGCCTCCACTTTAATTCTGTCAGCAGGCTCATGTTTATTTCTTGCATAATCGAGGTTGTCCTTGGTTTGGCCTGCACTGCAGCATCTCCCAGTCAAATCCTCACTGCCCATCAAAAATCAACATTTATTTTCTTTTTGAGGATTTTTTTCTGCTTACTATTGAATTTCTTCTCATGTTCTTTGACCATAACAAACTGCCCTTACCTTGGATGAAAACAAGGGCTGAATTTGAGACTTTCATTTTTGCTATTTTCTTAAAACATCAGTGAGGTGCCACCCACCCACCCATCTATCGATCAGATTAGAGACCTACTCTCTCTCTCTCTGTCTCCTACACTACACACCTTAGCCTCATATTTTCTAATAAAATGTAACCTACACTTGAAATGATGGCATAGTTTGATAAGTTACCAAGTAGGGATGTCCCGATCCAATCACGTGATCGGAAATCGGCCTCGATCACGTGATTACGGACTCGCTCGAGATCGGAAGTTTCCTCCCGATTTGGACTCGGTTGGATACATACGTTTATTTTTTCTTTAATTTCCTTTTTAACCCATTGAAGCCCATTTACGGTAGTTGTGTTGTTGCGCAATTCTATGATTAAACCCGGAAGCGCTGTTGCACAGTTCTACCATTGACGGTGGGTCTTTTTTTCTTCTTCTTTGCGCTAATCAGCTGTTTCTTTGCCAATGAAATGCATAAAACTCGCACACATGCATAACTGATCCTGTTTCCGGGTACAGATCGTGTTGCTGCACTGCCTCCTACCTTTGTATTGAACGTTTCTGGCCACTGCTGCACACGCCCGGCTTTAATGGGTTAAATGAGATGTATTTAGGTTTTCCGTCCTACAGAAAGATGTAATTACAGAGAAAATTTATTTTCTGATTATTTTTAGTCACAGAAATGCACTGTTCTAAGTTGTTTTGAATTGACGTTAAGAAAATAAAAAAGGAGAACTTTTCATAAGTTTTATAGTTTTTTTTATAGATAATTTACATATTTTACTATGTTAGAAAAGAATCGGATCGGGACTCGGAATCGGCAGATACTCACAATGATAGGACTCGGACTCGGTGGCAAAAAAACCTGATTGGGACATCCCTATTAGCAAGGGTCCTGGATTTTTAGGCTGTCGCTCAAAAAAAAGTGTAGCCATTCAACCGAATTACCTTTTATCCTCCGCATAAGCATGAATAACAACCTTCGAAATCTACTGTATGGCTACGCTTTTCATATCCAACGCAGTAAAGCGGCTTTTTCCCGGTAGACATTGTACTCTTGCAAACGATCTGAGATGGACTGATTTGCAATTCCAACTTGTTTTTCTCAATCTTTTCCCCCCTCAGATTTATGCATTTTATGCATGGCTGCTCCCAGTAATTTGACGGTGGCAGAGTGCGGCGGAGTCTGCCTTGTACCTTGTCTTGTCTTTTTTTCTTTTTTGTCATCAGCTCATAAAACAGGAACAATACATTTTTCCCTCATTTATCAATGACTTCCACACTCCCTCCACTCCTCTCTTTCCTCTCCGGTATCTCAGATTTTGGGAGATCTGTGGCAGACGACGTCCCGGTGGTTCGAAACTGAAGCGTCTGTGTTGCCGCTACCTTTTTAACAAAAACCTAACTTGCAATGAGTGATCCTCCTGCAACAATTAGCCAATTAATTAGGCACTCAAACGGCAGAAAATGAGCTGCTGGTTAATTGGGGGATTGATTAAGCATTTAATGAGGCATTTTACTGATTTTTACCCGTCGGTTTAAACGTCGTGGAGTGCACTTTTATATCTCTAAGAGTCAAGCTTGATCCTTAATAAAAAGCTAGAATATTATTTCCTGCTTCAATTGTGCCCATTCTTTGATAAAACTGCCTCTGGCAGCTGCAAGTGCAAAAAGAAAAAAAAAAAAAAGAAAAAACCCTGGAAATATAAAGTACAAATTCAAACTCATTGCATTTTCCACCTTCCCAAATGTGGACAATTTTGCATTATTATTTACACTTATTGATTATGTTAGTTATTCAGCCCCAGTAGAAAATGGGAAGAAACCATTAGTGGTATAAAGCCAATTTTACCACCTTTAAAGCTCCGTCATCCATCATGTTTTAGCTGGAAGGGTTGCAGGCTGTTGTTGTCCTTTTTCCAGCTTTGAGGTATGAGGCCATAACTCAGCTAATATTGGTCTGAGAATTAATGTGCACGCGTAATTTATGGCCCTCTTAGACAAGGTGCTTTATAGCTTCATGCAGTATTTATACACACTGTATATTCAACCGCACTCTCAGGATATGGTCAGATAAGGAAACCCGCTCCGTACGACAGCGTCTGTGGCTACTGATGGAGCTTTAATGAGGACGAGGACCTTTTAAGGCTTCAACTTTAACTGCGCTGTCAGAATCTGCGTTATTATAAAGTTTTATGAACTTTGGAAATGTCTTAACCCCCAACTGTGCTCTTCGAAATACCCACACCACATCTGATTGTACTGTTTTCTTTGTATTTCGGGTCAAAAAAGGAGACTGCCAGACCTCAAGTAGTTACTGTTCCAGTGATTTTTATTGAGGGAGCACTGATGACGTGGAATATCTGCATCTTTAAATAACGCAGGCGCATGTATGAAACAAAAATTGCCGCAAGAGTAAATGATTTCATTTGGATCAAAAACAGCTTTGTCATCTTAGATGGGGATACTCAACTTCTCCTCAACCTCATTAATAATAGAATTACCATTAACTTTACAGCCTTTTCATCTGCGTTTTTATGCATTTTATCCAATGAAAAGTATGCATGTGCCTCATCTGGCTTTTTTCAGAGTGGTGGCATATCTGGGAAGGCTTGATGCAGTTTAAATCGTGGATAATACACACCTGAACAGTATCAGACACATTCGCATATGCAAGTCCTGACTCCTATGCTTCCTTTGTTATTCCCACCTCAGAACCTCTCAGCCTGGAGTAGTTATTGTTAGGTGTAATGCAGAACTTTAACATGGCGAAATGTGAAATATAGTGAATCAAAATCGAATTTCGGGCCGGTATTCGTCTCACAGCCGAGGAATAAAGGCCAGTTCCTCACAAAGCCGGGGTAATACGCTTTAGGGATGGTGCGGTTACCTGAATTCCAATGAGTCACATTACAAGTTGAGTGTGTTGAACACTGACTCACTCCAGCAGCATGACTCACGTTATGTGGAGCCATTCCGGTCACGGCCGCTCTGCCATTATTTCGGTTGTTGTTCGGGTTCTGACTCCAAATCGCCGCTGTAGTCGCTGCAGATGCTGTTTATGAAGCCGCAGCAGGAAGGGAGTAGTCACTCACTTTGATTGATCATTTGTGCAGGAAAAGCAGAGTAGGAGTGAAATTATTGTAACAAAGGGAATTTTCGTATAATTTGCATCAATGAAATATGTAAATTGAGCAATTTCCTGACTATATTTGTGTCACTCACTCACTTTGTTGGATTATATAGAAATCACTGAGGTCAGTTGGAGGTCATCCAGCAAGACGTAATATCAGTGAGCAGGTTGAATCCAGTTCAGTTACAACATTTAGGTGAATAAGTTCATGAATATACCATAAGCTGAAATGTTGCCTTAATCATGATTAAATCCTCCTAATATTGGCCTACTTTCAGTAAATACTCCAGCGTGGATGGTGGAGGTGATTAGACTCTTCATCCTCTCCCGGAGATATGATGGAGTCATTTACACTCCTTCCTTTGAACATCTAACAGATTCCTTTGTGCGCTTACTGTATATAAATGACTTTATAAACTTGCCAGACGAGAAGATTGAGTTCTTTGAGGTAAATTAATTTGTAATCACTCAGCCTTCCCGGAGACGCCAGGATGTGACTCCGCCGAGCGGCGAGCGGATCTGAGACGCAGGTTCTAGTGCTCGGCTCTTCTGAGAGCGATATTGCGGTGTCAAATGTTAGATGAGGCAGATGTCTGAGTGAAAAATAGGATCAGTGTGAACCCTTTATTATTCATAAGCTGAGGACTCTGGTCACTGCGTAGAAATTTATTAGAGGGCAACTCCCTCAACCTTTAAGCCGAGCATAGCTCTCGTCCGGGCCATGAATCTTGTCCGGATATTCCTCCGGCTAAATGGGAGAGCGGCTTTGTGTATTCATACAAATGGCAGGTGATAAGGGCAGCGGCTCCACGCTAATATGAGACTTGCTCCGGAACTCTTTGACATTTTTCAACCTGTAGGTTTTCTCTTTCAATTTATGATCAAACTAAACCTTTTTTTTTTCTGCCAGACTTGTGTTCTTGTCTATAAATAGAAGTAGACGAGTATCTATTTTCCCCCAAACAAACAAAATCTTAGCGTGATGTCAAGAAACAATACAAAATGTGACAATTCTACTGAATTATTTTGACATCAGAATATTTTTATTTATTTATTTATTTTAATTTTTTTACCTTCGTGTTAAGGTTGTGGAGACAAAAATCAATCCAAAATCTTTTCATTTTGGTGAGAGGTTATCAACCTGGGACATGCAATTTCTAAAGCCCCATTTAGACACAGTTTCAAGTGAAAGTGGTTTGTTTTTTGTGTTTGAATGGCAATGTTTTAAATACAATATCCATTTCCATGGAAACTGCAGCAACAATGAAGATAATGTAATGAGCATGCCAGGCCCGAAGTTGGCGCTGTTGGTAGTTTTTATAATAAAACCAGACACACGTGTGCTGAGCCGCTTGAAAATGTCCAACAAGGCCTGGGGCTTGAGTCTGTGATTTACTTTTTGTTGTATTATTCTGAACTGAGAGGAGACATCGGCGCAGGGTTTCTACAACATCACATCGTGCAATTTTTGAGTTGTGCTGAGCACATTTGGAAAATATATAATATTTCTTGAGTAGTGACAAAATGAACATTAGTTTCAAAAAAAAAAAAAAATGTGCTATCGATACTTGGAGTATTCATCTCACCACATTTGAGCAACAGGTTTGGTAAGATGGAGACCCAAGTGGCTTTTAAGGATGAATTTCTTTTAGTTATTTTTTTTTTTCTTTGCTAATGTGGCTCATTCTTCCCTCAAAGCGCTAATGAGATTTCTGCTGAACACGCTGTGATAACCAGCAGTGGGAGATCCCATCTCCTTCCGCCCACTTTGATCAGTTGTTTCCAAAAAATTGAATTTGCTCCACTGAGTGCACTTCTGAGCTGGCGTCGATGTGCATCGTGTTTCAGTTTTGTAACGTGGCGCTGACGGCGGCGCATAATGCGGACGTCCCGACACTTCGATGCCCCGCCGTGAAGCTCCTGTCAGGCGTGAGCACAGATTTCCAGGATCTACACCCCGGTAATAACTGTAGATTACAAGCAAAAGCATTTTCAATATTTAATAAACACCAAAGAACACTTTGGTTAAATGCTAATCTGAAAAATGTTTGACCCACTCTGGTGTGCTGGAATAATAATGCTTAAATCTGCTCTTTGTATGCATGACCGGGCTAACTTACTAGAGAGACCTTTTATGTCGTGATCAAATATTTATATTATAATGGTTTGGATGACAAAGCTCTTTTCTTTCTTTCGACAGCAGTAATGGCACATTTGTCTGTTCCTCGACCTATGAGAATTAGACAAGCTGTTAAAAGTTCGGAGACATACTGTGGAACATGGAACATTTCAGACTATCTCGTTTGCAGCGGCAACAGTGAGGGCAGTGGTACAGAGGTGGAGTTTCTGAGCTGTACTGTGGATGGCTCTGTTTCAGACTAGTGGTTCCCAATCTTTTTCTCTTGATTCCATATGTTCAGATTATTAAATGTCAGTCTTCTCTGGAGTGAGGAGTGGAAACCCTGTCTTTGGATGCCTGCTGAATTTGCTAATGAACCAATCACATGGCAGGAATTCAATGCATTCCAGCGTGTGGAGATGGTGCAAATGAGCCGCTGAAGTTCAAACTGGGCATGAGAATGATGAAGAAAGGTTATTTTCGTGACTGTGAGCATGGCATGTTCTGCTGAACTCTCTCAGAAAAGGAAATAGTGATAGAGACCAGAACATTTTCTGAGACCGAGCGCTTTATATGTTTATTTGCACTCTGAAAATCGTCGTTTTTGAATGGTTTCCAATGAGACTGGGCTCTTTTTGAAACCAACATCTTCGCTCCTGCTGGAATTTTCCCACCATCACGGCTTTTCTGCACTTCTGCGTTATCTTCGCCTTTTACCGGCAGAGGTTGGCGCTTGGGTGAACCTCGATTTTCTTACACATTTTGAACTCTGAGTATCAATAATCCACCTGAATGTTGCTGCTGACCCTGTAAATCCACTACTGACAGCAGTTTAAAACCGTCAAAGCTCAAATCATTGAAAAATCTTTCTTTCGCCTGACTTCAGTGGACCAAAAAGTCCTTCACAGCACACACACACACACACACACACACACACACACACACACACACACACACACACACACACACACAGTGCTGATGGACCTGATGTGTTGGCCGGTTTGTGTGTTCTTTACACTAATTGAATTACCTTAAGGATCAGTGGTTTCTGCGCATTACTTCCATATATCAGTCCAAACGACTGAGGAGTTGGCCAAAGGGAGCTCGCCGCTCGCTCCCTCTTTGAGGACAGCGTCTCAAACCGCCAGTTGTCCATATGCTACAAGCAATTATCACAACAACAAAAAGAGAAAGAAACATGCAAACAATGGAGCTGATCTCTGAAGGATGCCTCGATTTGTTGAACACACCAAACATATAGTTTAAGATAAAGGTATCAGAACCCAGGAGATGGGTTGAAGAATGCGATTCATTTCTCTGGATTTTGCTGCTTTTTTGACACTTTTTTTTTTTTTGAAAGACTCCAGTATCTCTCGCTGTCATCTACACGATGTTGTAACGGCCATTATTCAAAGCTGACAGGATGTAATGGAGAACTTGGCTAGTGTATTTTGTTTTAATGTTTATCTTGAAGAAAAAGAAGTTGTGACTGCAAAGACAACGTCACTCAAGGCAGTTCGATATGTTGGTCGCCACAGTGCAGCAGACTTTGTATTTAACAAAGACCTGTTTGAGCAAACAGCCTGAATGGTGGCTCTTTCAAGTCACACATGTCACTGTGAAGAATCTGCAGGACTGTATTCAAAGGAAGTGGCTGACGGAGCAGAGAAACTCACTTAGCATTTCTTTTGTCTGTTTTTAACTATATTAGACATGCTCCATTGCAGATTCCTCTCTAAAAGAAATTAGAAAACGAACATTAATTGAATGCATTTTCACAGATAAACATAAACCTTCATATTATAAAATAATCATTAGCTCTAATGAAAAATACCCGGTGAAGTGGTGCGTGTCCCTCCATCATTCACATCTATTAAACTCCCCTTTCCTCTCCTTGATCGTCATGTTTCAAAGTTGTTTACTTGCTGCTGCTGTCTCAGACCTTCACTGCACTCCATCTTCCAGGTGATGCTTTTAAAGGATGTCTGAAATAACCCCAAAAAAACCCTCAACCGGACCGTACCCATCTCTTCTGTCAAACCATGACATTTTACCTGCAACAGTTTCTGGTTTCTTTAAAGGTCGATGAATAAAAAAAAGTTGACATATTGAATGAACAGCATTACTTTTTTCCTCCTCTTTTCCTTATCAACTCTTCGACTTTATCCAAGATTTCAGGCAAGAATTTGGAATGTTTTCTTGATTTGAATTGATAAATGTTTCATTTCAAGCTGTATATTTTTGTTGCGTTTCATGCCCAAAACGCAACAAAAATATAGAGCTTTTTAATCCCTGCAGTGAGGAAATTCCTTTTTCCTGCATTGACCCATCCTATTTCTAGGATGCAGAGGTGAGGCCACATTACGGCGCTTCAGGAGAGCTGATGAGGGTCAAAGGTCGAGAATGTTAGATTTCAATAGTACTTTCAGAAATTTTGAATGTTCTAGATTGTGTGAAAGTTCCAGAATCACAGAGTTCTAGAATGTGGGCAGTTCTACAATGACTTGAAATATCCTTAATACAGACCTCATGTTGGAAATGCTTAGTTTACAGTATTGAAATGTAAAGCGGTTGTGACATATAAACTCTTCATTTCAATATCTCAAAGAGCTATGATTACACTTTTATGCCTCTGGGTGCAGCCATGATTTTCACAGCCTGATAGATAAAAGCAGCGTTCCATGGCAGCGTGTGCGTGTCTGTGTGAAGACAAGTACAGATGTGTGAGGTCTGGAATGCTGACTGCGCAGCAGCTGATAACAGCAGAATTAGTGAAGGCCGACAGGAGTAAAGGTCTGCTGATGAAACTGCTGAGAGGCGAGAGGACGGTGGCCTCAGAGCGAGAGCAGGTCACCCTGAGCACTCGGTCGATCGCAGGAGAATCTTTTCTTCATATTGATGATGAAGAAAAGAGCCTTGATGCTGTATTTCACTTACTGTATGAACCAACCATTGACTTCCACCGTGGTGCACATGTGCAGTAACTACATTTCAGAAAAAAAACACCATTTCCCTCAAGGTTTAAGATTGACTATGTTGTGTTACAGAGATGCTTTCTGGACTGGTGGTCTTGATCCAGCTGTATCTGCAGTGTTAAAACATCCATTTCCAAACCAACAAGTGTTTTATAAAAGCTGTGGATCCATCACCTGTAGCGTCACAGCTTGATACCTTCATGGAGACGTAGAGACTGTCTGGCATTAACCAGCCACATGCTGTGCAGGAAAGGTTTTCTGCGCCGCTTCACTGAGGTACATTCAGGACGGCCCTGATGAGAGGCTTCCTCTTTCTCCATCCCATGTCTCCTGTCTTCCTTTTGTTTGTCGACTTGGCGTTCAATAAATTTGCAGAGGGATCAAACTTAAATGACCTCCTGCTGTCCTCCTAATTGTCCACAGTATAATCCACCTCTGCGTTTAGCTATCGATTCCTCTTTTCCAGGAAGAGCGACGTGAGAGTCGCTTCCGCATGTCAACAAACCAGCATGCAACTTGTTGACCTGTGAGGAGACGCGAGTTAGTGTTAGCAGTGGCTAGTCTGAACTTTAAAAGAAATCTAGCAATTGTCAAAATGACATTTGTTCAGGAAGAAGAGAGCTAGCTTAGCGTTAGAATCATTCCAGCTGTGCTAATGTCTGAAAAACTTTTAAAAAAATGTAGAGGTTTGTTTAGGAAGAACGTGTTTTAGGTTTTAGTTAGCATTAGCACAATTTTATTCAATTTAAAAAAAATAAAAAAATAAAATATATGTATGTATATATATATTTATATATATATATATATATATATATATATATATATATATATGTATATATATATATATATATATGTATATATGTATGTATATATGTATATATATCAGTGGCGGCTGCTGGTCTTCCAAAGAGGGGAAGCTCATTTTCAGCATACATTGTAATATGTGTAATCTGTTTTTTGTATGTAAATTCTATTAGCTTTCATGCCTTTTGTACGCCCTGTCAAAGTTAGACAGATCCTCAAAGCCCACTTGTGACCAGACAACACCTCCCTGAGATGGTTTCATCCAGAGGCATGGCCAGCAGGACATTTTATTGGTGACAGTGCTTCAGTCAGCAGCTCACCTGGTCAGACCAGGACAGCTGAAAGGACCTGTTACTTTTCCCCACCTTTCGGCACCAGCTCAGTCTTAGGAGTTGATCTGTTATGCAGTTTAACACCAATTTTCTCTTCGTAAGGAAGAAAATCAAATGGCTTCGCCAAAATCCGGTCCACAACATTCACATTTTCTGCCGTTGTGTGCAGCTAGCGAGCAGCTGGAGCTGCTGGAGGCTGGAGCTGTGTGAGAGAAGGGGAGAAGCTCCACAGCTGCTAGTCGAGGACAGAAACCACAGAGTGACCGAAACGAGTCTCCAAACACAACGCTAGTCGTTTTTCACAAACATAAAGTCTCCAGGGATCAGCAAAGCCTCCGAATCAACTCAGAACAGCAGAATGAAAAACTTCAGAAGCGCTTTGGTGCATTTTTTTTACTTCAAGATCGCTGATTTGCTCATTTCGCTGTCAATCAAGCTTCACACAGATCATCCAATCACCATGCAGAAGCTCAGCGTCCAGGCCAGCCCAATTTTCCATAGACCCCCAGAGACGCTGAGCGTCCGTGGGCGGGACCAGCCCAGTATGTTATCCAATGAGCGTCCAGTTTCACTGCAGCAGAACAACCCACTCTAGCTTCCGCATGGACGCTCAGCGTCCCGCTGTTTAAAGTGCCGTGCCGCTGCGAGGAGGAGTGAGAAAAAAGCCGAGTCAATTACTTGAGATAAGTAGCCAATTCTGAACAAAAGATGAACGTGTTGTAGCGCATATTTAGTCAATGAAATGTTCACACAACAGTAAATATTGGACCACTTATTTTTTGATATTTTAGGGGAAGTTGAGCTTCCCTTGCAGTCTTAGAGCAATCGCCACTGATATATATATATATACATATATATATATGTATATATATGTATATATGTATATATGTATGTATGTGTGTGTGTATATGTATATATATATGTGTGTGTGTGTGTGTGTGTGTGTGTGTGTATATATATATATATATATATAATTTGATTATATAAATGAAGTTAATGTAAAAAGAAGACGAGTATCATTGAAAATCAAATGTTAGCGTGATTCCTGATTCAGACATTCATTCATAAAGATGTCTTCCCTAGCATTAGCCTAATTCTGTCAGACTTTAAAACCTGTATTAATGTGATTCATGTAGAAAGTGTGTTTATCCAGGCCAGCGTTAACATTAGCAGTGTTCCAGATGGCTAATCTTTCTCCATCTAAAAGCTAAATTAGCATTAGCTACATAATATATACTAACATGTATATCAATGGAGAATAAATCAGGCAGAAATAAACCCAAATTAAAGCAGATTGATCTCACACCATTACACGTAGTGGTGGTTGTATTTTTAACCCCCGTGTAACTGTGACGTGTGAATCACTTGTCATCTGAGAGCTAATCCTCCGCCTCTGTTTACTGCAGGAATCTATTTCCCCCCATGATCCTCGAGCACAGCTGCAACCCGAGCGTCGAGGGTATAATATGTACGATTGGCCCGCAGCCTCCCAGCAGCGCCATTATGCACTCTTTCTTTGGCACCAATGACTTCTAATTATTGCTCTCCTGCTGCAGCTTTGCATCTATTTGATGGAAAAAGGGAGGAGGAGAGGGAGCGGGTGGTGGACTTCCTGTGTCGGCGCTGCGTCACTGAATCAACCTGAAGCTCGTTTTCCTGCACTCGGGCTACAGGAATCGCCGCTGCATGGCAGCATTTTCAGTCTCACGCCGGTGGCAAGTTGTCGTCAGGCCGTTGTAGAGATAAAGTCTTTCCATCCATGCATGGAGAGTTTGGTTTGTCTGTATTTTTGTCTCTGTGACGTAAACAAATGCCGGGAGACAATGACAGAGAGCCCAGACTTGTAAAAGGCCACCAGCCTCCGACATTCACACATACCTGGATTCATAGAGGACGAGATCATAATGCCTCTGCTTGTAGTTGTCTCCTTTTTTTTATCATTTGCAAACTTTTGTTGTGATTTTGAAGTTATTTAATGATTAATGTCGAACTGACTTTATCTTGCTGTCTTCTTATTTGTAAGCATTGTGTGTATTTGTCTTCAAAGTGTTATTAATTTTTTAAGCTGCACATATTACTGTTTTGCTTCTTCTTCTTTGATGGTTTTATCACCTGAAAGTGACTTTTATGTCCGTTTAGTCAAAAGTATGTCATCATTTCTGAATATGTCAAGGTTTTGGTGTCTTTCACCGCCGTGCAACTTCAACTTTTTTTTTTTGGACTGTAAATTGATCATAAAGTCTTGGCTATCAGCCATTATCGATATTGCTTTATCATTCCTTAGTCCATCTTCTGCATCTTCCATATAATTAAGAGTGACCATGAATTATCCTCTTTAAGTTGAAATGACATTATGTCAAAAGTAAGAAAACAAACACTAATCCAAATATGTGAAAAATCTGCTTGAGTTCAGCAGCGTAGCAAAAATATATCCTTATTTCCCCTCTGTGGAGAACAATGCAGTGAGCAGTATAGACACATCAAATCTCAGCCTTGCACTAAATAAAACACGAGAACAGCCTTCTCTATCTCCCTCGTCATGTTTCTGTGCTGCGGAAGGGAAGTATTTATTGTATCTGAAGACGTGTCTGTCGTCCCCAGACGCCAGCAGCTTGTATTTCAGCTCAGCGGGAAGCAGAAGCTCCTCATTGACACTTTGATCAGCCGACCATGTGCTGTTTTGATTTCTCTTTGATATGACAGTCTGGGAGCACCGTTTCTCCCCCCCCCAGAAGCACAACTTGCTCGCTGACACGCGCTGTGCATTGGTATTTCCAGGCCGGCCGGAGCCATCCGAATGCAGCCCGAGTCGCTGTTTCCCTCCT
Source organism: Salarias fasciatus (assembly GCF_902148845.1). NCBI lineage: Eukaryota > Metazoa > Chordata > Actinopteri > Blenniiformes > Blenniidae > Salarias > Salarias fasciatus. The sequence continues at coordinate 7,774,712 of NC_043753.1, forward strand.
TCAACTACTGCTTTCTGATTTATGAGCGTCATTTTTCACCCCCTGAAAGCTCAGACCTGCCAAACTGTGATGTGTGAACCACACTGCGTTACTCTGTCAACAGGCCGGGCGCACACAGTGACGCATGGTTAAAAAAAAGTTTTAAAGGTAATTGCTAGTTCTATGCTGTAATACAGCTACTTTTTGTTAATGTTCAGAAATCATCCCTGCTAATCAACACCAAAAATATTAGCCAAATAGTGTTCAGATATTTTTATTCATTGACTTAATTGTCATGCATTCGTCCACCACTAGTCGGAGCTACAGAGCAGCAACACTAAAGTAGAAGACTACATTGAAAAAGAAGCTAGTGGAACAAGTTACAGCCATGTTAACCCAGATATTTGTGTATTAACTGGCTCCAAACAACTCTTGCTACTGTTGGCAATGCTAGCTCAGTGCAGTGGTTTCATATCAAATAAGATTTTTTTCTCACAAGATACATTTCACACAAGGTTTGGAGTAGTCGTGAAGTTGTTCACGTCCACAGCACCGCATGAAGTGAAGCTTCTGCGTTTTTCAGCAGCATTAAATATTAGATACAGTTTTTGAAAGTGATGATCGACTATATTTGAATGTAAATTACAACAAATTTGGACTGCTTTCTGAGCATTTCCTTTTTTTCCCAGACAAATTAATCCCAAGAAACATGGCTAGCTTTCTACAAACACCTCTAATCTTCCTCAGTAATGGTCCCTCGGGCTCAGGCTAACATTCACTATTTACGAATGTTAGCGAGCAAGTACCATGTTCAGCCCCCTTATTGCACGGGCTTAGCTGGGCTTAAGCACAAGGGTCTAAAGTTAGGGGCCTATCATGTTGGGAACACAATGAGTTGGAAAAAGTCAAACTGTTTGGTAACTTGTTCATTTTCCTATCAATCACTTTATACAGAAGTACGAGGCTGCTGGTTGATCCAGATCTCTTACTTCATAAGTGTAGCCTCACATCCTAGGTGTCCATCTTTCACATTTTGCTTGAGTGACAGTTGCAATGTGACTGGAAAAAAGAAATTTGACAAAAGAACATTGGTGAGAGAATAGCAACAGTGGAAGAAAGAATTACTAAAGTGCAGTCAAAATTTCACAGGATTCTTTAAAACTCCCAAGGAGGATGATAGGGCAGCAAGTGTGCGAATACTGGGCAGAAATTAGACTGGTCTCATGTCAGAATAAAAGCACTGGCCTGTCCACGTCGGATGTATAAACATCAGAGGAGATTTTTTTTTTTTCTTCATAAAAGCAAGAGAGAGTCCGTAAACTCACGCTTATGGCCACTGAGCACGACATCCTTCATGATTTGGATTTTAAGGGAATAATAACGGAATTCTCTGTAAAGAAGATAAGAAGAAATCACTTCTAAAAAGAAGATGCTCCATTAACTGCTTGTCTCTGCAGGTTTTCATTTATGGTTGAACATAGGTTGAAGAGGAATGTTGAAATGTTTAGCCGTCAATCAGTTTCATCTTCTAGAATCTGGCATTAAGGTCATGCTGCTATCCATGGTGCTGAATGTGTGTATATGTGTGAGTTTGTGTTTGTGTGCAGCAACATGGGTTTCACAGGGCTTATAGTGTGATTACTTGCTTCCATTGTTCTGTTTTTTGTTGATGGTTTGTGGTGATGATCATGTTAGTTCATTCATATGTAAAAAAAAAAAAATATATATATATAGTGGTTTTCTGTTTCAGAGAGGGAAAACTTGCTGTCCTATGTCCCGAAAGAAACTACTGTGTTTTGTGATGTAGATTACCTAGATATTACAGTTATTTATGATGAGACTCGGTAGATCTGGGGGATAGAATAGGGCCTACAAAATGTCTTGATGAGCATGGTCCGAGTGTTACAAGCAGTGAGAAAGGTTGTGTCGATTATCTGTAATATTTAATAAAAGTGGAAGTAGAGTAGAAATAGCATTGGCCTGTAGGGATTTTTTTTTTTTTTTTTTTTTTTTTTTGCCAACAGAAATGAAATATCGTGAATCTACAGACCTTTTTCGCAACCTGTTGTACTTTTTGATTGAAATGTTCATAAATCCACAGTGACCCTGAACGCTCCAGTTGGACTCGATTTGTCAAAGCGACAGACCCCTTCATCCGTCTCACTTATGTGGGCATGTCAGACTCCCTTTATCCAAATTGAACCCATGAATTCACATCCCTTCGTATGAACTTCCTAAACCCTCTGATAATGGTGAGATTTCCTCTCCTTGCTATCTGTCTGTTTAGATTTTGAGCTCTTTAACAGCAAGTCGTCCTCCTTTCAGCTCCGCCTGCCAGGACACATATTTGTCTGAGAAAGCATTTACTCGCCAATCCGTTTTAAGTAAATTAGTGAGGTAGGCTTGGGTCCGGACGATCGGAAATCCTTCCCCGGCTCATGTCCCTCACTGGGGAACAGTGGAAGGTCAAGTCATCCACCGCAGGCAACGAGAGAGAGAGAGAGAGAGATCCTCTCTCCTCCTCCCCTGTGTTTCCCTCCTGCTGCAAACAAAGCAGGTCATTATGTTCAATTATATTGGGCAGCCATTCAGCAATTAACCATCACAGCAAACATTACTTCACACACATTTTCTGGAGCCGTCAGAGTCGGGAGCTAAACAGGGCGGAACATAGAAGAACTGAGACACAGGAAGGCTTCACACCGTGAAGAAGGCTTCGGCACACACAAGAAGAACACTGCTGGGAATTAAACCTTTATTAAACCAGAGGAGTCCTATCCAGACTAAAGATGGGATTATGTGTCGATGAAGTTTGACTCAAACTTCTTGGAATGATCAAAACACTTGAAACATGTTAAACAGAGCAGCAGTTTTTATATTATTTAACATGGGCTTTTTCCCATATAAGCAAATGCTAAAGAGTCAAATCAGATGAAATGATACATTTGTTAAATTTTAATTAATTATCTTTCTTGGGGGCTCCTTGTAGCTTTAACTATTTTTTTTTTTATATATATACATTTCAATTCCCCTCCTCTCTCTTATCCCAAACTTTGACATGAAAAATGTGAATCTTTAAAATTAGGATGGTTTAGTCATTTGTGAAGAAAACTATACATCACAGCTTAACATATCAGCAAGCGGCTAATCCGCTAAAGCCGCTAAAAAGGGTAACAAAGCTAAAACCTCCATGATGGCCAAAACAATTTTTAAACAATCTACAAAGCTTAAAACTGCTAAAAGCAACTAAGCTGGTCGCAACTGCCAAAATAGAGAAGATAAGTTCAAGAGCTGTAGCAGGTAAAACACCTACAATAGCGAAACTAGGGATGTGCACAGCTAATCGTTTAATCGTTTAACCGCCTACTCATTTATTAAACGTTTAGTATTTTACTAGTTGGCTAAACACTGCATGGCCCATTTATGCTCCACATGTCCACACGGGTGTGTGTTGCGCGTTGGTCACCGCGCTGCACCGCTCCACAACTCAACATTGTTAAAAATGGGTAGAATCTGTTTAATACAGTCAGAACAATAATAGCACTCAAAAATGCTGTGACACTTTTGGTAAGTATGACACAATTTTTACTATATAGGCAAAAACATGACGGGCTATACTGATTTGTTTCCCTTCTTTTAAAGATTATAATCTTTTTTCTGAAAACATGTTTGGAAAGTTGGTAAACGATGATAAAGTTCACTGAATTGTGGGCTACATGGAAAACACCCTGTAGCTTTACAGTTTCAAATACTAAACGTCACGATTTGAGTTTTGATGCAGAAGCCAAATTTAGGAAATTGTAATCAGTGTAAAACCAAGCATGCATTTTAAACAATCATGTTCACATCTGCATTCTTTATAAAAAAGAACATTCACTTCAAAATCATCTCCAGTTGATTGTAACTTCAGAAGCCTGCGTGCACAGATTCAGGCTCTGCTCATTAAAATCGGCGTCATTACTGATCTGCTGGAGGTTTGGACAGTGAATCAGGACAGCTTCAGTGAAAGCAGCGATTCTGATAACGAATATCTGCCGGCGGAGGTTATTTGCTTGGTCTTTGTCAGATTCTGCCCTCCTCGCCCAGTTTGCTTATCTTCTGTCTTAGGAGACGAGAAGTTTTAATGAGTTATTTTATTGCCTGATTCCGCGAAGTATCCCCTGCTGGCAGTCTCACCTTTAATATTTGGATCGGTGCTCAGCTCATCCTCACACAAAGGGAAACTCCACGGCTATAAAGCTGCATATCTGCAATACCTTTACTTCTGTAATTACTTCTTCAATCAGCTTGTGATCTATGCCGATTTGTTCCATCTTCAAAGCTTCGGATAAAAGCTTCAGCTTGCAGCGATCAGCCCTAACATTATGACCACCTGCTGGTTTAAAGCTGCTCGATCAGTTGGCTCCGCTGAACGTCTGAAGGTGTGCCGAAGCAGCGGGTCCTCCTGCACATCCCACAGATGCTTCATTGGTTTGAGATGTTTGAAATTTAAAAATCGACAACTCAAACGAGTTGTCGTTTCTCAAAACTATCTCAGACTTGAATCTGAATGTAATCAGTAGGGACCTTTTTTAAACTTCAGGAGCTTTTCTGTATCCGTAACACTGCCAGTGTGCTTGTCTGCTCAGCTTTATTCTTAATTTAAATGTTGATTTAATGTATTTATATTGTTTTCCAAAGAACCATCAGGTGACCTCTGAAGAACTTAATGTCATGTTATTTTAATTTTTGATTGCTCACTCGTGTGCAGAGCGTCAGCTGCAGGAATAGATCATGTCAGTTTACACTGTTTTTTAAAGTTTCTTTTTGATAGTTTGTTAAATTTGTTTTATGAACTCAATTGAAAACAATTAACTTTTAAAAGCTGTTAAGTTGAGGATAAAATATTGACTGATGCATCCCAAACACCAACGGCTACAGACTTGATAAGTTTGTTTGTGTCGTCTGCTGCAGCAAACATTTGATGCCTTCAGGTTTGAAATCTGGTTGAACTTTCTTAAAGTCTTTGAAAAGTCTCAAATAATCTGCAGGCAGTTGCAAACTTTATAAGATCGGGGAAATAAATTAGGTTTTCTTTTCAGAAAAGTTTCAAGTTTATCTGGCAATGTTTTGAATACAATGTCTTGTCTTTGTTGAATCTTTTTGTTGGCGGAGTGACTCAGTGGAAGTTGTGTAGGGGAGTCGACCCGCGTCAGCCTCCATTGTAGCCTCACATCCCTCCAACACTGCATTTCAGTGTGGCGTATGTCCGTTAAGTCTGGGTATTGAGACTCCCCCCCGGTGGCGCCGGCGTCCCACCGGGCCTGGCTCCTATCTGCGCAGGACCGTGCACCGTCGGCCCCATTAGCAGCCCGAGGGCACGGCCGGCCGGCTCGGCACACTCGGGCTCCGGCAGTGACAAATTCACAACAAAGCAGGAGTGAAACCACCGTGGAGGTTGAAGGAATGAGAGGAGGGGGAGGGGGGGGCGGCGGCGGGGGCGAGGGAAGTGAGACCTGGTGTGATGAAAGGACATGTGGCCCACTGTGACAAATGCCCCCCCCGACTTGTGATTTATCACGGTGTACTGACTTGAGAGAGCAACACGGGCTGAACCAGAGCAGCTCCGGACAATACCAATGACTCCTCCAAAAAAAAAACACAAAAAAAAAAAACCTTGTTTTTAATGTATTCATTCACTTCCTGCAGCAGAAAAAGACAGAATAATGTTTTATCTTTGAGATCTGGTCACTACTTCAAGACCATGAGTCATTTTTTGAGAGGAAATGAGCTTCATCCTCCCATCCCCGTGGAATAAAGCAGAGTTGTTTACACTATTTTGGAGTCGCACTTGTGTTTCTAATCCAAACTGCTGAAGCGCACAGTTCGGTGGCTCACTGTTTATTGAACAGGCTTTAATGGAGCACACTGCCATAACTCTGGAGCAGACGCATATAATTAAGAGACAGGTTGTGCATTTTCTTTGTTTGTGCTGGAAAATAAGAAAAGCAATTTTTTTTTTTTTTTTTTGGTTTTCCTCATTTAATAATCATTTGCAGAAAGGGGGAAGAATATGTGCTGCCGGTTCACTTCTCGGCTCACAGGACGAAGGGATGTTTGCTTGCAGGAACTTTCGATAATCACATGACATTTATCTTTACGTTATGGCTGTTAGGTGTGATGCATTGCAGCATTAGATGCCGCTGTCATCCTTTTTTATCTGTAATGTCATCTTTAATGCCTAATGCCCAAAGCCTGAATGTCAACTATGTATCCAAGTGCGCTGTGGATTTTATATTAGATTTACACACATCAGACCTGTTTTTTTTGTTTTTTGGTTTTTTTTTTTCTCAATTGAATTCAATTTGTTTTCTGGAGCGTTGAACACACAGCCATTTTACGGAGAAAAACTGAGGAATTACACATGAGCAAGCAGAGGGGATGGTTGAAAGAAAAAAAAATATCCTGTTTCATAGGAAGAAACCTATAGAACCAGACTCAGAGGTGGAGACTTTCTGCAGAACCAGACTCAGAACCAATAAAAGATTTGATGTTTTAAAAGGAATTATGCAAGAGTTGGACTCTAAGATCATCTGTCTTTTTCATCTTGAGAATCTTTGACTGAATGCTGCTGTTCCAAATAACAATGTACAATTATCAAGAAACTTATACGCAGCCATTTCTGACACTGACAGGGCTCTGAGGACGTTTGATTCTCATTCAGGAGCGTTTCCTCACGGCTGCGACTCGCAGCGCCGAACCTCCACAGCAGTGGAGGAAGGCCATTGTGCCAGCGTTTTTCTCTCCGGGTTCCCACTTCCCGGTGAAAGCAGTCCTGTGTGAAGCGCGCAGTCGGAGCTGTCCATTAAGTGGTGCTGAAATCTATTTCAGCCCAGCACGCCTTTTTGAAGGTGTCTGGATCAGTATCGGGGAGCTGTCCTCCTCGCCTGGTGCTGAAATCTGTGAGATTGAGCCTTTTAGCAAGGCTTTTTAACCTTTAAAAAATGTTCGGCCTTGAAGAGGTGATATGTCGCTGGGTGAGCCCCCCCCCCCCCCCCCCCAAGTGTATGTGGAATAGTCTTATTTAGTATTGTTGCATTGATTGCTTTGCCTCAAAATACCCTAAAAAATGTGCTTTAAGTGACTGATTTCTGCTCTTACTTTCTCTCTCTCTCTCTCGTATTTTCTTCTTCAGATGGGCTCGGAGATAATTTGAAAGAGCTATTCGCAGTCAGATCACTTTTCGGAGCGCATTATGTGAGGCCACATTCAAAGCACCGACTTAAAGCAATTCCCAGCCAAAGCCCTTTTAAATGCGTGAGGCAGCCATTGTCGTAATGACAATGGAGCCTTTTGAAAACAAGATGATGTCCATGCAGCACATGTTAAGAATCTGTCCTCAGCGTTTATTCGCTCTGTGAGAGAAACCGTGAATTCAGAGGGAAAACTCAAATAATGACAAACAACACAACACTGCCATTCCATTCCCAGCTCAGTTCACTCTTTTTTAAAGATATTTTCTTTTTTCTATTTTAAGGGGTTTTAGCCAAACAAATATCAAACTGTGACTAAGATTTGAGAGAAACTTAGGATCATATTTTCATTTGGTTTAAAATGGATTATATGATATTTACTTGCATTTAGCTGCATTCGCAGCCATTCATTTGAAAAGTAATTTTTCTTGATTTCTTGACACATGGATGCATGTACTCCCTGATTTAATCCTGGTGCAATATACAGTGAAATGTGCACAAACCCACCCCCCCCCCAAAAAAAAAAAAAAAAAAAAAAAAAACCCTCTCTCACAGCTGTTGCATTGTGTATGTTTTAACAAACCCACCCTGACAGCATCTTTCTGTAGCTGACTTTCCTGGCAGCATCACTGATATCTAACCCCACAAATTAAAAAATACACTTAAAATAATATGGAAATTTGATCCAAGCTTGCTTTTACAGAGGAGCAGTCAAGTTATCAACTAATAATGTAAAGATTCTGGGCTTTTCCATTGTAATAAAACCCATAGCATAATAACTTGCAATTAGCATAATAATATATTTAATAAGGTATCCAACAACTGAAACTGCATTAAAAGGAATTCTGTCAAATTGTAATATAACTGCAGCCTCTATTGAAAGAATACATATTAAAGTCTTTACTTCTTGGAAATAAAAGATTTTTTGTTTGTTTGTTTTTGCAGGTTTTGTGTGGTTTGCTCAACTTCATTGAGCAAAACAAGGTCTGCCATCCTCTCTCAGTTATGAGTTTAAATACCTTTAATTTGTGGCTTTATTACACCGAGAAAAGCCAAAATGATCAAATTTTTAGTTGTTGTCGTCAGTGGCTAGCCTTCCTTGTGAGCAAATGCATTTTCTCCACTTAGGCTCCACCCTACAGTACATAAGATGCATGACTGTGTGAGTGTGTGCACATCTCCTTGTATTTGCCCCATGATGGACTCTGTCCAGGGTTTTCCCTGCTGTTTGCCAAATAATACCTGAGACATGCTGCAGCACCTGTAACCCTGAGTTGGGCCAAGGCGTATTAAAGATGGATGCAGTTTAGATGCTGTTGCATTTATGTTACATCACTTTATCGATTGCATTTGATTCATGCGATGATGATCACACTGGGAGTGGGAGTGTCACGGTGCAGAAGCTCAACAGCCCAGCGACCACTGTGACTAACTCACAGTATATGTTCACGTATTTTTTACATAACAACCACCTATTCTGTATCCAGTGCAAACCAGGCATGTTGTTAAAAAAGATGAACATCTCTTCCGAGCTCAAAAGTCAACATGAAGCTGGAGGGAGCTGACTGGCCTCTGGCTCTGCTTTCCGGCGGCAGGCGGGACCGTTCACAGCGAGTATGCTAATGAGGACCGGGGCTGAAAACTAATTCAGAGGCACAGACGTGCTCGTCGGCCCCAGATGCCGGGGACCCGGGCACGGCGCTGGAATGTGGCTCTGTTGACATTTCACGGCTGAGTGGCGTGAAGGCTGATGAGTCACACCTGGCATAAAGCCGTGTAGCCATCCCGATGCATCCCCGCTCCGTCTGGATGATGCTGTCCGAGCGGCGTTTATGTAAAACGCCGCGCAGAGGCCGCTCACCGGGAAGAGGGAACGGGAGCGCAGAGATGGAAAAGCAATTACTTTTTCCAATATTCCGATGCTCGCCATCATGTATCGGAACAAATAGGGTTGGAAAAATTGAGGCAGTCCTTCCCCGCGACGCACCACCTGCCGGGAGTGTCAGAGTGAGAGTCTCAGACCTGCAGTGGTGCTGAGTGCCACTGCCGGAGTAATCACTTAGCCACGCCGGCCCAAACCTTTCTCTGGCCTGATATCGCTCTGATTTGCTCAGCAGGCCTCTTCCATCATGGACCACTCCAGATTTGAAGAACGAACACAAAAAAATCCCACAGGAGAGCAGATGGGAGAGGTCAGGAGCGCCTCTGACCACTGTGGCTTTTTACTGACGATCTCAAACCTTTTTAAGAGAACGACTCTCAGAGAGATGTTTCTGATTTTTAGTGACTGAGTTTTTAGAATACTTCCATCTAGGGATGGGAATCGAGAACCGATTCTTTGGTAGAACCGGTTCCTCATGCATCGAATCCAAGGAATCGTTTGGCTGTCTCCTTAACAATTCCGCTTATCGGTTCTGCTGTGTGCCTGACGACGTATCATGCGCGGAGCGCATGGACTCACACAGCGAGGCTGCGGTCCGCTCTGGCCCCGCTACAGAGCCGCGGACCGGAAACTTTCAGCAAGGACCCTATGTTTTCTCACTCTGGAGCCCTTCTGCTTCAATCTAAACAGAAACAAGTCGGTGCCAGATGGAATCTAGTTACGTGTTCCAAAATCTGTGATTTCAAAATAAAATCTGTCGCGTTTTTGCCTTCACATTGTTTTTTTGTAATTCTTCTGGTACAATATATAACAAACAACACAATCTAATCATTATATGCATTAGAAGAATGAACAATGTTGTACTTACTCATTGTAAGAAAGTCAAAGACACCAAAATTGCACAAAACATAGCTCTGTGTTGCCAGATTGGACGGGTTTCTGCACAATCAAGCTTCTTTTGAACCCGAGGTGAGTTGATGAAATGGTTTTGTGTTTGTGACGTGTTTTTTTAAATGCAAATCCGGTTTTTACGGTTTTAACATGCATTTTCTACAAAGATGGAGGTTTGGATTGCTTTCTATTGTTGGACGGTTTTAATATTATATTTAGGGCCGATCTGGCAACCTCCATCAGCTGACAGCAGACACACCTAGACTGTGTGAGTGACGGTGCTGCAGAGCTGGACCAGACACACATGGGCATTCAGTGTGAGGCTGGTGTAACTTGGTTTTGAGCTTTCCAACCTGGCGTCAGGAAGAAGCTCCAGAGTTTGGCTGTATTTCACACCAAAAGATGAAACTGGGGCTACTTGCAGCTTGCAAAGTTTTCATGGCATGGATATTTTTTTCTTCTGTTCAGGATGAAGATATTAAAGAGTTAATGCAAACACCCCATTTGTATTGTTTCATTTCTCACTCAATGAGAATCGATGAGAGAATTGATAAGGAATTGTATCGATAAGCAGTATCGATAATGGAATCGGAATCACTAAATTCTTAACAATTCCCATCCCTACTTCCATCCACCTTATTCCGTGTTACATACTGGAGCCCATTGCATCACTAAACATGTTTGGTGTTGAATAAAAGGAGGAAACAAAGTAAAAAACACATGCGTTTACATGGAGAACATGCAAACTCTGCAATTCAGCCAGAGATATCCTCACAGTGAGACAAGAGCCAGAACCACTGTTACAGAGTGGAGCTGTTACCACGGCGACATACCCAGGAAACACGAGCTTTGACATCAGATTGCGCAATTGATCAAGTGGTCTAGGTCAGTTATGACAGAACCTGGAATCCAAGAAGTATTTAGAATTATGAATTTACAAGTAAAACATAATGTTTTGTTTGTGCTTTGTACTAACAGCTAAAGAGAGTTGCAACAAATTTTTACACAACGCTTCAAGTGAAAACACATCGATTTTTTTGCATTTTTGTTGCAGAAAAGTTTCCATTTACATGACGACGTTTTCAAAACTGCCAGCTGAAGTGGGTTTCAAAAACCCACTGAAACGGCAGAAATGCTTCAGATGTAATTAGCATGTAGGCTCTGTTGTACCAAGCAATGGCAAAAACGTGGGTATTCAAAACTGGATTGCATTTCCAGTGACTCCAAGCACCGTTTTCGTGTAAACAGACCCCCCAAACCACAACAAACACTTTTGAAAACATCATGTAAAAGGGGGAATGAAAGAGGAGACTGGGGAATGAGTGGTTGAGTTGATGTGTTTCAAAACAGCCTCCATCTGCATCTGCTCGGTGCCACTTTTCAGCATCACTTAATGAGTGATTCCTGGTTGATCTCCCACAAGAGCCATGCAAACCATGAGCATGTCTACCTGCCATTTGGCACACTTCAGCAGGATCTCACTAATTAAGCTTTCACTTCCAGGATGCTGCCTTCAAACACAGTGAATCAGGTGGATTCTAACTCCTTCCTGATTAATCTTAAGTCCTCCTCATCTCCTTTGCTTCTCCCTAATATCTAATCCAAGCGTGTCGTGGGGAGTTACCGCGCAGCACAACTTTTGTCTTTGAGCCGTTCCATTACGCCCGGCGATTCTCCACACCGGGGGAGTAACTGCACCGTAAAAGGCTTTGATGTAGGAATTAAAGTAACACTGATAGATGGCTTTGGTCATATGCAATGACAGAATATGTTCTGGGAGAGTGGAGTCGGCCATAACTCAGAAAATACAATTTTTAAGATTCCATTTTCTCTACAAATGGGCGTGTTGGGACGCATTTCGCCGATGTGGGTGTGTGAGTGCATAAGCTCCGGGCCAACAAGGGAGCGTATATTCTACATACGGAGGCAGACACTGGAACAAACACATAGTATACCCCATTTAAATAATCACATACTTAGTGAGTTCAAGTTTTTTATGGCTTTTTGTTCCCTTTTCTCTGAACCCGCTGCATTCCTCTTCACTCCCTGTGTTTGATTCTCTGAGAGGCTCGATCCGAAAGCACGCCAGACTTCTCCATAATGTGCACAATCTCTTTCGTTCTCCGTGGCGTTAACAGGGATTTAATGCTTTACTTCTCCAAATATCTCAATTAAAAAAAAAGCCGCGTGTCCTCAAGGAAACAACTGTTTGCTTTAAGTAAACAACAACAACCAAAATAAAAGAAGAAAATCCCAGACAGACTTTGCTTTGGTTGATGCTTCCAAAATTAAATTGAGGAAAGAAAACAGAAATTCAATCTGTGCAACAATTTTTGGGTAGATTTTTCACACTGGCAGTCCTTATTTTGCCCGCACTTAATCCTCTCACTCTCAAGCCTCCACTATTTCTTTGCTTATTCTTATCCAGGTTTTTCATCTTCTTGCCTGTGGAGGCTATTTTAAATGTTTGCACAGAGAAACCTGTTGAGTTAAGCTTCCCGCTTGCAGCACAGCAAAAGAAACTGAGAAAAGGAGTGTGCATTTCCCAATTAAATGGTTAAATATTGACCTTGACCCTTCGGTGTCAGGGTTTGAATCAATTTGAAGAGCATCTGGTGTAAAAACAAGGCAACTCTGCAAAGTCTCAGTAAAACGCATGTGCTTCTCAAATGTGGCACCAAGTTAAACAGCCTGAGACTCTTTCCAGAGAAGAAGTGCTCCACCCAGGAGTTTCTGGATGTCAGACAGGAAATCTGCTGGGTTAATTGGAGGTGCCTGCTCAACAATAGCAATTATTTCCATGCACATAATCACCATCCAGCGATCGCGATCCTGTTTGGAGTAATTATAGAGCTATAATCACCACCAAAACAATGCATCAGAGATAGTATTTTAAGATCACGGCGAGTATCGACTGCACGGCTGTTTTAATTAGGCAGCGGCGCTTCCAGTTCGTCAGGCTGGCTGCCGGCTTGCTATTGGCAGTGAATTGATGAGGCGGGAGTGAGCGGATGGCTCCATTTGTTCGGACAGGCTGGCACCGCCAGTCAGTTAATTCCTAACTTTCCAGGATTGTGTGTTTAAGCAGAGCAAAAAAAAAAAACCCCTCCTCCCCAGGAGCATTCATCACCGCCGCCTCCTGTCCATTCGTCAACATCAGAGACACCGGGTTTGTGCGCGGCCGCACCGAGGCAGTTATTGTGTTCTCGACTGCCGCGGCCCGGCTGCACGGCATCCGTCACCGGCCAATAGGGCTTTGGCCGAAAGTGGCCGTCATTAGTTTGGAGCTGATTGATCGCGTGTTGAGAAGTTGTTTCGGTTTCATACATCATTCGCTGGATGGCGAATGCCGCCTGAGCTGCTGCAGGAAAAAAAAAAAAAAAAAAAGAAAAGAAAAGCTGCTAATGTGGTTTGGAGCCACAAGCGAACGGCGATATGAACACCGGGTGGCTGTCATTCTTTTTCATTTGTCAACACAACCATTCAATTTTCGATCGGTGCAGGCGGAATACAAATGCAGAGAGTGAAGCCATTCTAAATGTTGCATTTTTAAATACGCACCGACAATCAGGAATATCAATTAGTGTGTTTCTGTTGCGTCCTGCGCAGTTGTGGTCGGTATCAGAGCCTCGTTCATTAGTGAAATGCTTCCAGAAGTGTTTGATGGATTGCCTTGGCATTTCCTGCACTTACTTATGCATTCATCTGGCTGGTGCCGCCGTTATGCTTTGTTGTATCGTTTATGACACTATACTGCCATTAGCCAAGGTTAACAGCCATCAACTGCTCCACGCCTCCATCCATCTTCCGTACCAGCTTCCTCCGGCTCAGGGTCATGGAGCTCCAGCATATCGGTACGTCAGAGAGGAGAGCGGAGCAAAATCTGGAAGAGGGAATCACGCAGTCCCAGCAGCGTGTCTTTCCAGATTTCGCCGTTAAAAGAAAAGCATCAGTCGGCTGTTAGCTTAGCTGTTAGCCACCGGTGAACTAGCAAGTTTTGAACAGTTTCTTTACTCTCCAACATGACTGGGCGGGACGCGATCTCACGCAGCGTGACCCGGACAGAATTGGACAGTTTGACAGAGACGGAGAAGTCCGGTTGTTTTGGTGGATTGTGACACCCGGAGTGTGAAAGACGCCGCGGCCGACGGTTCTGCTCTCAGCCGTGATGCCTCATGTTTGAAAGTAAAAGTTACATTAGTAACTTATTTCATATCAGAAATGTCATTAAACATTTCTAAGTAGCTACGTATAGTTGGTGGTTCTATATGTTCATTTAAAAGAAGAAACATTCACAAAATTGGAAAACTGACAGTACAGAAAAGGGGGGATTGTAGTTGGAGCAAATTTTATTTTGATTTTTTTCTCTGCATTTCACACATTCCTGCCTCAAAGACAGTTTGTGGAAAAAGTTTTTGATTAAAAACAGCAGCCGCATCAACATTAGGCTATTATTTTGAGGTTTTACATGATTCAGCTTAGTAATGTTTTTTTTTTTTTATTATTTGTTTGTGGAGCTGTAGACAAAGTAACAAATACAAGTTGCTTTTTTCTTTTTTAAACCACCTAATTTATTAAATCATTTTTTTGTTGTTGATATTGAAGATTGGATTGTTTAGATCAGAATAAAAACTTTTTTAGCCTTGTGTTTAGCCAAAGTTTCAATAAACAGCCACGAACCCCCCCCCCCCCCCCCCCCCCCCCCCCCCCCCCACCACTTCTAACATTAGCTACATGAGTGTCACTTATCGTCCATTTACCATTATCAAGGTGTAAACTGATCAATATATCAAGATGTTGAGGCCTGATCGCCCAGCCTGAGTAGGGAGTCACTGAGGCCCCATTTCAACTTCATTTCAAAATGAAAACTTTGGTCGCGTTTTGGGGGTCCGTTTGCACAACAACAGTCCTCAAAGCCACTGAAAATGCAACTTTTTCAAACTGCTCCCACTGTTAATGTTTACAGTGTCTTGTTCTCTGTGCATGTGTTCGGTTTCATTACAGAAACTACTAATAGCACTCTCTAGTGGCCCAACATAAACACATTTTCAACTACATTGAAAATGTTGCATAAAACTTTTGAAAAATGAACGATGTTAGAGATGGCTACATGTGGAGGGATGCAACATCTGGCAGCAATGAAATGGACCCATCACAGAAAAACACCACAGAATTTCTGCTGGAATCCAACTCAGAAAGTAATTTGACAATTTAAGGTCCAACTTAAGTGTGAAGATTGCAGGTTCTATCTGAACCTGTTTCCATTTTCTGAGGCTTTTCGTGAATTTATGTGTAAATTATTGCCTCTACTAGTTATGAACTTGCAGTTTTCGGAATCGGCTGGATTCTCTGTGTCTGCATTGCAAACAGGCGACACAAGTGTTCACACACATTCCAGGTTCATTGGCAGTAAGATGTTTCCATTAGCTGAATTTACCGCGTTTCCAGAACCTCCCAGCGCCGGGAGCCGAGCCGTGGAGTCTTTTTGCTTTCTGGTGACTTGAAGACGTCGCCGTTGTCTCCATTCAGCTCTTGCTTTTCTCTATTCTGCTGGCTCTGGAGTAGCTTCCATCCACATTTACAAAACAGAGAAAAGCGCTTTTCTTTGTAGACTATTCAATGCTGGTATGTGAATGTTGATAAAACCCAACTTTCTGAAGGCCTTTTGGTTTGAAAGTACATTACAAAACAGCGGCTTGGCACAAAAACAACACAATGATATCTCCTTCAAGGATTTCTTTTCTTTGAGGCTGTCGTCTTTTTTTTTCTTGAAGCGCAGGCCTTTCTCTGCTGGTCACATGGACACACGCTGCAGATACTCATTTGGGACTAAAAAAAAAGACGGTAATTGACTTCACCCAATTGTCACCTGATTTTAATTCACGTCTGGATGCAGCCCTCCAGTATAAAGAGAGAGACCGGAGACCGAGGTATTAATTAACATTAAGTACATCTCTGAGCAAATCAAAGTGAGTCATTTCCTCTCTGTTTAATGGGAATCGTACCAACGCCCGCTGCAGACGTGATTAATAAGACGGGCTCGTGAAAAGCGGTTCGCTCCTTATCTTGAAATGTAGACAACATGAGAGGTCGCTTTCAGCCTCGCTGCGGAGTTTTCCTGCTTTAGTTTCAAAGATTTCGAGAAAAGTCTGAAAGTGTCTGAACTTCATTAGCAGCGGTTTTTCTTTCTTTCTGTCTCTCCTTTTTCCGTTCCTAACAAGTCCCTCTTTATCACAAAGACTTCATCCTCTGGGTCATAACTTTTTACAGCCACTCGTGTCTTAAACATAATTTCCAACATTCTCAGTACTGAGTGTTATTACTTTACTGCCGCGGCTCCAGTGTCATATTTAATCCTGCTACATTACGCTCAGCACCATAACTTATGCATCGCTGCAGCAGAGCTTTCTTTCCATATTCACACAAACAAACTGATGCAAATGTTGGATTTGAATGCTGGACAGACAGTGTGCAGTGGTTATGCACTGCCACCTCACAGTGGGGAAGTCCCTGGTTTGAGTCCAGGAAATGTTTGGATTTGTAAAGTATGCTCTGTGCCACAACAGAGAAAACCTTTAAAGTTTAAAATTAAAGGTTATTATTTCATTGTTTTAACCAGTTCAACCCACTCACGGTGAAACTGGGTTGTAACTGGTTCCTGAACTCCCGTGTGTTTCACACCCCTGACCATAGTGAGATAGAATACCTGAAAAGGCGAAGACTGAGTTCTAGTTAAAGTCTGGTGATGAGGAATTTATACTTAAATACAGATAAATCTTGAATTAAAGGACTCCAATAGTGTCTCAATCAACTTGGAGAATTCGCTTGTGTGTTGCTGTTATTTAGTATTATGACTGTATGAATGTAGCTGCGTTGCTGGAATGCGTTAGCTGTGAACTGGTGATTTTCATACCCTTATAGTTTTTTTTTTGTTTTTTTTTTTTTTTGTATGTTTTTGATATTTTCCAAGGGGGTTGTCCAATTTTCAAATGCCATGCAGAATTTGGCATAAAACCTGTTAGAAGATAAGAAGGCAAACTACCCTCATACATACAGCTCTGAAGAAGTGAAACTTGTGTGCATTTAGGGCTGCTAAGGCCCCATTTACACGATAGTGCTTCAAATTAAAAAAACATCTTTTTTCCAATTTCATTTCAGAAAAGTTTCATGTTTCAAACTGATGTCTGTTTACATGGAAATGGCAGAAATGCTGATAATTACGAAACTTTAATTTCGGGCCACTATTGATTGTTTTTGAGATGAAACCACAGACAGTGTGCGAAGAACAATACTCTTTAAACGTTAACAATGGCGAGAACACAGACATTCATTTGGATAGACAACCAAGTTGGATTAGATGTCCAGAAGAACTGTTTACTACAGCTGATGTGAGCCCATGTGCAGCAGCAGTAGTGACTGCAGTATCAATGACTCTGAGCACAGCCAGGCCCTAAAATACCACAAAAGTTTGGAATTATCACTTGAAAATGTCTAAAGGAGGCCCTGTAATCCAATAATATCCATCCATGAGAATGAGTTCAGCTTTGAACTCATAAAAAAGGCAAAAAGGTAAATCTGATTCATCTAAAACCCACAACAATCAAGATGAAATAACTTGTGATTCAGTAATCTGAGGAGATTGGAGTAGATTAATTGGCTGTTTTTTGTTTGTTTGTTTTTTGTTTGTTTTTCCGGTGAATAAACAGACATTGGCTCGTGCGTATGATCGAAATGGAAAAGCGCGGGGTGTCCTTGTGGTCGCGCGTGCATAATTCATGAACGCGGATTGCTCACCGGTTCACAATTAAACTTTCAGACGCCTAATTCCGGTGTACATTTTTAATTGATCACACGCTCAGGTTGGAGCAAATTGCCTCGCGCTCGGAGCCGCGTCAGTGCGCACGCGGAATATTGAGGGGGCTCGCGCACGCCGGCGTCCCGCATGAGGCGTTTAAGGAAGAGATGCGCGCCTCTCTCTCTCTCTCCCTCTCTCTCCCTCTCTCGCAGTCTCCTCCTCCTTCCTCTGAGAACCTTTCCCCTTCTCTCATCTCGCGCTGTGCGTCTTTTCCACCACTTGTTATTTCGCACCTTGGTCGCTGCGAAGCCTGTCGGCGCCGTGAATAGACCGCTTCTTCTTCCTCCTCCTCCTCCTCTTCTTCCTCTGCACCGGTGTATCTTTCTCTATTTGCATTCCTCTCCTCCTCCTCCTCCTCCTCCTCCTCTTCCTGCCGGGGAAACAACAGTTTCTCCAAGCTTTGGGGGAAGAATCATGACCACTGCGAAGGAAGGCAATGCACCGTCGAAAGCGGCTCAGCAGCAAGACCAGGTACAGCCGAGCCGCGCGTGCACCTCCTCCTCCTCCTCCTCCTCCTCTCCTCTCCTCCATCCTCTCACTTCTCCATCCTCATGAAGCTGCATGTCGCGCCGCTTCGATGTGATTTTTCCAGCAGACGCTGCGGTGACTTTTCTCTCTCTCTCTCTCTCTCTCTCTCTCGCTTGACCGATTGAAAACGGTTCAGGGAGGGAAGCATGTCATCTACCCTGCGTTTGGAAGCGGCTCCAGTTTATATATGTATTTCACCTCCTCGTTTATTTATTTATTATTATTTTTTTTAATTCTAATGGGATCGTTATTCCGCTACTTTACGCACGGGAGGAATTTCCCCAACGCGCGCGTCACCTTGCAGCAGGACGCTCCGATCAACCCAACTCAAATCAGATTATTAAAAAAAAAAAAATATTCCAGTAAATAAAAGGAAGAAGTGCGGCTCCTGATGGGATCTGCTGTTATAAATAGCAGCATTCTCCCCCTGTGTGCCACGATCGGGGCTTTAAATGCTCGGACCTCCTCAAACAGCTCGAGTTTCCTTTCAACACTGTTGCATTTCATGGCTTGGTGCATGCAGGGTGTGCTGTTCTGTTTTTTTTTTTTTTTTATTCGCATCCTCTCATCACTCAGACAGTGATGATGGAGCATCTGTTGACCCGCCTCCATTAGATGTACCACAGCCCACAGACTTTGCCCAAATAACACAGGAAGTAAAAGAAAAATAGATGGATATCATTTCCCTGCATGAATATTTCATGATGGCTGATAACTCAGTTTTCTATTGTGCCGTGTTAATATCAAGGTTAACAAATAGCACTCCTCATGCAGCACATGGAGTGGAATCCTACTTTTTTTTTTGTGCTGATTGCACCTGTTTTGAGGGTTTCCGCACATACAGAAAGTTTCCAGCTGAAAGTTTGTGCGAGAAAAATCAGGACCAGATTTTGAAATTGAAACCAAATCAGCAAATTATAAGTTGCAAACTGCTTGTATTCAGACAGCGTGCAGCTCTTATAAAGAGAACTTAACATGAATTCAACCACAGTTTCTGTTTCATGTTGGTCTGGATTCGATAGCGGGGCATTTTGTGAATATTTTTTGGGTTTTCTTACTGCACCCTGCACTGTCCTGTCTTCTGGTTCCACTGACTCTTCCGCTCTGTTCTGTTTATCTGCAGATTTTCCAAACATGCAGAAGTGGCTCAGAAATGCTTGTAATCAAGGTTCGGCACTTCTGTATCAGAGGTGTGAAACTCATTGTAGTTCATTTAGCCAGGTTTCATCTCAAGTCCAGAGTGGTAAAATAATGCCATAATAACCTTTAATTTCAAACGTTAAAGTTTTACTTTGTTGTGGCGCAGAGTGTACATGATGAAGATGTTGATATTTTCACAAAACCACGGCTGCATCACTGATATCTCAGCTCTGCTCTGTTATTTATTATTTATTTTTTTATTTTTTATTTTTTTGTGCTTGCTACTCTTAAGAGAAAACAAAAATCAGTGTTTTATTAGAATTTTTTTTTTACCATTACTCGAGCGGACCGGTTTTGTCCCATTGTCCTTATGTTTGACACCCCCGATATAGAAACGTTAAGTAAAACAGTAAGAGTTAGGACAATAACTGCTAAAACTAACAGATTAAGCGAGACGATGGGTCAGAAGCTCACTGAAAATGTACCAAGTAATTGTGTTTCAGTAATGTCGGACTATGTAACACATTATTGCTGAGACAGGGATAGACATTGTGGAAATGAGCCTTGAGCAAATTAAGGCTCTGAATTCAGATTTCTGTACATTTAAATTCCATTTCACCTTGGAAACAGTCTCTCTGCATGTCTGCTGTTGCTCTCCGTTCAAGACAGTGTTGTTTGCATTAATTTGTGTCCACATGTTCTGTAGATACATATTGTTCGTAATATATCTTTGATGGGACTTTTCTGATCACTGATTCAGTTCAGGAGTAAAGAGGAGTTTAGAGAAATAGTTACTGCTGTGACTAACAGGTTTAGTTCTTGCTGAAGCTACAAGCTCAGTGAAACATCGGTGTTATTTTTAGCCCGTTTCTGCCTTGAATAGTGGAATTACAGTGTTATGATTCTTTATAGAGCAATGGCGTCCGTGCCGTTCAGTCAACATATTCAGATTTCTTGGTTAATTCTTTACAACATCTGTCCAAAGCTGTATGCAGAGTGGATACAGAGGTGTGAAACATGAGGCCCGTGGACCAAAACCTGAATGCATGAAGCTCCAATCTCACCAAAACCGAGTAGCGGACACAACACAGAGGCTCGTCAGTGATGCTGCTATGAAAGCTAGCTAACAAGTACGCTCAGTTGCCACAATAAAAGACACAAGTTAGCTTGAGATTAAAGGTTATTATTGAGTCAAGACGAAATTGGGCTGTTTTTGGTCAGTGTTTTTCACCCGTGTTTTTAGAACTACTGAAGCTTTCCTCCAGTAAACAGCAGTTCGATGAAATAGTAACAGATCTAAACAACAGTTTTGGTCATCAGCACAGAGAGAGACATGATGTGTAAAGAAAGCTCATAACAGAATACCTGCTTCCACTGGAGCGATCCCTCCATCTGCCCCCACCTCCTCCCTCCACCTGCCTCCGAATGACAGAAAAGGTGAGAGGGACAGCCGCCTTCATCCTGCCAGGCAGACAATCTTCCCCCGCTGCGATTCAGCAGCAGACGGCCTCTCGCTCATCCGGAGGCAGCCAAAGGTTCCTCCAGCGCAACCTTGCAATATTCCCTGCTCGTCTTTTGCATGCGTGCAGGAGGAAACATCAACAGACGAGCGTAGAAACGTCAGGATGAGTTCAGATGATTCATAACGGGAAAAAAGCGAGAGATGATTGTAAACATGAAGGTTGATGCTCATTGAAAAAGGCCATATGCACTGTTTTACTCTTCACTTTTAATGATTTTACCCTCAGAAAAACTCTTTTCAGTTTCTTTTTTTCTTGTTTTTTCAAACTTAAATATGTGCTTATTGCAGGGGTGCACCGATACTTTAAATATTATGTGTTGTGAGCGATGAGAGGATGAGCAGTGGCTGTGGTTTTTAGATTCTTTATAATGAATGACAGTGACAAAAATAAGACAGATTCTAAGTTGTGTTCTGCCAAAATATCAAGAGGAGGGTAAATTAGACATTTAATTAGTATTTGCGTTGGCAAAGAGTGAAAGGTTAGTATTTGTGGTTTAATAAAGTGGTACTCCAATTTATTCATCTGTTATGGTAACTGTAAAGATTATTCACTCAAGTCCCATAAATACTGATAACCGTTAACTCTTGATCAAAGACTAGAAGCGGTTCCTCATTCAAACATTTCAGCAGAATTTTCACATTTTCTCTGAAAATATGACAAAATGATTATTTTGCTGTGAGTAAACTAGTCATTGAAGCATTTTTTGGCATGACAAGCTTTAAAAACAAAAACAAAAAAAACCCCAACATATTGCAATCTTTGTTTTCTATTACACCATTATGTGAAAAATTATTCCATTTTTACAACATCAGGTTGTTCTAATCCTTCCCAAATCACTGGATTCTAAGACATCAGAGCAGAAATTACAGCTACTCCTGGCAGAAAATGACTCTTTCTTATTAATCTTGAAGAAGATTAGAGAGCTGCCGATGCTGTGGCGTCAGTGGATGGTTAATAGTGGCTGTCAGTGGATTCTTCCTCAAGTGTGAAGCTCCAACAAAGTGAAAAATTGCTCGAAGCGTATTGCCTTGTAAAATCCACACTGCAACATAGACATGCATGTTCGCACACAGGGAACTCATTCACACACACACACACACACAGAGCGGCTGTGATTACGTGAGGTCCTGTTGTGGCCTGCTGATTGATGGTCTGCTAGCAGGGCTTGTGGTCCAGGGACAGAGGACGGAGATGGAGGGCAGCTCGCCGGAGATAGCCGGAGCGGCGGCGGCGGCTCTCCAGTAATCAAGCAGCCGCAGCGTCGCTAACCCTCATTACTGCAACAAGGTGGAGGTTGCGGGGCGGCGGGAGGTCAGCGGCGCGCTTGCAGAGGGAGAGGCGCTCTGGACTAATTCAAAGCCGCTGTCAGAATGCACTTATCTTGGGGTAATTACTAAAGACAGCGCTGTAGCACCAGCGCGGCGCGTTTGGAAACGTGAAAATCTGACACGGGCGAAGCCGTCCAGTGGAATTAATGACACGAGTGGCGTCCGCTGCCGTGGAAGTAACTCGGAATTAGTACTTGATAACAGCTAGTATAGTGCTTTGAAAACATAAATAGAAATGTATGACTGCTTTATTACTTTTTACCCTATCTCCTTCAATCAAGCTGTAATATTGCTCATTATGAATTCAGCAAAAGTTACATCAGTTATCAGCGGGAAGATGCTCTATAATCTGGATGCCCTTGAAAGAAACGGCCTTATGAGCTCATGAAAGCAACAGAATAAATAGCTGCTAACAACGGCAAGCATGCAGAAAGCTTTTAAAAAGGGGATCTGTCATGTCTTGAAGCTCCTAAAGACTCATTGCTCATGTGGATACAAGCTAAATAATGCTGATGCTGCTTACAGTTGACGTTGCTTTTAGGAAGATGGAGTTGGGCCTTGGATCACTGATGCATGATTTGGTAAAATAATCTCCTTTAGCAATGGAACTAACCATTTCCAGACAACTAAATCTCAGTTTACAAGACAACTTTCCAAGAGAAAACAGATTGTTTCAGGAAGCAGCAGCTCTGCAGTGGTTTTTCAATTTGTAATGTTTTTCCACAATTTTTGTGGTTCCAGTCACTTTCCCACTGAAGAACACACTCGAGAACTGTGATTCTGGGGCGCCCCTTCAGCATCTGACACTCATTCGCCGTCCCAGCTGGCTCGGTAAACACGTGTCTCGACTTAAAAAGCATCAAAATAAAGATATCTCATTCATTACTGTACATTCAAATCCCAGTTGAGCTTGAATTCGGGCTCACAGCATCCAAGATTTAATGGCTGGGGCCGCCGCGGGGGACGCCTCCACCATGCAGGCCATTAACCAGTCTTTCTCTGCCTTTTCCACTCGTGTGTGTGTGAGAGAGAGAAACTGAGGAGGCCTTGGTGTAAGGCAAGCTAAAAGGACAGCCTTGGATGCAGTCGGAGGGGAGATGAAAAGCCGTCCTGTTAAAGTTGATTTCACATCGTGTCACAGTCGTCCAGAAACGAGCGACTTTCGCGGGAGTGGATTCGGCGCCAGAACCCGAGATGTTGCCACTGCGGCAGCTTGAGTAGCAGCTGAGCTGAGCAGCCTGCGCAGAAAAAGACATCCGAGGGCCAAAGAGAGAGTGAGAGAGCGGAGTCATAGGACTCACACTTACTCACTCCCAGGCTTTTTGCCGCCGCCGCGTCAGGGACTGTTTTTATTTCTCTTCCTATTTGAGACTCAGGAATGTGCCTCTGCTATTTTCACACCCCTCAGCTCTTTGTTGACGGGTGACAAGAGGTGGCTGGTGTTGGTTAGACACCCCATATGATGCATGTCACTGTATGCGTCCTTCTTCTGGCCAGCAGTGGAATTAATAGTGACACACACACGTTACTCACACTGCATGAAGAGAAAACTCCTCGAGAGAAAAAGCTGTATGTTAACAGTTTACTATATGTTATATTCTAGTTTAGTGAGGCAGAATGAGACAAAAATATCAAAAAATATCATTTCAGAGACAGTCTTTCTTTTCTTCTTTTCTTTTTCCTGAATGAGCCAGTTTCGTCTTGCAGTACGATTTTTCACCAGAAGGTGGTGTATTGAGTTACGCTGCAATAATTAATCGACTATTGAAACGGCAAGTCGACTATTCAGATTGTGTACCACAAACTATGAAGCAGTTGTTATTTAGCTATTTTTTTAGTTTCCGTTGCTTGCTGAATTAATAAATCTGACAATGAAAATGTTTTAATTTAAAATTTGTCAATGAAAGTCAATGCTGGTACAAAATGTAATTAAAAAATTGTTTCATAAATTGGAGCAATGTTTATACAAACTTGGACTTCTTGGACTTCTTTAGATTGTATACATTTAGGAAACAGTTTTTCACTCCATACTGTAAAGCATGGTTGAAAGGACTGCCAGGGCCACACGCTGTCCTGTGTGTACTGTAGATGCAGTCGTATATATCAGCTTTTACTGTGTTTCGTAGTTTGTTCTGGATGTAGTGTCAAGAACCCGATCCAGCTCTCTCCCAACGTTTAATCTCTTGTGCCTCGGCACACAGCCAACGACAATAAAACCAGCATTTTCTTCTGGATCCAGAATATCAGCCTGATCCCTACCAACCAGATACATTCCTTCAAAACCAGAACAAGGACTCAACATCGCCACCCGGTGTGGCTTGAATTCCACGTCGTGCCCCTTTCAGGAAGGTTCTTGTGTACTGGTGTCAAACATGGATGAGAGAGCCGTTTGTTTGAAACCAGGCTTGTCTGCAGAGAGCTGATAAATCCGAGCAGAAAATGTTGAAAATACTTGAAAGTCAAACTAAAATATTGACAGACCGAAGCCGGAAGGGATCCGACGCCGTGCGGGTGGTGAAGGGTTGAAAAGTTGTCGAAACGATGATATCTGACGGGTTGCTTTATATATTTACTTTTAATTGCCGATGTTCTGGTGGAGCCGCTGCCTCGATATAAAGCTTCAGTCCTGAGTTCTCACACAGTGATTAAAGTCCACGCAGATCACAGCGCGACCATCTGATCATCACCCGCTCAGCATGAAGAATGCGGCGTGCTTTGCACGACCGCTGCAGCGATACGGCTTCTCTTACCTTTTTCCGTTTAACAAACGGGCGCATGAAGTAACGCCGGCGCCATCCTCTCCCCGTCGGCCTGATGTAAATTCACTTTCCAGAGCCGTCTCTCAGATAAAGTTTCCATTTGTCAAAGTGAACAGAAATACCACGTTTAAGTCAATGTCACCTGGAGCCCGTGTGAGCCGAAGGTCACAGATTAGTTGTTGAAAGCAGATTTTCTGTGCGTTTCATTTGCCTTCCTCCATGTAAAATAGAAGAATTTCACTGAATGTCAGTTTCATTACATGTGTTTTTACTTTCCCCGTGTATGCCTGTGTAAAATACATAAGTTATTGTGCCTGATGTCAGTTGATGTTTGCTGGGCGGCGCAGTGCAGCGGTGGCGAGCACTCTGCAGTCACAGTTGGAATATAGCAGGGTGAACTGCTTGCGTTGTGGAGTTTGCATGTTCCACCTGCACATTGCGTGGGTTTTCCCAATCAATTCAATTCCTCATGTTCTCTACATGCATGTGTGTGGCAAGTTTTGATGTCATCAGTCTTTAAAACTGATTAAATTCTGCACTGTGTTGGATGGATTTCCTGGTTTGGGGTAGGATACAAAGTTTTTTTTCACTTTATTGCTTTCCACCGATTCGGAGTGGTTTTCATTTCCAGAAATAAGTACATCAAACCAACCAAAAAACTCCAATTACAGAATGTTTTGAAGTGAAAATGGAAAACTTTTTTTTGTTTTGTTTTGGGTGTCAGGTTTCATGACAGCAATGCTTGGAGTCACTGAAATTACAGTTTTGTTTTTTAAATTTGGCTCCCAAGGTCAAACATTTTGAATACCATCTGTCTTTGTGAAAACGGGGGAAAAAGCTACTTTTTGAGTCTTGAACTCCGTCTCTGTAGAAATGAATGGAAAAATACAACTTTTGAAAAACTATCTGGCTCGACCTTCTTGGAAACCAGGGAGAATGTGGCGTTTGTGTCAACAGTGTCAAAAACAGTGGTTGGAGAATAACGACACGCTCCAGCCTGTTTGCTTTGTCTGTAAATTGTCAACCTTTGTTTTGGTGCTGGTTACGGTGTTTAATGCTGCATTTCTATTTGTTGCTTAGTAACATAGCAGCTGTGTGATGTAACCAGAAAATGAAATTTCAGATAGCCGGATAGTTCTGTCTTCAATAATTCACACAATTTAATTTCAGTCCATAAACCATAACTTGTTGGTTCTTGACCGATAGAACTATGCATGAGGTATTTGTGACACTATTAGCTGCTACATGACGTTTGCAGGTCTCCAAACTTTAAGGCACAGACCGGACCACTTTGAAAAGTTCCACATGCAAAATGCTGAAAGCGTAAAGTGCAACAAAAAACAAATACAACCTTTACCCACCTCCTGGGGGACACTTCTTCATATGTATGAGATTCCACTAAACTCCTAACTGTATATCCTCTGCATAATTCTTTTTTCTTCGCCCCTTTTCTTTAGTTTATTTCAAGGTTTCAGTAACTTTTGCCTCCAGCTGTAACTTTGGAGAGATGAGCTCCTTCAAGATTTAACCTGTAACTTTACCAGGCTGTTTGTGTGCTGTTGTTTTTTTTTTCTTCTTTTTTCTTCACTCAACAGGCGAGTCTGAACCGATCTGGCAAAATCAGAAAGCGATGAAATCAATATTTTTTTTTTTTCAAATACTAATAGATAATAGTTCCATTTCTCCTGGTTCCTGAGTGTCCTTGACTGTTAAGAGCGACTGGGAGATGGATTTAGAGGAAGATTGGACGCCCCTAATGTTTGTGCCATAGTTCATCTTAAGGGCAATTATGGACAATTGAGCCGTGATGTTGGGCTCTGAAGTGGAGATTAGAGGCCAGATTGCCAGGCAGACACACCGCCATTCATCACCACTGTTGTCATGATTTAAACGCTCCTCACCGCAACGGCTTATAAAGCAGGAGAGGAGGAGGAGGAGTGATGAGGGGGCCTTTAATATAGCAATAAATATTCAGTGTTTGGAGCAATGGTCAGACTAAATGTCATGACAAACCTCCATCTCGCTAACAGTCGGCGCCGACACCAGGTGTGAACGCTGGAGTTTCCAAATAGTGCGTAAAACTGCCTCATTTAGACAAAAGGTCAACATTTGGTTAAAAAAAATCTGTTTTTGCTTCTTTGTTGGATCCTAATTGCGTCTCTAAGGTATGGCGGTTTAGACAAAATATGCGTGTAGTTGAGCTTTTTCCCTGATCTCATTTCCATAATAGACGCAGCTCATAATGAATTGTAAAGCAGGCCGTCGTCATTCTGCCCTCTGATTCTATCGAACAAACATTTCAAATCATTTCCTGCCATTATCTGCTGTACATGCTTTATTCAAATCAGGATCACAAATCAGTATTTCAGTATATTTTATCTGGAAATACTTGTAATGAACGTTAAGGAGCTTTACGAATCAGAGTTAGAAAAAGTGTCTGAATGTCTCAAATTCACGGCTTCTTGACAGAATGTTCAGTATTACCTTAATGGTATGATCTGGTTCATGGTCATGTTTTTGTGTTTTGAGATTTGTTCTAAGTAAAATCATTTTCTCTGTTGATCAAACCGTGTTCAGCCATTCAGTTGACCCGTTTATGCTGTTCTGCCGTCGTGTTGCCTGAGTATGAAGCTAATCACGCTTTCATGATGGATCTCCTGGAGGCGGCCATACTGTACAAGAGCGACTTGAATGCTCCTAAGTAGGAGTTATGCCAAAAGTCATTGTTTAAACTTAGGGCCCTTTTGCACCAGCCCTGTAAAATCAGGACTTTCTGGGAAAATCCTCACATTTGAACGCTCTCCTGAACTCAGATCTAGATCTTTCTGGCAAACCCTGGACCCTCAGGATCACCTGGTCTCGATCCAAATCTGCAGACTCTCCAACCGCTGCAGCGAGAGGACGCCATGTGGAGCGCAGTGCATTTGAACAGCAGAATAAACAAAACCAACGGCACGAGTCAGAAGAAGCAAACA
This sequence comes from Salarias fasciatus, assembly GCF_902148845.1. NCBI lineage: Eukaryota > Metazoa > Chordata > Actinopteri > Blenniiformes > Blenniidae > Salarias > Salarias fasciatus. Next base: position 7,802,804 of record NC_043753.1, read on the forward strand.
CACAAAGGAAGAGTTAGAAACTGTCTGGTGGGCAGACATGGAGTGGTGAGGAACAGCAGGCGCTGACTGAATGATGATTGTTTGTTGTTTAGCCGCTATCCGGCGGCTGGGGCGGGACTTCTGGTTTTGGTCCGCACTAATCAAATGAGCCGGATTTCTTCTTCTGCGTGTCTTGTCAGTGTTAATTTCGACCGACGGCGCCCCCAAACGAGCAGTTTTGGGGTTTGGTCCGTCGATAGTCCGCTCTCAAGAATGCAGTGTGTAGCAAGCTGAACCAAACGAAGGTGTGAAAATTCTTGCGCCCTACCCCCCCCCCCAACCTACACAGGAGAGCCGAGTCCTGGACTTTCCTGGTGGGAAAGCAGCCTGAGAAGCAGTTGTTTTAATGTTGTTTGTTGGCACGAAGCCTCGGTGTTTTTGTGCATATCCATATTTATACAGCAGGAAACTCTTCCCAGACCGCCATTACAGACGAAATCTGTATTTCTGACTTTCTTCAGACCTGAAGCGTCGAGTCTTTCCTTCTTCCCTGTATTTCCTCTTCCTGATCGCACTTAGCCGAGCCTATTGTTGCATTCATATCAGCCTCGGCAGCCTCGCGGTGCACAGATGATCCAGATAAACCGTTTGGATGCCTCCCTGTCATCCTTCGGTACACACACTGGTGCAGATACCAGCTTCCCTCTCACACTGCCAGTTTGTTCTCTCTGCCCCTCCGTCTGTGTGAACGGCGGATTGATTCGTTCCACTCCCGTTGTGAATTTGCTGGAAGCGCTGTTGTGAAATTTTCATGTTGAAAGGTCAGACACACGCGCCGGTGTTCAAACGGCGAAGGTACTTCTGACACGATCGGCGACAGTTTCAGATAATAAGAAAACTCTCTGAATTAGCTGAAGGAGGAAGAGGAAACGCAGTTTATTCTATTCTTGCTTAGTGAGTTTGTTGATTGCAGAATGTTTGGAGTTGTGCCGTCGATGCACGGGAGGAAGTTTCTGAATGAGAAGCGCTCGGTTACTATGGTTGCGGGTGCTTTCTGTACGCGGAACAAAAATAGTGAGCAGCTCCCATTAATCATGCTTTAGACTGTCGAGAACACATCAGGCTCGATCTGTGTGTTTGTGTGTGGATGAGAATAACAGGTAATGCCTTCCTGCTCTTCCCTTCATTTGCATGTGTTTATCTGCGCCTCGCCTCGGTCCGTTCCAGCCGCTTTTTGGCCTTATCGACCCGCCGTAATGAGGAAAGGCGATCCGGAGCCGCCGTGTTCCGCCGGGCCCCTAATTGAAACGTTGAGCGTTTCCAGCTTCGTCGTCGGCCCCCCTCCGGGGTCCCACCGTCGTCCCGGTGCCGCCGCCTCCTTCTTGTCGGTGACAAACATTCAGAGGAGCGAGCGCCAGTCACGACCGATAAGCAGGTAATTGCCTGTAGGCTCAGATGCGAATTAGGAGGAGCTCCTGCTCCGGCTCCATTGGACATGCTGCCAGCGGTTGTTTGTGCCACAGTCGGGGGGGGGAAGTGTGACAGCTCAAAGTGATACGCCAAGCTGCAATGTCATTAGCCTTGTTTTATTCAAGTTCACTGCAAAAGCTGCAAAAACTCAAAATCTTACCAAGTTCATTCATCTCGTTTTCAGTCAGAATGTCTCATCCCACTTGATTTAAGATATATTTAAGATAGAGAGCCTTATTTCTTGATTTAAAATTGTTGTATCAAGATATCTTGATATATGCTGGCAGAATTTGGTGTTAAGCTTTTTTGAAACCAACCCTCTTTTTATTATTTGCTCGGGATGAAGTGGCAGAGCAACGTCGGAGAAATGTCAGAATCAGAAAACCTTTATTGATCCTCCAAAACAAAATTCCTTTATGTCACATATGCTCCTAACTCAAGGGTCAAAGAAAGTAGGAAAGCACAAAATATATTAATCATCTTTCATGAGTGCACATACAAATAAATAAATCAAAACAAAAAGATGAAATGAGCGTTGCTCTGTGTCTTAAAAAGGATAAAATATGACATTTTAGGATTGCACATTATGTAGTTATTGCACAGGAATATTGCACATTAAGAATTTTTTATTTGCTTCCTACATGAGAGTGATTTGAGTTGAAATGACGCTACATCACGGCTTGCAACTAATATTCCCATAGGGCCACATGAAAAATTAGCGGTACTTTCAAGAATTACTTTTTGATTCCGGTTCCAAAGGAGAATAAACCGGCCGGTCTATTCCGATTCAAACTTAATTCTGAACCAGGTTTTCAGGCGTTCACATGGCCATTTTAGAGCAGAATTAGGCTTTATTCAGATTTATTCAGAGTAATAAAAAGTCCCATGTAAACACATAGAATGCCATTTTTTCCTTGAAATGATCCATTAATAAACATCAGTTTAAGTCTCACTCTCCTCAGTGATCCAGATGCTGTGGTGAGACGGCCCAGCAGCCCGCGGGGGGCTACAGGCTGGAGTCCGGCCTCACATCTTGGCATCTGGCCTCTCGGCCGGGCACCGACCTAAAGGAATGAGCCGGGCCGGTTTCACCAACCAGTGTTCCTGCTGACATTTATCGCCTCCAACCTTTACAGTTATTGTTATGGCTGCAGTAATTCCTGCCATCAGGGGAATACTGCTGCCTCTCAAAACTGACCAACTGGAGGATTTTAAAAACGTGACAGCTCATCACGGCGCAGCGCCGTCTCTATCTACTTGAAAGGCGTGCGCGCCGTCGTCCGTCTGACAGCCGTGTACGTCAACCCGCTGGCTGGCGTGCGGATCGCTCGGTCAGAGGCGACAGTGTCAGCCCCCCCCCTCCCGCCGATTCGCCACGCTCCAAATATTGGCAGCCGTTACACGTCTGCTCAGCGGCGTTTAGTACCCGCGCCTAAAATCCTGACTTTCATCATGACGTTTGCTGGACGCCGTCCAAACGCCCTGCAGTTTCTATGGAGATCTTTTCAATATGCATCTTGACAGGAAAAAAAAAAAAAGAGATTTGAAATGACAAAGTAAGCAAGAATACTGGTCATTAATTGTGTCGCCATCTTGTTTGTGCTTCTCCCTTCAACTGGGGGCTGAAATTGAATCAAACGCTCTTCCTAATGCGCGTCTCATCCAGGCAAACGAGCGTGCGGGCCTAATTCCAGAGCGCGCCGGCAAATGAGCATCCAGCGTGGCTGCAACATCAAACGCTGCGGGAAGCGTGATTGGGGCTTTTGATTTGGCCATTGTTCGCCTGATATGAAAATGTGGGAACACGGGCGCTTCGCTGGAATTGGCGTTCCGCGCAGGGCGCTAATTACCACAGCGAGTCAGTCCCACACACACATTTAAAGTGCTTTCATAATCTGCTCCATCTCTGGAAATTAAATATATAGCCTTTTGGAGCGTGGGCGTGGATTAGAAATCGTGATTTCTGCCTCTGTGTAGTTTTACTTGTTTGTTACTGAAAATGATTTGGATAAATAAAAAAAAAAAACACTCAGGTAGCCTCCTGCATGAATTCATCCTTCATCTGCATTATACGGGCAGGCAGAGATACTAAAAGATTTTAAGTGGCAGTTAACGCCGCGTGATTGAATCTTCCTTCTTTACCATTTTCGAGATTAGAAGTCGGCGCGGCGCCTGGGTTTGCGCTCTAAAGTTTATTATCTCATTCCACTGATCCTTAGGGTGCTGTCAATTGCTTTCTGAATTGTGTGCTCTACCCCTGCTTATACCGGTGAAATACAGGTTCTTCCCACCTCTCAGTCACTTCAGGCAAAGGGAAGAGGAACAAAAAAAAAAGAAAAAAAAAAGACGACGCTCATGGGTAATCTGAGAGTCTGAAAGAAGCTTAGAAAGCTCTTCTGTCTGATTTTATCACACGTTTATTATCAGCTGTCACTGACCCCGAAAATTGCTTCAGACTGGTTAAGATATCAAAATGATCACAAATTGATATGACTGGGGGAACAAAAGGCTTTTTTTTTTTTTTTTTAAGTGTTGGTTTCTCAAACGTTTCTTTAATTATCTTCCAAAAGTTGTTGTTTTTTTAGTCTATCCGATCTTTTTGATTAAAGATAAATCATGTTTACTTTACCCAGTAATTATAGCTTTTTTTTTAAATCTATTCAATAGATCAAACATAATTTTCTATCATCTGTGCCGCACGTGGAGCAGTGGTTAGTGCTGTCGACTCACAGTACAGGTCTGGGTACAGATATGGGTGAGGTTAATGGCTGACCCAAAGTAGATGGATGACATTTAACAGGAAAAGGTGAAGAAGTGAAATGTTCATGTCCTTTATGGTTGTTGAACAAAAACTCAGCAGAGATATATTGTGATGAAGTTTTTATTCAGTTTAGTTTTATCTACTGCAATAATTAAATTTAAAAAAAAGTAACAGGACTTCCTGAGCTCTTAGCATGAGTTCAGATAAATTATGCAAGATGTAGGTTTAGTCTGAATATGTAAATATTGTAGTCAGTGAAACAAACTGGCTTTATAAGGGTAACACACATCAGGACCGTCGGCCAAATCCAGCCCACCGCACCACCAAGAAAATGGGAAAAGCTTCGAAGATAGCAGATTTTTTTTAGACACATTTTTTTTAACAGTGGCAAACACAACATAACACTGAGACCCGAGCTGAGATATCAGTGATGCTGCCAGGAAAGATAGCGAATTAGCATGAGCCTCAAAGCCATGCTGTCAGGGGAGGTTTGGAAAAACATGCATAATACCACAGCTATTGGAGGAGGGTTTTCTTTTTTTGTTTTTTTGGTTTTTTTTGGGACATTTCCTGTATTTTGCACCAGAAAGTATCAATAAAATTGGCTTTATGTCGAAATCGAAGTCATTTTTAATAGTAGAATAGTTTGGTTTTGCTCAAATATTGACATTTTCATCAGGTATCATCAAGTGTTTTCTTGACGTTCCTGATAAATCACTCTGATACTGTTTCAAAAAACAGATCTTGGTCTAATTTAAAGCATTTCGTTAACATTTCTGTCAATTTAAGTTTCAGATTGATGCTAAATTAAGAAAAATTCAAGTTATTCATACTAATTGCAGAATACAAAGTGAGAATTATTTCTGTTCCAGCTAGAATTAAGTCATGGAGGGAATTTGCTTTGCAGTCAGAGGGTTCCTATCCTCCATTTCTGTGTCGTGCGGCTAACGCCACGTGTCGAGTGTTGTGTTGAGAGTTGGATTGGGGCCGTGGTCGTGCGAGGAAGCAATCGGCTTCAGCAAATGAAAAGAATCTTCCGGCTTCCTTGATGTGTTTTCGCCCGTGGGATGAACAAAAGAACATGCTGAAAATCAGTTTCTGCACACAGAGAGCCTTTATGAGAGCAGACTGCATTAGAGAGCATCAGTGCATTAAGACCGTTGAGCATTAGCTGAACGGGGGCCGGGCGCAGAGAGGGGGGCCGCGGAGCTCCGACAACACGGATCTCTAATTAATGTGTCTTGCGGTTTGAATGAGTGTTGATGTTTTGACTGTGACCGGAGCTGCGCGAGTCGCTGGAGAAACGCTCGGCGATGGCATCGCAACAAACAGCAGAGCGTGAGTCACAACTGTTTACGCCAGGATTTAATGATGTTACTCGGCTTTCTGAGCCGGAGGGAACTCGGCGCCGGCGCGGTGACGAGCGCTCACCTTCCTGTTCATCCGTCTGTTTTCCCCTCAAAGTTATCTCTGACAAGCAGGTCCCAAGTTTGATTTAAGCACAATAGTCAAATACTTTTTTTTTTTTTTTTCATGTCTGCACACCTCCTGTCGTCACGTTTTGAGGCGCACAGATTAAAGGGATGAAAGCTTTGAAACTGGCTTTCCGCCACACCTACACAAGGCGAGAGGGAAAGTTTTCAAGGGAGGACACTTTGAAAACATTTATTGATCTTTCTCCGGTTGCATTTGAAAGTGAAGGCTTCATCCTCTCACATCCAGTCATGATATTCTCATGGGTAGATTTACTAAAGTGTTTACATTAAATATTAACTATTAAAAGCACTGATTGTGCTAAAGCCACTAATTCCTAGAGAGAGCCCCCTGGTGGATGAAGTAATCATGGCAGGAGCAATGAAGAAAACATCATGAAGGATGAACCTGTGGTGTTCGCATGTCCTCCCTGTGTAATCTATTGTGTTGAGACATATTTAGATATATTAATATAAAAAAAAAAAAATAGTGTCAGCAAGAACATAAGAATGTATTATACCCTTCATGTCAAGTCAAATCAATTTTTATTTATAAAACACCTTTCATACAATTACAGCAACACAAAGTGCTTCAGAGCATTTATAAAGACGAAAACATTACAAAATAAACCCGTCCCTCCCACCCACAGTGTATACATATAAACACCCCACACACACACACACACACACACACACACACACACACACACACACATTAACAGGACATACATTTGGGAGACATAGCATGGCAGAATGTATCAGGTGCATCATAGATCTCAGCCAATGCAACTTTTCAGCCAATTTTTTTTTTAATAAAATTAAAGTGATCACAGACCTTTATGCAATTGTGATATCATTAGCATGTTTTTTTTGTTTTTTTTTTTTTGTCTACAGAAGTCAAATTCAACATGCCACAGATCTCACAGCTCTTGCAATTTCACCCTCACGTTGCACTCTTGACCTTTTCCAGTCGTATCAATAAATAAAAACTGTGTTTGATAAAATAGATATTGTTTGGCTTTGTTGTTAATTATTGAGTTGATGTCTCAGAATTCTTCCAGACCTCTCCTGAGGTCGTCTGTTCGCTTTCAGCCAAACCATCCGGATGTTTGTTTCTCTGGTAAACCTCTCAGATCACACCATCACTCAACCCGTGCTCCGTTTTAATGGGGCTCCAGATTGTTCAGTCACGGCCGATCCTCCGTCTGTTAAAGACAAAGTGAAAACCAGACAAGTTTAGAAATGATCGTGTGTGTTTATTTCATGTCAGGATAGCCAGTCTTTTCTAATATGTGGCGTATTCCATAACCACAAATCAGGTATTTCTCATTGTGCCTGAGACATAGATGGTTCGTGCAGAACAGCTCCTTTTACACATTTAGTTTCTTCTCTGAAATGAAGCAATCTAATGGAAGCGATGTATGTTCTAACCTTATCAACCTCCCCGGCCGTATTACAGCTCACGTTAACCGTGGCGAGCCGGCTCTGCGTTCTCATTCGCCGATAAGCCCCTGCAGTGCAGGAGAGTCAGACTCCCTCCGTCCAACCTCCACATATCAGAGCGGGGGTCAGCGCTTTACGGCCCGGGGATTCTTATTGGACAATAATAGTGTCTGAGAAACCCAGCAGGTGCCTGAATAAACCCTCTAATAGAGCAATTATTCTCAAACAAAAGGTCACCTCAGGCGTGACGACGGGCCCGGAAATCAATAAAGCTCCCAATTACGACCCGAGCACGGGGGCCTGTATTCGGTCCCTCGGCCGCCGGCGATCCCGGAGGAGATCAGATTTCAAGGCGACCTCATTCCCTGAGATTAAGTTACCAAATTTTATTTTATGACTCTTTTCTTCGCCCCCTTTTAAAAATGCATAAATGAAACGTGTCGTTTCACTGTGATCACGGAACAGATCACCTTCAGGAGGAATGCGAGATCCTTTCAATCAAACCGCTTCAAATCATTCTGTTGTCTGAAAAGATCTTTCAGCTCGTATATGAAACTGATTGATTTGTTCTCTCATAGCAAATTAGTTCACCAAGAAATGGAGGTTATCTGTATTTGAATGAATGTGCATGAATGTTCTGAATTATTTAACAAAGCCAAATTTGGTAAATCCACACTCCGGAGGAGAGTTTCTCTCTGCAGCGACAGACTTTGCTTCGTGTAATTTCGCCTGTGTGTGATCCGCACAGAGAGACCCGACGATAAAACGGAGTATCGTCGACAGGAAAGATGCATCTGCTCAGATCCCTGAAGAGTGTGAGAGTCTGAGCTGCTGGATGTAATGTACTCCAGCCTCCCTCCCTCCCCTCTGAGTGCTGAGACCACATTGATTTTCAGGATGCGTTTGTGGGATGGTTGGAAAAAAAGCATCAGAGATTAGAACAAATCTTTTTTTGTCTAACTCAGGCCTCCTTCTCACAGCGTATCAAGTGGAAACGAATTGTTTTTGAAAAAAGAAAAATGGTTTACTACGGCCAAGGTGCACATGCATAGCAGCAGTGCTTCCGAAAAGGTGTGTTTTGCCCCGTTTCCATGGAGACAGTGTTGGAAGATTTTTCAAGAAGTAGTTCCGTTGTCATGTAAACCGCCAAACAGAACCAACCTTTCCTGATTATTTGACTTGAGAACACTCCGTAAACATAGCCTCAATCAGAGTTTTTTTTTGTTTTGTTTTGTTTTGTTTTATTTTGGAGCTTGGAACATGGATTTATGTTTATCTGTCGTTAGATCTAAACGCTTCATTAGATCAACCTGAACACATACTTTTTTTTTTTTCCCCCCCCGGTAAAGCAGATGATTTACTATCCTCGGAAAAGAAGCGCTCTTTCTCATTAGTCTCTGCTAATTAACTTGTTTATAAAGTATTATCTGGAAACCACTTTGGTCCTACTCTAATCAACACCATGATAAATGTGAGTTTCAGAACTGATCGATTCATTATGAAGCCATTAATTACTCAGGGAGAAAGTGTAGTTTTTGCACCATAAATATTGGCCGTTACTCGACCTTCCCCGCACTGCCATGACGTTATAAGTTAAATCTTTCTGATTCGTCAGTGCTGCTGCTGTTGTGGTTTTAAAATCCTAATGTTCATTTGAGAAAGAAGTTAAAAATCCCCCAACGGGGAATCTAGAAAGTCAGATTGTCATTTTGAATGTTTTACCGTTTATTTAAAAATAAACCTACTTCCTGGTTGTGTTGGAGCAAGCTGGCTTAAAAGAGGAAGACAGGAAGATGTTTTGGATGCACACCATCGGCGGGACTGTGAGGCCAGTTTGGTGACACAAATCTTCACTACTGGTTTTAAAAAGTCCTGAAAACTCTTCGCTGGTTGCATGTCTTAAATCCCCTGAGCTAAATAACTGTTCCTTGAGAAGAATTGGGATCAATAAGTGACTGTATTGCTGAGCTGCAGTTGCAGTTAGTACATGCTGGATGTTTCTATTTCCTGCCAGAAGATCTTCAAGCTGTGGTCTGTTTTTAGGGGCTTAGTGAAATAATCTGAAGATAGAAATCTGAGTTTATTTTTTTTTAATAGTCTTCAAATATTTGCCGTTTGATGCTTGAGGATGTATTTAAACAATCATATGCTCAGGTACCAGCCTCTTCGAAAATACAATGAAAGTAGTGTAAATTGGACCTTAGTTTGTTTACATGCGATACTGCAGAGAGCCGGTTAAGTTATGCATGAGTTATTTTCCTGTTACTGCATGACAATGTGCCAACAACACTTAGGGCTGCGCAAAAATCTAAATCAAAAGGGAAAAAAATTAGATATCAACAAAGTGAATAGACACAGTGAGAACTGCAGATGTGATGGGGAGAGAAAAAAAATCTCAGTCCGACGACAAGCAAGGACAAAAAAAATCAAACACAAAGTAATTAACAGAATTGACACAGAATTGACTTTAGTGCTCGTACTTATCACGAATCAGATGTTTATGAAATATCATGCAGCCCATTAATGACTTCGCGGGTTTGATGTGCTTTTCTGTAAATGTCCGTTTCAGGCCTCATTACCTGGCAGCTGTTCTGCGGAGCGTTGATCCGTCTTTTTCAGCCTGACGGTGTCTCTTCTGCATGCAGAATCGCTCGCCTTGTTCCGCTCAGGCATCCTGTTTGATGACCGGTTGACATCTTTCCAATAACAAGTTTGACGCTGACAAAAAAAAAAAAAAAAAAATAGTTGATATTCTGTCATTTCAGGAGTGAGAGTGTGTATTAGTGTGTGATGGCACTGTCAGAGCGGTACTTAAAGGTGTCGCACGCTTCAATCCTTTACCTACTAATAAAGTTCATCAGGGTTTCCAGTGACAGCTCCTGTCACAATCAGAGGAAAGAAAAGGTCTGATACTTTGTCACATTTGTCCGTCACATCGGGCAGCGTAGCGTCGCCTGCCTGATAAAACTCACTTTGAATGTAGACGCTGGGGGTTGATTTACTGGAGGACGTGCTGTGACAGCACCGATTTTCAGTTTGTTGGAGTTAATTGATTAAAACCTTTGTTGTTTCGACCGGTGGTTTCCGATGGACCCCCTGAGGAAGTGCCAGAGATCACATCCAGGGCCGAGGCCACATTTACACAATGTTTTCAAGAGAAAACGGGAAACTTCTGTTTCGTTTTTGGTGTTTGTTTACATGACAACAGAGCTGAAAAACTAGGGATCGACCGATCATTTACTGGGCTGATTATCGACATTTTGACGCGTATCGGCATTTGTTTTTAACAAGAAGAGAGCTTTGAAGCAGAGGAGAGAAGAACTTTATCTATAAAGACTCTGAAAAGTCTGCCATTACCCCACAAAATGCAATCGTTGAGCAGCTAATGAAGTCTGATGTGTCTGATTTGCATTATTCAAAATTTTGAAAGCAATATTTTTAATTTTAGTGCAAATGAATATTGCCTGTGAATATCGGTTATCGGCCTCCTCGACTGCCAATAATCAGTATCGGGATCAGCTCCAAAAAATGAACATATAAATCTATTTCTGCTGAAAACACAAGTTTTTGAAAATGCTCTGACTCCTTGGAATCTTTCTGAAATGCTGCTACTGTGCATACGTGAGTCGAAGGACAACAACGTTATCGTAATAGCAATCCAACTTGGTCGTCTGTTTTGCATCTCTAGTCTTGAGGTGCTTTGCATGAAGGGAAATTTCAACATCAGAGTTTTCATAGGAGGAACACAAACAATGCAAACCCAATGATTGCACCTCCTTGGAGTAACTTATATTTAACCAATCCTTTTAAAAGCCTTACCTATAAATGTTAATTAAGCAGAATGCAGGCACCGTGCAAGCTGCTGTAATTATAACTTCCACACGCTGCCTCTCTGTAATTACAGCCCCCTTTGTTGTACGCTGAAGTAGTAACTGTGGAGTCTGGCATAATTAGATGACAAATTGACAAAACAGCATCGATATCTATACCCTCAAGTAATTGACATACACTATTGACTCCAGCGCGAGAGGCATTCTGCATGAGTAAAAATCTTGTTAACTGTTTCATTCTGTGCGTATTGACATCAGCAGTCCGCATGGCTGCATTACAATCGCCCACCGGCTTCAGTGTACCAAAAAAAAAAAATCTTATCTGGGAGTCTCTCCTCAGCTTTTTTTCCTCCTGCCCAGCACCTTTAATTCATGACCGACCTCGCTATTCTGCTCTCACCTTGTGCTGCTCTCTCGTTGTTGGAGGAGAATCACAGACCCCGTCCCAATGACGAGCAGCTCTCAGCTTTCTGAAAATACATTCCCCGGGCTGCGGTACGATATTTGGCTCTCGGCGCCGTGGGAGCGGGGAAGAAATGGTTCTTTGCCGCAGAGGCTTTTTTCCAAATTGTTCCCGTCTCCACTGCCGTAGCCTGCATTTGAGAAAATGATCCAGATGTGGTGGAGATTAGTGATGAAATGGAACGCCAATAACAGGCGAGCACTGACAGCGGTGTGTGAAATCAAGTATTTATGTCTTTGTTGTGTTTAGAGGTTCGGTGTACTTTGAAATTTGTAAACCAGAATTCTCCAGAACTCATTGAAGAAGTAACATCAAGTATTTGTTTTTCTCGTAATCAGAGGTGAACAGGCATTTGTACATTTTACATCGTTTATACACCTATTTGCACATCTGCCTTTCTGTCTTTGCAACATAACCTTGAGTTAATTGACCTTATGTGGGCCAAACATTTCAAAATATTTAAGAAAGCTTCAGAAAAGGATGTATCTGCCCACATGGAATGTTTCAGAGATTTGAGATTTTTTTCCAATTGAAGTTTCATCAAGATCTCAGTTCACTGCGTTTCAGACGCCTACTGTATGAGTCTGGACAGACATGAATGTTCTCCAGTGAAAACCTATTAATACCTTGTTCAACGTTAGAAACACTTAAAACAATGTAGTTAGCATGTCATGCTGCGAGCTGGTGCTATTTTTTTGTATTGAAACCACACACATGCACTCACAGAACAATACAAACATGAACAATATGAGTATCTGGACATTTGTATGGACGGTTGACAAAGTTGGGTTATTAGAGTGAGCGTCACCTGTGAAACTACCAGGTCCAGGAGCGTACGGACTGGGAGTCATGACACTCTGAAGGAAAACGTTGGTATCCATCTGCTTCACCTGGTGCGGGCAGAACAACACTGAGTTGATTCAGAGAATCAGTCGGTCTGTGCTGTTGCTTTCTCTCCCTGTCCCCTCACCCCAACCGGAAAAGCAGAAAGCCGCCACCTCTGAGCCTGGTTCTGCAAAGCTTTCTTCTTTGTGAAAGGGAGTTTTTCTTTTCCACAGTCTCCTATGCTTGCTCACATGGATCTGTTGGGTTTTCTCTGTAAAAGCAGCTTTGAAATGACTATGTTGAATTGAACTGAGCATGTGCGGAAGAGTTGTTTACTTAGGCTGTGGTACACTTGAGCAGTCGTAGCATTTTACGAAAGTTAAGTTTTTCCTGTTTCCATGGGTATGGGGTTTTGGCATTTTCGAAAAGTTGTATTTTCTCCCGTTTCCTTGGAGAGTGGGAGCGTTTTCGAGAAGTTTTCTGTTGAAAATGTCGCACAAACAGAGCCTGAGTGTCATTGAAGCGCTGAGACTGCAGACAATGGGTGATGAAAACATTCAATATATCCAAAACACACACACACACACACACACACACACACACACACACACACACACACACACACACACACACACACTTGTACTTCTGTAGTTCTGTAGACAGTTATTGACATAATGCATTTCCTAGCCCCCTAAATCTAACCATCAAAAATAAGTGCCCAATCCTAACCCATACCCTAAACCTAACCTAAACCTAGTTCTAAACCTAACCCAAAAATCAAGTCTTAACCCTCAAAAAGGTCTGTCGTAAAGTGAGGACCGTTAAAAATGTCCTCAATTCGCAAAAAATGTCCTCACTCTGTTGGTTGAAAACTCTTTCTGGTCCTCACAACTGAGTATATACCAGAACACACACATATATGCACTACTGCTCCACTGGAAATGCAATTATCCACATAATCTTTTATCCGTTTACCAAAACAAACATGTCCCAAAACATATTTTGCTGTGTCCTCCAGAGAAGCACAATCAAGAAAAACCAACATTGCGACCGCTTTCTATCGATACTGAATGAACATTCAGTCTTCAAAAGATTAAGCCAGATCTTTTTATACATCCGTGGAAAATTATTTTTTCTCAGAGCTTCCGACCTTCAAGCATTGATGGACATATTTCCTTCGTTAGTGGCTTCGGTTCACACTGGACGTGCACGCAAAGCCTCGTGCACGCATCCAACAGTCTCGCTGGCGACATACATCGACCTTTCTTTCCACTGCAGCTCGACAGGAGCAAACCTCTCCCCGCTTGTCAGAGAAGAGAATGCTTTTTCAGGGCTATTTTCAGGTAGCGCAGCGGAGGGAGGGAGGGAGGGAGGAGAAGAAAGAGGGGAGGGCAGAGAATGCATGTTTTTCTTTATTGAAAAATCAATTCAGCTTGTGGTAGTGTTTCTGCCTGATTCCTTGTGATATTAAATCTGTAAAACGCTGCATCACAGTTATAAAACATTTCATTTTGTGGCGGTTTATTGGTACTTTGTTGCGTCTTTATGCCTTTATGTGAGATTTAGTGACTTCACTCTTGCAGTACATATTGTTTTATGGCATATTGTATTAACGATGTTCTTCTTCAGATCGGATTTCCCTGAGGTGAGGAACCCAAAAAGACGATTCTGAAGCAAACATGTTTGTGTTCATCTGAATCCCAAGTCGAAAGCAAGTGTGAAAATTGAATTAATACAATGATCAACCTGCCTTTTATTCACAATGAAGCATAGTCACCATATGAGAAACTCAAACATATTCGCTAATTTGTATTTGATGGCAGCAATACACCCCAATGAAGCTGAGACAGGTTCAGCACAAAAGGCTGGAAACGTGAGGAGTACTTTGAAAAAATAAGTTTATTTTACACATGCATTAACCTGGCCGGATACCAAAGGAGTATTTTAGAGAAGCAAATGCAGATTTTTCCTAGGTTGACCAATCTGCCTGAAACATACTTCAAAAGATGCTGAGGAAGAAAAGGGGATCTTCGGCTGCATTGCATTTAAAAGCCACGGTTTGCTCTGTGAGCCGCAAATGCAACTTAAAGCTTCACCATGCAAAGAAAGCACAGTCGTCTTCTCCTGGCTGAGCTCTTCAAAAAGCACGCCGAGTTTTCCAAGCAAGCACGTGTGATAGTACGACAGCTTCCATCAAGTCGTTTCAGAGCAACGTCTGCACCATTTAGAGGTTCCTTTCAGAGATGGCCTTGCATATTTCAGAAAGTCAAAGATAGACCTCCAACAGCATCCATCTCAAAGTAGAAGAGTCCAGGAAGACGTCTTCAGTCGGACAGAGATCAGACAACGCTGGTCCCCCTAAAAGCACCGGACTGGTTGACGCAGAAGAAAGGATTCAGTTCAGTTATGGTGCCAAATGCAACACAGTTATTTCCAGGCACAGAGACACCCCAGACTGTTCATCTGCTCTTTTATTGCAGATTATTTATAGAAAATGAAGCAAATACATTGTTAGTATGTTATCATTTAGTATTAGAGCTTATGTCACGGACATACTTTAACTTTTGTCCGCAGGCCTTCTCATCCCTCCAGACAGTCTGCTCTCTCCGTCCACGAGTTTTTAACTCTCTGGATGTCTTTGTAGACGGAGCTGCAGCCTGATGGCTTCACACAGTCACTCTTCAAAGTTAGCGTCTGTCATGGTTTGTTTGCTGTGGCGCTCGGGCGCGTGCATGTACCGGCACGACCAGCGCATGAAGGCTTTACATTCATGTCAAACAAAGGCATATCTCAACCTTTTTGAGATGTTGTCTGCCCTCTGCCTTCATGTAGGTAGACGAGACTCTTTTTATTTCCATCTTCTCCACTTCTGTCTGCATCTGGTCCAACATGCAGCCTTGCTGTCGACGCTCAAACCTAGGAATTAGTTCTCATTAGCTCCGACCCATTGAGCATGTCCGTCACCGGCGTACGTCTTCTCGATCACCGTGGATTCGTTCAGGATCACCGACTGGCGGTTGGTGTTGTTGTTTGGAGAATTGCCCTCATTTCAGCACATTCCTCCCCGCCGGTAATTGTCTGCTCGGCGGGGTTGAAATATCAAGCCTTGTATCTGTGAAGACAACGTGAAGAAGCAGCGCTAAGCCGTATTGACGGCGACGGTTGAGCTCTCGAATGCACGTCTTTTTAATGACCGCTTGTAATTATCCTGGGGAGCGAGTCCGACTGGAGGAACACAGCAAGCCAGGGAAATGGCCTCCTGACTGCCTGCAGCCTTTAACATCTGCCGCTTTCTTTTTGAGCAAATGCTCGATGTCGGACTGGTATTTTTTAGATTCCTGTGAAAATGAGATGCATAGTTTACACTGTCTTTACTCTCGCAAGGATTTTTTTTATTTTGATTGTTTTAATGCACAGCATCGCTTGCAGCAAGGTTGCTGTTCTGCAGCTTTAAGACTTGGAGAATTCAGAGGATTTCATCCTATTGGAGGATTAACATGAAATGGGTATATTTCTTAATATTCTTTTTAAGGGCAATGGGTCTACTGTGAGTGTATGAAGTGTTTCTACTGTACCTTCAAGCCAAGGACGCATTTCCTCTTTTTTTTTTTTTTTTCATAACATCAGAAAAGATCAGAAAGTGGTAGCCTCACAGGAAGCGCCTTCAACATTGTATTTATTCAAAACTGGCTGTTATTTTACAGGGTTGTTTCTTTTTTCAGTCCTCATAAAAGGCACGGAGGGAAGTGATCACTTCGCTGAAGTCTAAAAAAAGATTTTATTTTCAGAAATGTCAGACACGAAGTAACAAAATGTATATATATAGTAGAACACACTACAGGAGATGAATGGATGAAATAACTAAAACCTCCTTTTTTTAAGCCTTTCCAACAGGAACTCATTACATTACACATGTACTGGACTTGTTCTGAATGTATTTCAAACCACAACTGGGATTTCAAATGCATTCAGTTCTAAATTAAAGGCAAAACTTACAGACGTGAAACCGATGAAAGATGAAAACAACACTTTTTTTTTTTTTTTTTTTTTTTATGTAACTACTCAGATATATGAAGAGAAACATAAATCTTCTCATTTGGTGTTATACAAGTGTTAAAATTGTTTTTTTTTTTTGCTATTTTTTGAAAAATATTCAAAATGCAGTACTTACAAACATATGAGATAAACACAAATAAAATAACCAAAACGAATCAATAATAAAAGAAGAAAAAAAAACTGAAAAACTGTTGAAATGATGATGGTGAAGTGGTGAATTTAAAAAAAAAAAATTGCTAATATAGGCAAAGCTGTTCTAAACATTTGGAAATTCACAGTGGCTATAAATGGTGATTAAAATAAATAAAATGGCTAAAATGGTATAAAAAAACAAGAACAAAGAAAAATCCATGGAAATGAAGTGGGAGCACAAATAAAAGCATAAATATGTAATAAAACGTATCTAAATGAATCCAGCTTCTAATATGTAACAACATTTTATTGTCGATGTTCCTCTGTATTTGTGGTATAAAGGAGGACTGAACTGATTGTGTGTGCTGACGGTGTGTTGAGTGTGTGTGTGTGTGTGTGTGTGTGTGTGTTTCACACAGCTGCTCGTTTTAACACCTGGGAGCCGCTCAGTAAAGAACACAGCTGCTGCTCCGAGCTCTCAGGGGTTAAATACCTCCATCCCTCCCTCCTCCTTCTTGGCTCGACTTCTGGAAGGTGAGGAGGGTCACTCCTAATTTACTGCCAGTATGTCTTTCTTTCTCTCTCTCTCTTATTTTTTTATTTTTTTTTATTTTTTTTGGTGCCCTGCAGTCGGAGGTTTCAGACAGATTTTTTTCAGAATAGCAACATTCGCTCAGCTCGCTGGAGCGCCGTCAATAACAGCAGAACAAAACACCCACGCTCCTCTAATGAGTTACAGTTTGAGTTTTAAGGTCGTCACATTGTACTCAAAATTTCCAGTCTCACTTTTGTTTGTCTCTTGCAATATCACTCATTCTTCCAGGACATAAATACTCGTTGTATTGATGCATTCTGAGCGTATTTTACATATTAGAAGCTTATCAGTCTTAATCCATGTGTTCACATGGGACTTTTTATTCCTCTATAACTCTCAATAGAAAAAAAAAAAATAATTCTGCTCTAAAATGACCATGTAAACGCCTGAAAACTCACGTAAAACAGGAGGGAAGACAAACGCGTGCCGATATCTGGAGAAAGGAGGTGATTGAGGCGTGCTGGTTGTGTTATTTAACCGCCACACAGAGGGAGATTGAGCAACAGAACAGCGTGAGTGGTGTTTATTAGTGGGTGAAGTTGACATAATCAGTTCTGTACTCTCTTTGATTGAAAAGGTTGTGTGTTGTGTTGTGTGAATTCAGAGGGGAGATTTGGTGTGTTGAGTCTCAGGTGTGTGTGTGTGTGTGTGTGTGTGTGTGTGTGTGTGTGTGTGTGTGTGTTCATGCACAGGTCACCCACAGGAGTGGAAGTAAGTTGATAATATATTTGAAGGCACGTTAACGTGGTTGCACTGTAAAGTTTAGGTGTTTTTCATAAAGTTACGTTTCATGGATTCGCGGAGATGGTTGGATAATGCTGAGTCTATCGTTTGATAGCTCAGCAGGGGAATAAAGTTCCACATAAAATGTATCTTGTGTCACATAAATGCTTGTCGTATTGACGCATTCTGAGGAGCATTCTGATTTTTGCATGTTATCAGCTTAATGTGTCACAACACACTGAGGGATCTGGAATCCTGGGATGTTTATCACAGCTTCTAAATTTCTTAAAAGCAGTTCCATCTGAGCGTTTTAGCATTTCCACCTCCTGCTCTCTCTCTCTCTTTTTTTTTTTTTTTTCCGTTCAGAGATGCTTCATCGGTTCCCCAGAGAACGCGCACTCGGCTTGTTCCCTGCTTTAAATTCCTCCAATATCCTACTGATTCTCTCCAACATTTTTTTTCTTCCCTCTTTTCTCTTTTTACTCCCCCCCCCAAAAAAAAAAATAAACAAACCCAGAGACTCAAACCAGCCCGGTAGGATTATTACAACCGGATTAAATTCCAGCTCATTTCTCCTTAAAAGTGTTTGGAGGTGTTTTGTGTGTATCTGAGAGAAAGAAGCGAGTCGGCGCAGCGATCTCTGCTGCAGCCAGTTCAACACGGTGGTCCCTGCGGGTTCAGGCCCAGGCTGTGAATTTAGACATATTTTGCCAAAAGTACAACTGTTCAGATCACACCGAGCGCAGGAGATGGACGGAGGATTGGATTTTGCTGCGGGAGGGATGCGAGACGTGCTCGCACTGTGTTGTGAATCCAGACAGACTACAAAAAAGGCTTCAGATGGTCTGATTGTGATATTTATAGATGCAGTCATGTGGGGAAAATAAGTGCATCTTCTGGGAATTATTGGTTTCTCTTGTACGGGCAAACATTTGACTCTCCTTCAAAGGCTATACTGAACGTTAAAGTGCTCTAGGTGGAATTGTCAGCCATTTCTTTCTCCAAAAATTGAGATAAATGTATGAATTTCAAACATTTTTAATCTAAAGAGTGCACGTGTAAACTAACAACATGATTACTTCATTATTTCATTGCTGTGATTGTTTTGTTTCAACCCTGTATGGCATTAATGCTCCTTACCAGACTTCATTATTTATAGATGACACATTTATCTGCATTACTGGACCGACTCAAAGCTTCAGGAAAAATCTGTGGTTCTTCTGTGTAATTGACACATTTCGTACTCTTCTACTATGTATAATATTGTAACAGTATTATATTGCTTGATATCAGTGTAGTAAATGATGGACATGCATGTGCAGACGAAATATTTACTCCTTTCATCTTTAAAGGATTTCAGTGAGTGCATAAAACAGGTTTAATTGCAGCTGCATTTGTAGAAAACGTGCATTTTTGTGACGAGCTGGCCAGAGTTTACAGAGTAAACAGCTTATTCTGCCAATGGATCGGATGATTGGAAGCCAAACAGATATCACATCACATAATGCTAATTTCTACATTTGTCGTGGAAGAATGGGTTTTTACTCATCCCACAAATGCATATTCTTCATCCAAACAGGCTTTCCAACAGATTTTTTGCCAAAAAGTATCGTTACAGCAAAAGAAATCATCTCTCGAACACAGATTTCCTCACTTTTTGTGCTTTTTCTGTTTGAAATGAATCATTAGAACGAGGGAACATAATGGTTATTGCGTCTTTGGCCAAAAGACAGCAAGCAAGAATTTTTTTTTAAAAAAGCCAGTGTTCCAGTTTTCAGAAAGTTAGAAATAACCAGCATAAGTTTTAACTCTTGTCCCACAGCTCGTCGCAGGATCTAATCCAATTCATCGAAAACAGTTCATTTCTTTGTGATTATTCCTCCACTTCACGCCTCGGGGCAGCAGAGTGCAGCTCTCCTCCGCCTCAGATGGAGAAGTTCAGCTCCAACAGGCAGCCTTCAAACAGCATGGACCCCGATCCGGGACTCCAGGACCCCGGGCCTGGATCCATGCTGTTTGAAGGAATACTGACAGAGGAAGGGGAAAAAAAAAAAAAAAAAAAAAAAACTGCATCTGGAAAAACCTCCACAGGCATGGAGCAGTGGCTGCTGCTGCTGCTGCTGCTGCTGCCTTCCTTATTTATTCTTTTAACTAGAGTGAGGCTGAACCTGTGGAGGGACTGTTGACAAGTGCTGTTAGCAGCAGATTCAGAGGAGAGTTGCAGCTTCTCCACTCCACCGTCGTACCGTCATACACTCCAGTCCAGAAAACACACATACGATGGTGGGAGGAAGTGGGAAAACCAACACATTATACTTTACAGGAACACTGAAAAATGCATTTCAAATGACTGAAATACAAATAATAATAATAATAATAAGCTGTATAAAGATAACTTAAACCTATAAAAATTCTGTGGAGTAATCTAGAATATATGCAACTTAACCCAAAACAACAAAACCAATAGCATCCAACAAACACAGAATAAAATCATAAGAAAATAATACCATCATTAATTATCTTCACCTTCCCTCATGAACAGTTTGAACTGTATGTAACCCTGAACACTCATCAGAATTAAGCTGGAACAAATTCATACACTAATCGATCTAAATATTTACAGGATAAATATTAAATGTAAATTTAAATGTCATCTCTTATCAGCTGTTTTGGAAGATGAGATTGTAATTTTGATTGACTTTGTCGAGGCACCTTTAATTTACTTTTTGTTTTATAATGTGGTATTTCTTGTAGCAAATTTAGCAGATAGTCTGGTGTTACAGTTGCTAGTTTGTACACTTCTTAATTTATTTTAAAAATGTATTGTCACAATCCATTTTTTTGTTGGTTTTTTTTAGAAAGTTGTGTATTTTTCATCGAACTTTACACCAAAAGCTAAAACTCCACAGTTTTGAAACTTTGAAACTAAAAAAAAAAACAAAACAAAAAAAAGCAAAACTAACGACTAAAAATGAAATTAAAAAACTCTGGAAACCTTGATCTGTGTGCAGTGTGCATGTTCTTCATGTCATTGGAGCAAACTACTGTTCCATAAACCCACTGCGTTAAATCGTCCTTCTGCACCATCGCTGCATGAATACAGATGAACACAGTGAAATAGAAGAGCTCCACTTTAGCCTGGCTATGTGTACCAAGCATTTATTTAGCGGTTGTCGGTGGTCCGGCATGGGGCCGGTATTGGAGAAACCATTACAGCCGGCGCTTGCAGCACACACCTGCCTCATCAGGGCCGTATTGACCGGGGAGATGCAGCTCTATACGCTGGAGTGAGCGTTGAGCACAGCAGCCTTAACCACCAATTATTAAATAAAAAAATAAATGAAAAAGAAAAACGGTACTTACAGGCTTGTGAAATCATTTATGAGGCCGCTCCTGGATGCAAAGCACGCCCCGGGAACAATGGGGGCCGTGCGGCATCGAACAACAGGTGTCCAGATGGAGGCCGAGGCGGGAGAATTATTCTCTGCACTTTGACAGGGTTGCCGTGGCGACGAGATGAGAGGCCACGCCAACAAGGCACGGCGGCTGGAGATGCCCTGTGTACACACTGCACATGTTCAGACGCCCCACAGAAAATATATTAAACCAGAGGAAAGAAATGAACGGGAAGAAGTAAAAAAAAAAAAAAAAAAATGATTTAAAGACTTCAAAAGATTCTCACATTGCTTTAATCAATAGGTAAACTATATAAATTCTCTGTTCTCTGATGAAAGTCCATTCATCCGAGTAAAAATCGCTTTTCGAGTTGAAATGACACCAGTGATGATCTGGAGTCTTCCTGACGCATTATGCTGAGGCGATGTTAACCTGAGGTTCTTCTCAGAACATCCATCAGTGTCACTTCGTCATCTTCATAATTCATGAAATCACCCGTGAATGCTCTGCTTTTTTTTTTTCAGCTTAAACACGCACAGTGAAGCCTTTGTGCATTAAAAAAAAAAAAAAAAACTTGGTATTTCTCTTGTGAAGAAAAGGTGAAACCAGGTGATGTTTTTTCCTGTTACTGTTCAGTATCTGACGTTTCTCATCATGAGAGCTCTTCAGCCAAACATTACGCCAATGAAGGAGGCTGGAAAGTCTATTCTTTCTCCACGAATGTTCATATTTTGTCGGAGGAAGTGATAAAGAAAAAAAAAAGAAGAAGAAGAAGCAGCAGGACAGAATACATTAGCCTGGGTAAACATCAACAGGAGCAGCAGCCTCTCTTTTATTAGACCCCTGTGCCTGGAAGCAGTGGCTTGTGGGGCATTTCATTTCCAGGAAGCGAGCGCGTCCGCCGGCTGCATATTGTTTCCATGACGGCAATTTATTTTGCCAGAGTGCCACGACAAGCGCGCGGCGCGGAATGAAGGCTGATAGATAAGAACAATAGGAAAGATACTTTTCAATTCGTAATGTTGCTGAGAGATGCGGCGCCGGCGTCTGGCCGCGGTGAATACCAATCACTGCAGTGGAATCCTCATGCTTCCACACTTTTTCTCTTTCTTTTGCTCTTGGTTTTTTTTTTTTTTTCCATTTATTTTGGTATTCCTCTCGACTCACCATCTCAACGACTTTCTGTTTAACTTGCAATGGTGGAAGTTTCCATGCAAAACACCGAGCAACTCACCCACATCTCACGAAGCCAGAAATAGTGTCAACTGTTCTTTTTGTTTCTGTATACATCCACCGTGTCTGCAGGGGCAGTGTGCTCTCTTGGAGGACAGACAAAACAAGTTACAGCAGAACGCAACATAAGTCAATGTAATGCTAATTCTGGTGGTAAGGTGTTAAGGGATTAAAGTGTACGGACGTTAGCATGGACAGCGTTGCTATTCTGGGTGACCACTTAAAATAAAAAACAAACATCAATTAAAATCAGTTACTATTCCTTCGTTTCCACAGAGATGGAGTTAGAGCATTTCTGAAAAGTTAAGTTTCCGGTGGCTTCGGGCACCCAAAACTCAAAACTGTCCTGTTTACATGTCATTTTCACTTGAAAACGTCATGGAAACAGGACCTGATCAAGTCTTCCTTTTGTTCCTTGTGGAGCTGCTGTCTCACTACGTCCTACTTCATGTGTTGATCTTCAGCATTAGTGTCCTGTATCTTCTAATTGAGAAGCCTAATGCACAACTTTGGACTGGAGAGAACATCCAAACTGCACACACAAAGGTATGGCTGGAAAAGGATGCTGCCTATCCATCTATCCATACATCCGTTGGTCCATCCATCCATCCATCTATCCATCCATCTATCCATCCATCCATCCATCCATCCATGTCTTTGGACTTCAACATGCTAAGTCTACAGAAAGGTGTAGTAATAAAAACTGAATTTTAACAGTGAATATAAAATGTGAACCTTGACACTGTCACACTGCTCCTACTGGAAATCTAAAGCACCAATTATAAAAGGCCAAGGACTTCTTGTTTTTATTTTTTATTTTTTATTTTTTTTTGGAATGCCCGCTAAAATCGCTGATCTATCTTGAGATGTTCATGAAGACATATTCGGGCCCATTTGCTAGAATTCCCAGACAAGACCTCGTGTTGAATCTCATTTATCCAGTAAATAGAATCCTCTTCCAATAATTCCATTACTGCCGGTGAGATATTTCTCCACATTTGGATCTTTTGTTACTCGAGCCCCTCGATGCCTGCTGACAAAGTAGCAGTACACTCTTTGTACAGCTGAGTTGACAGAAGAATTACCCGCTAATTACATAGAGAGCCAGATATTGTGCGTGTGCTCTTTGCCAATAGGAATTAAAGAGTCGTTAATGGAAAATCTCAAGGAGTTAAATTAACTATTCAGAATATCAGCTTGTGCAAACTCCTGGCTGACGGTTGATTCTTCAAAGCACGTTTAGTGTAATTTAACACTGAAAGTGTGACGGTATTGACTGCAGCCCCGCAGCTTATTTTAGAGTTTGTCACCGACGATCCATACAGATTCAATTAAAGTCAGAGGTCTGGGACTTCCGAGTGGAGTCAGCACATCGCGCGTTCGCACACAAGGGCAGAGTTTCAGATGCTTGGCTAATGATATGCTGGAACATTTCCCGGCGCTACCTTCCAATGAGCTCCCCCCCCCCCATCCTATTAAATCAGCAGTAACACACCGTTCGGCGGTTTGACCACACAACCCGTCATTTTCTAACCTACAAATCAGCGGATCCTGCTACTGGAAGTCATTTATCTGTGGTTGGAGTTGGGAGACTGAGGTAAATATTTCACTCAGAGGCATTAATGGGTGAAATTTGGCCTCCCCTGACAGATGTGTAGACGCACCCTGCGACAGGGAGAAGTGATGAAACGAGGGGAAACTCCGTGTTCTTTATTGTTCTCGTTTCCTAAAGACGTCGTATGAGTTGAGGCTTTCAAACAGACATGCATTATACATGAGAGGCAAGCGGCGGACACCTTTCCCCCCCCCTCACACTTCACTTGTTTAGCTGCGTCATGATGTCTTCGCCGTGCAGAAGGAGCTATGGCTATAGGGATAAATACCAATTCATTCTTACTGTTTCCATAGTGACCGGGGAAATAAAACCGAATCGATGTGAATAATTGCTTCTGCAGAATGTGCCCTTGCATATTAAGAAGAACTTTTGTCTGCAGCTGCAATAGAAATGATACTTAATATGATCTGGTGGCATTGGGGAAGTTACTGAAAATTTGAATTTAGTTTCAAGCTACTGATCAGTGTACTTTGTATATGTCAGATTATTTTTTGGTTGCTGTTTTCATCCTACCTCTGCTTTACACATCGATCTTACATGAGCTCGAAATGTGAATAAAATGTATGATTAGCATTTTCTTTACTTTGAAAACAACTGGAGTAATTCCATGTGTTGCTTTCAATTGTTACAACTCCCATAGTTGGACAAAGATGCTCCTTTATTTTGATTTTTTTTTTTTCAAAGCTTTAACAACACAGCAGGAGCAGCTTGGTGTCTTACAGGTTAATTTCATGTTATGCTGATGATGCATCACTGTGCTGTATTAGCCGGTAATGCTCATGGTAAATTTTGTGTCGCATTCAGCAGAAAAACTGTAACTTGTAAGATTTCTTACTCATCATAAAACATGTTTCACTTCATACGTGATTGCAGTTATAACTAATATCAAAGTGAAATGTAGAATTTTTGCAAGATTGACTATAAAATAGCTCTGATTTATTTACCTGAGGGTTGGAAGGTGCGCTACACTTAAACTTTCATATTTCAAACATTATATGGTGTAAAGGAAATGACTAAAAACAGCCAAGTCAGCAAACTATTCTAAGTTCAAAGGTCAAAACGTCTGCATCCTCTATTTAAATGTTCTTTTATTAATTGTGAGTCATCCCTTTAGCAATACTCAATAAAATCACTGCAATTCTGGAATATAAGTTGCACATTTTATGTTATTGTCACCTGTTCTCATGCGCATTTTATTAAAAAGTGACTTGCATGTCACTTATATACCAAACCATACTTTGTGGGACCACTAGATGTCACTGTTTGACAACAGAATGCTGCTTCAATTAGAAATACTTGACTTACTGCATGTTTTTTTTTTTCTCTCGCTTTGTTTTTTTTAGACTAATAGTCTAAACAATATGGTGATATTGTTTAACCTCCCTGATAATTTTTCATGCTTTGATGCATGTTCCAGCGTTCCTCCAGGTCTGTTGCCACGTTGCTGTAGCGGATGTGTGTGACGTGCACAGTGTTGTTTTCCGTGTGTCTCATGTTATTCTACAGAGGCGTGATTTAGTTGGCGCTCTGTGGGTAGAGGAGAGGTCAGCTGGGGGCGGCACCCTCGCTGCATCACTCTAATGGACTGGAAGAGATTCACTCGCAAATCAAACAAACCAGGCAGAAGAAGCCGGAGAACAACACACACACACACACACACACACACACACTAGCCAGTTTAAATTAGCTCTCCCGCCATGACGGCGTGTTTATTTACAGCTCCGCCACCGCGGCTACAGTGAGAATGTCTAACTGCGTTGGGATGTAATCACACAGCTCACATGTTCTCTGACCTGTGAAACTTGAGAGCTGCGGCTTCTGAATTCCTTTTCATTCAAAGATAAAGTCCGACGGAGAAGAGCGTGCGAAAGAAATCCATCTGTGCTTAAAACCACTTAAACAATAGGAAGGGATTTGAACTCCAGATTAATCTGCTCGCATTTTTCTGCCGAA
Source organism: Salarias fasciatus (assembly GCF_902148845.1). Taxonomy (NCBI): domain Eukaryota; kingdom Metazoa; phylum Chordata; class Actinopteri; order Blenniiformes; family Blenniidae; genus Salarias; species Salarias fasciatus. The sequence continues at coordinate 7,828,750 of NC_043753.1, forward strand.
AGGAAGTCTGTTTGAGGAGGATGAAAGAAGCAAGGATCCCAAATCCTTCTGTTTGAGGTTCAAATCACATCTCCCCTCTGTAGAAGTGGGTTGAGACGACACCTTCATGAGGAGAAGGTGAAAGCCGGGTGAGGCTGTAATTAAAGCTGGCATCATGAAAACAGCGAGAAGTCTCCAACAATGCAGGTTTTCATCAAACGTAATCATCACAACATCTCCTTTAAAGAAATAATCATCCACCATCGTATTCATGTTACTGGGCACAACCATATATTCCACTTGCGCTCCCCATTCACAGCATGTGATCGCTTTAATTATGTCTATCCATGTGCTCTATTCTCAATTCTTCTCAATGTCCTGACTTTAATCTCCATCATTTGCAGCCCAGAGTAGAGACACATAATTGTGTTTCAGCTTCTTTGTCTTCTGTCTTTTTTTTTAGTTAATCAATCTGAAACAGTCCTCCGTCGACCCTTCAGTCACTTCGCTGAGAGCCTCAAGCTGCTTCCTCATCGGCCTTTAAGTAAAAGCTGAACGATAAACATGTCCCAGCACTTCGTCTTTTGTGACTCACTGTATCAGACGCTCAACCTCGACACGGCGCCCTCATTATTTTGCAGTTTGCACATTGTTGTCGGGGGGCGGCGGGAATCCAGGGTTGAAGGTGTGATCCCGTCGTTTCTGCCGCACTGTGTCCGTTAATCCCTCCCATCCTGATTTCAAATGCATGCTTTTAATCACAGCAACATCTGGCTGCCAAGCAGAGTTTGACAATATCAAAGACAGCATTATTTGTTTAGTTTTTTTAAACATACATCCTGCAATCTTTATAGGAGAGTTTTTGTTTGTGGACATTTCACTGTATTTTGCAGCAGAAGTTATCATTCAAATGAACTTTATGTTGAGATTGTACTCCTTTGCAGCAGTCATTGCTTGTTTTATTGAAAATATAGACATTTTCATCACCAATACTTTACACCTCAACAAAGAAAACTTTAAAAATGCATATCTAAAGATTATTGTGGCACTATACTAATCTGGCTCACTCAAGATGAATTTCAGCTGTATGTTCCCCCTGAACTGAAACGCATTTCCTTGAGCATGTTCCATCGATAATGCTAGAGAAGATCACTTTGTTCACAAAGGGAACCTATGTAACCCACACAAGCTTCATAGGTTGAACTTGTGAAGCAGCAAAAGCTTTCATCTTTGACTCACCATCTCATTATATTTTCCATGTAGTCTTCATTAATGGTCTTACGTACGTTCCGTTTTCATTCTCCATTTTGCTTGAGTGCCGTTCCCCCAGTACCAGAGCAGACACGTTTGAGTTCCATAGCCTAATGGGCGCATTGTTGGAGCATAAGAAAAAAAAAAAAAACGACAAAGAAGACACCAGCATTTCAGCATCAGCCTTCTTTATGTTCACATAAATTACAGTTCAATCAGTGAAGCTTTATTCAGAGAGCACTTTTCACAAAGTGTTAAAATGAGCATCAGGGCACAACTGGGTTCAAAAGATCTGGATGCCGTCATGCAGCTGCTGGTCTTGGTCCCTCTGTTCATCTTCTACGCCCTTTTTTTTAATCCCAACTTTCTGTCACAGGCAGCTGACACTAATCAAAGCTTCCACTTGACGTATAGAGACTCCCACATCGAGGCTTTTGTCCAGTCTTCCTGTCACCAACTAACCGAACTAACATGTCTTAACAGAGCCTTGAGACAGCCCATCAATACAGACTCAGACAGGCTCATGCAGGAGTCAAATCAGGAGCGTCTTTTAGAGTGGAAATAGTATTTGAACCTCGTCTGTCTTTTTGATTTGGTATTTCTGTTCATGTTGAGTCTGGTGACTTTAGTTTCTACCTAAAACATGTTTGTCTTTTTTAAAGTCCATCTACACATTTCACAAAGGTTTTTTTATTTTTTTCCAGAAAGATTTCACGCTTACACATCAATGTTTATTTATGCAGTGAACCTAAAAAGGGTCGTAGATGAGACAGTCCTTTACCTTAGATTGACATCGTGTGGTTCATGTCTCATGATGTTTTGGAGAAAGTCGTGTTGATCGCTGAAGTGGATTCATGCCAGATCGAGACCAGCCTGTTAATGATTTTAATGAAACTGCCTGAACGTCAGCGGTTCTTGTGCTCAGAGCTGGAAAACACTTGAGATTTTCAGCCTTTTATTAAGGTTCTCTTTACAAATAAACGAGTGTTGAAGAACCATGAAGGTGCTCTCAAAAAAAACAAAAAAAAAAAAACAGGAGTGTTTGGGAAGAGCTTTCAGTTGATTTGAATCGAAGTTTTAGTGAAAAGAAAATTCTTTGATCATTTTCTTGAATGGTCTAATAATTCATGTTGTGCATAACTTTTTTTTGTGTGTGTGTGTTTTTTAAGGCTGTTTTTTTTTTTGTGTGTGTACAAATCAGATATTGGAGAAGTGGTCCGTACCTCTTCCTCCAGGGGAAAAAAAAAAAAAAAAAGAATAGGTGTTTGGCTTTGGTTGAAGTTGTGTTCTTGGAGAAGCATTGACATTTTGTGTCGGTTTACACTCTCTGGGCTAAATCATCACTGATGATGTGTGAGCGTGCTCTGCAAGTTTTACCATGACAGTTACGGAGTGGTACAACATGCCAGTTTCTTGTTTTCATTCCAGTTTTGACCTGAATCTATCCACAGCCTACTGCGCTTTTTCTTCTCCCCCTCTGTCATGTTTCGGTCACGCTTCAGGCTCTCCTGTCAGTAAATCCTCCGATGTTTTTACTTATTTACCTTTTTCCCCGCGAGCTCTGACGTCCGTGCCTGTGCTGCCGGTTCCACGCCTCGGCTGCACTGCAAAAATTGCATAAACTCAAAATCTCAAGTTCATTCAGTCAAAATGTCTCGTTTCACTTCATTTACTATAATTTCAAGCCAGATTTCTTGATTTTGAATTCTTATCCAGGTCTCTTTTTCAGTAAATCATACTCGCTGCACGGACAGATCACTAGTTTTAAGAGTCATTTTCTTGAATTTAGTGTTGGTATCTTGTATTTTTTATTTTTTTTGCAGCGTATCCCCGTCTTTCTCCTGCCAGTCACATGCAGTCGCCCCACTATTACTTCTAACGCAGAAGGTCTGGCTAATTGCTCCAATCATTTATTGTAATTACAGATCAGAGGGGCATGATTGGGAAGGTTAGGCAAGGTTTCCTGCCTTTGTGTGTGTGTTTGTGTGTGTGTGTGTGTGTGTGTGTGTGTGTGTGTGTGTGTGCGCGCACCCTTACCCCGACTGAATAAGTGATTACCATTTTCCCCTCCTGGCCCAGGAATCGCAAATGAGCGGCATAAATTCTCGCCGCTGCTCGGATTGACTCCGTCCCGTGCCTTGCCGTTATTAGTATGCGTCACGCCCGGCGAGTTCCGGTTCGATTCCGGGTTGTAGCTCGATCTGACGGTTGGCTTTGCAAAGACTTATTTTTTTCCGTATTGCTTCCATTGTCAGTGCGTTCCCATCAGTATCCTGATCTATACTCAGACGCTGTTTGACTCATTAGTCACAGGAACAGCAGTTTCAGCTGCTACCGCCTGGCAGATTTGGTTCCAGTGTGTGTGTGTCTGTGTGTATATGTGTGTGTATGTGTGTGTGTTTTCACTTTCTTTAAACACTTTGGGGTCACCCTTACAAGAGTTCTTTACAATCACGAGTGATACTTCAAAAAAGAGCAATCAGGGTCGTAAACAGAGCGGCTTGTCGGGATCACACACATTCACTGTTTCTGCAGTCGAGAGTGTTAAAGTTCCAGGATCAAACAGTACAAATCATTTTTAAAGCAAAGAATAATCAACTGCCAGGAAATATTCAGGGCATTTTCAAGCCAAGAGAAGGAAATTATAATTTACCGGGATTGTTTTATTTTGAACTTCAAGGAAAAGTTTCTGTGTTTCCGTATATGGGGTGAAACTGTGGAACCGTCTGAATGATGAGTTGAAACGATTTCTAAATATTGAACAGATTAAAAAAAAAGCGATGAAGAGATGACATTTAAAAGATACAACTATACAACCACATAAATATCAAAGAAAGCTTGTGTTCCTTTTCCTTATTTCCTTGTTTATCTATGCATTTACTTTTTACTTAGTTGTTTTCTGTATTAATATTATTTCATTATATTTGTTTCATTATGCTATTGGTTGTTTCTGTTATGCTGTGATTATTGCTGCTAATCATTAAAAGTCTTTGTAGGCAGACATTTTAAGTTGATTACTCAGATGGGACTAGATAGGTTTCCACTTCCTCTCACTCCATTTTTTTTTAACATGAAAAAAAAGACAAACTTACTTAGATTCTCTTGTTGCTGTTTTGTTATACAATGTTTTGAGTTTATTTCTTTAGCTTACAGCCTGGTTCTATGTTTAAATGTTATTCGTGTTAAAAAAAAAAAAAAAAAAAAAAAAAAACTCCTCCAAACTTCTCTGCCTCCTGCTTCTTCCAGACGGCCGCGGATCTGCAAACACAGACTGTCTGAATCTGACTGCCGGAGTCTAAAGGGCACTAATTCTGATGAAGCTTTCCTCCCACCACACTCAGAAGAGGTTGAGGGAATTTGAATTTCAGCTATTTTTTTTTCCCTCCTCCTGGAAATGAGTTCTCGAGTGGTCGAAGACACACCGAGACATTTGATACTTCTCCCGGCCGCTGCGCCGAGTCTTCTGCAACAGATAGCAGAATTGCACGGGACCTTTTTACCTTGACTAAATCTCTTTTCCTACACAGCGTGAATCATGTGGGAGTCGTTCCACTTTGGTTCGCGGTGCCCTGCAGTCTGGATTTCTCAAAATACACACACACGCTCAGATAAGGCTGTTGGAATTGAGATGCAGTGATGGAATCCCAGCCGGGCTTTAGATTGTGTTGTTTACAGTGAGACGTCATTTGCATAAAGCACATAATGAACTGTTATTGCTCAGCAATGCAGGAGGATTTTGTCGTTTCTTCTTAGTGTGCGTCGTGCAGATTGAGCACTGGGTCGTGTTGGCATTCCGTCCCATCATTGTGTGTGACTGGCTGTGCTCTATAAAGGCATTTTTACTTTATTTATTTGTTTTTTTGTCAGTGTTTTCATTTTGTAAGTCCCACTCAGTCGCAACAATTAGCAGTGAGATTCAGGCCACGATCATGAAATCTCACAGTTTTAGTTCTGCAGGAAAAAAAAAAATAGGTTCAATTCACTTCAGCTTTATTTATACAGCGCCAATTACAGCATAGTCATTTCTAGACACTTTCACAGAGAAAACCCAATAGATCCACATGAGCAACCATAGGCGACTGAGGAAAGGAAAAACCTTTGCAGAACCAGGCTCAGAGGTGACGGCTTTCTGCTAGAAAGCGCAGAATTTTACAGCGAGCGCCTTCCTGAGCGCACCGAGCACGCAGAACTTTCCAGCCACGGCGTACCGTTGGGTAAAATACACTGCAATCAGAGGAATACGCTTGCACGATTAATGGCAGAGATTTGACGCCGTGGATTGGATGTAAATAAGTTAGATAGTGTTAGTTAGATAGAGTTAGATAATGTAAAGCAAACATGATAAATAGCAGCATATTATGATGACATCCCAGAGACTTCTATGTTTACATTTGCTGACAAAATAATAATTTACATTGGAAGTTTGTGGTGAAAACAAATGAGTTTTTCAAAAGTTCCTCATGAGTCATCAATCATTTTTACTGGTATTTTTTTTTTCTTATTTTAATCTCTTAGAAACAGTTTCCTTTCATTATTATTAGTGTGCTGCATGTACACAGTTACTCTACACATTAAATCTAAGCCAGTGCCCAATGTATCGTTTCTTGTTGCTGGAATTCGACCAATCAGCTTGCGGGCTGCTTCCTGTGTGTAACGGTCATCACTGTGCAGATTCCTGATTGCTTTTTATTTGCAAGCTAATAATGTCCTGTTTTTTTTTTCTCTCTCTCTCTCTCCCTTTCTTTTCAATTAAGGTGAAAGCGGGGTCGCTAAAAGGTTTACCTCTTAGCTCGAGTCATTCAGCTTCATTAAAGCCTCGGTGTGTATTCATTAACGGCGCAGCCACAGGTCCCCGAAGCACACACACTCTTTTTATCCTCCATAAACTAATTAAGAACTTATTAATCCTCAGCAGCAGTTTGGGCTTTGGACCCCCTCTGCAGAGTCCCTCTTGGTTGTTTTTTTTTTTGTTTTGTTTTGTTTTGTTTTGTGGGTGCTGGTTTGTCAGTGTGCCAGTTGTTCATTCAGGCCTGTTTGGTAATAAAAGTCACACACTGAGCCAATTATATATGTTTATCTGTGGACTGTGTTTGGTTAAAGTGCCTCTGATTCACCACCATCTTGCTCTGGCTCATGCAGAATGAAAAATTCTGATTATATAATAATTACTGTTATTGCTTTAGACTTTTGTTGTGTTAAATTTCCGCTTTTTCATCCACTTTGTTTAATTGTCTGCACCACCTACAGACCATATATCCAGACCTTCGCCTAACGCCGGGTGGAATTACCTCCCTGCTCTGCTAGCTGACATTGGATAGGGTGATATCGAATCCATCTCCAGCTCATACACACTCACAAAGTGGTTTAAATGTACTGAGACGATGGAAAATCAACTTAATGTCTCTGTGATCTCAAACCAAGCTCGACATTAATATCTTAGTGGAGGCAGAATAGGGGGCGCATTACCAAAAATGTATTTTTGAAGCATCAGCAGACTGAAACGTGTATGTAATAGAAAGTTATTACAACATCAAAATGTGAAATAAATACATTAAGAGAGAAAAAAGACTGGACTGCTATAAAATCTGTTTTCTTGCGTTTTCCGTTCATGTTCTGCAGATTTATAAAGACAGGATTTTTAATATAGAAGAAATGTACAATTAATCCGTGAAAATTGTGTGAAAAATCAACTGAAAAATCAAGAAATAACAAACAAATCTCAAAACAAAAACACAATATTTGCATTTGCATTTATTCCAAATCCACTGTCATTACAAACCTATTATTAGTTCTCTTCATAATCGTACGTGAGTGAGTGAATTTACCAAACCGTATGCGTTCCAGTTGTTTTTTATGCGAGTGGAAACTCTCACTGAAAGGTTGGCGATGCGATCTAAACGATCCTTCACAGCAGTATAGATAATATAAAACCCAGCAGACCTCCAAAAAGGCATTGGTTACAAATCATTTATTTCATTGAGCTCTGAAAGACAGCAGGCAGAGAGAGCACAATCGCTTGTTATTGAATTACTGTGAAATAAAAAAAAAACATGTCATTCAGACGTGCTGAAAGCTGCAGGATACTGCTGCTACTTGTCTTTATTTAAAATGAAAGTTTTGAATAGAGAGGTGTCAGTAGAGTGTATGGAGCACATGGAGGAGAATGTAGTTTAGAAATCCAGTTCCCGCTAGGGGTGTCAACGTCTATACATGTAAACGGTTACACGGATACCAAATCATAACCATTAAGAAAAATCAATAACCGTCATTTTCCTCCTCCTCATTCTGTTTTCACCAATATATGTAATGTTTTTTGGGTGATTATGTTGCCTGAAAGTTTCAGATCAGCATCAGCGCTACCGCTAGTGAGCGAGCGCTGCTCGCTCTTTTTTGCTCCCGCTAGCAGTTCACATGCTAGCATGAGAGACTTTATCTACAACAAATTGAAGAAATGTGACAAAACACTCCGTGAACATATCAGAAACTTAACAGGTGAAACAGCGGCCCTCGACATGCAGCCGGTGTCGATGGTTGATGATGGAATAAGCATTTTTGTCTGATAACTACTGGAATGGCTTTGATTTAATGGGATTATGAGGTGCTGTATTTCAATGGAGACAGAGCCCTCTAGTGGTTATATAGCACGACTGCGATAGAAAAAGAGCACAAATCTCTGACGTCACGTGTAACCGGTTACACGTCGGTTACAAGTCCTGGTTACACGTGTAGAAAAATTGTAAACGTTGACACCCCTAGTTCCCATGTTGAGATCCAGTTCGGAACTTCAAATTAAAGCTAGGGTTGGCGATCTGAATGAGATACATTTTTTTAAATACTGGTTAAAATGATCTTTATGACCCAATGGGAAGCAATTCATAGCGTGTTCTTAAAGTAGTTTGGAAAATATCCGCTATCTACAGCAGGAGTAAAACGGGAAAAACAGCAACCAATAGTCTTGACAGGACACCTTTTTTTAAACCAATCAAATCCCTTCGCCGTTCGACTTGCCCCTTGCGCGTACATGTCAATGGCGTGCACTGACCCTGGTTCAGTGCGCGCGTAGAAGGACGGAGCGTCGTTGCAGAATGGCGGAGAAGAATGTTTTGGGGGTTTACTTACCGGTGAGTGCGCCATAACTTGGTGTAGTGCAAATAAAGAAAAACGAAGAAACGAAGCGCTGAGGACAGGTTACGCCAGGAACGCACTGGACACGGAAGCGACGCACGCGCCACGAACGTCTCCGCGTCTCCGCTCCCAACGGGAGCTCCTCCAATGGGATGGGAGCTGGGCGGAGCCTTGGGGAGATGCTACATTCGTGCTTCATGCTAGTTTTCCAAGATCGCCAACCCTAGCTTTAAAGCCTCATATAGATGGTTTTTATCTGTTGCGTTTTGCAGCTATAAACTCTCAAATGATCCTATTTGTCTTGTGACTTGGCTCCTCTAATATAGAGAGCAATCTGTTAAATGCCTTCAAGAAGCAGTTGTTCCAAAGAGGGGAGCCTGTCGCCTTTGTTGGACACGTAAAGAGCCGTGGAGCTGCTGTCTCTCCTCCTCCCTGAGGCAGCTGCACCATCAGCAACATCTTGGCAGGCGAGCAAATACTTTTGGCAGTATACTCTATTTTGAGATAAAATACAACAGATAGTGCATTTACTGGATGTTTTCACAATGGCTGGACGTGTAAGAGGGTCACTCCAAGAAGCTATTTTCAGGCTTGTAGTAGAAATCAGCGGGACGTTGTTGACAGAAGTGAAAGTGGACTAACTTCAGCTTCCGATGTGAAGTTTGGAGGACGTCCAAACTAATCTGTAGCTGCTGACTGGACCGTCTCGAGCGGCTGCTGTAATGTAGCGGGTAAATCTCGCACTCATTTGATTTTTCGCTGAACGTGGCCACCTGCTGCACATCCCCGCATGTCAAATGTATTTGGTATTATTCACACATATTATTGGATCGGGGCCGGGACGCCGCTCCTGTTGTTCCCACTTCATTTCCCCACTTCCACGCCAGTCACATTCACTCTCCGGATTTCGCTTTTCATTCACGAACGATATTAAACTTCAGTAAAGTTGATTTGTTCCCCGGATTTTGCTGGATGGATTTGAAGTTTGGAAAAAAAAAAAAAAAAGAGAAAAAAGCTTTGAGGTTGCTCATAACTCAGAGTCATTTCTCCGACGCCGTGGCTTCTCGCCAGGTGTGCGATTCGCTGACGCGTCCTGGGCTCCATTTTTATCTGTCACATTCGTTTTGCGCGTGATGGCCGCTGATGCTCGGCTCATTAGGAATTCTCCCCCTCCTCCTCCTCCTCCTCTTCCTGCTGCTGCTGCTGGTATGAGAAGCATGAGGCTGCGACTCTGACTCACGTTCGTCCTTGACTGTTGACACACACACACGCACACACGCACACACACTCCTTGTCTTTATTTTCCATGAGTCTGCCATTTGTTCCCTCTCTGATTCTTTTTCTTCCTCTCACGCTTCCTCGTCCCTGTCTCGTGAAACCACTGATCCATTGATCGGATGACACAGTCTGGACTCAGTGGGCGCAAACAGTTTCTAAATGGGCATCAGTCAAAACAGCTGATCCCTTGATGGAATGAGACAGCCTGGACCCAGTGGGTGCGAGCGGTTTCCTTTACCCCGGGCTCCGACCGTGTGGAACCAGCTCCCAGTTCTGCTCCACTTCTCTCCTTTCCGTCTTGCAGTGTTTAATAACTACGTGTCGCTGACCATTGTTTCTCTTGTCGTCTTGTACTCTCTGTTGATGCAAGAAATGTATCTGTCCGTCCTATCTCTCTCTCTCGCTCTGTCTCTATCTCCTCACCCCAACCGGAAACGCAGAAACCCTCCATCTCTCAGCCTGGTTCTGCAAAGGTTTCGTCCTCCTTTTAAAAGGGAATTTTTTGCCGATGCTTGCTCATGTGGATTTGTTGGGTTTTCTCTGTAATAGTGTGTAGAAATGACTATGCTGTAATTGGCGCTATATAAATAAAGCTGAATTGAAACCTCTGAATGTGATCTTCACGCAGTGAATCATCCTCTGATTTGTCTGTTTTTCACTGACCGTCCTCCTCTCCTCTCCTCTCTCCCCGGCTGTGCAGGAGCTGGTGGGCAGCAACCCTCCGCAGAGGAACTGGAAGGGAATAGCGATCGCCCTCCTTGTCATTCTGGTCATCTGCTCGCTGATTGTCACCTCCGTCATCCTGTTGACACCAGGTACACGGGAGGGGAGGGGCCGCCGTGCTGCACACGCTACTGCACCCACCACACACACACACACACACACACACACACACACACACACACACACACGGGCTCTGTTTACACAGCCATTATCATGCACGGACATGCCCATTAGGTTTCGCAATCAATCTGGACGCAAACGGAGAAAGCGTCTGCGTTTCCGTCCCCGCGTGTGGTCCGGGCTCCCGTGCGGCGTCCTCAGTGTCACCCGCGGTAATGTCTCAGTTAACGGCGGCACGGGCGCCAGCGCCGTAACGGCCACGTTCAGTGAAGGTCAGGAAACCTCATTGAAGTGGGCTTACGCCACACTGCCTGCTTCATAAACACACTCCCCGTGTGTCTCCTTCACTTAGTCTTTCTTCACACACACACACGCACACACAAAGACACACACATTTCGGACTTCCCTCAGTTATTTTAAGTCATCAGACTCTTTGTTTCACAGTGACCTTCAGGTTTTTCTGTTTAGATTAGCGTTTAATCAGCAGACCATCTGTGTACATTCAGGCTCATAAAGTGCTTTGATATGGTTTTATGCACAGCCGGAGTCAAATCAGTCAACTGTCAGTGCAGGCGTGCACTCAGTGCAGGCGTGCACGTGCGTGCGCCCGCACACTGTAATTCGCTTAGAAAGGCACTCATCACTGTGTCCTTGTTCATGATTTTCTGTCACTGAACATTGCAGGTGGTGTTTTCCCCGATGTCGTCGATATTGAAGCGGTTTGAATGTTGTCTTCAGAGATGCAGGGTCCTGCCATGTATGCAAGACATGAGAACCATGTCTGAAACGCTTGAGTGGCTGCTGTCCGTCGTTTTTGTAATGAAACTTCACACACACACACACACACACACACACACACAAAGAACAGTATGCTTTAAATATAACAATGGCGAATACAAAGGCATTGGTTTGGACACCGATTTGAATCCAAGTCCCAGGAGTCGTGACACTCTGGAGGCGGCCATTGTTGTTATAGTCCATCACACAAGTGCAGAAGAGCTATTTACTATGACCGTGATGAGTGTAGTAGCAGCAGTATTTCAGAAAAGTTGTGTTTTCCCTCCTTTCCATGGAGATGGAATCAGCATTGTCAAAAAGTTGTACATTTACAGGAAAATGGAGGTTGGACATTTTCAGCGTTGTTTCCATGTAAAGAGAAACCCAAAACGCAACTGAAGTTTTTCAATTTCACTTAAAATGTTGTAAACTAGAGAAAACTGAGAAAACAACGCAGCTCATCGTGACAAAATGACCCCACAAGATCCTCTTCCACTTCAGTTTATCGGAGATGAAGGATCCAAGAACTTAATGTTGACCTTGAACGGTGGCAGTAAGCTGAATGCTAACCTCCAGAATAAAGCGCCTCACACGGCAGCAGCATTTTAAACTCCAATAATGATGCTGAAGATTGTGATTCAAGGTTTTAAATTGCCCTTTATACACACAATATAATCCAGGGACAGTGTTTAACTGAAAATTGTGCAAAACTCTCACTGTTTCCTGAGTGTTTTTCTTTTTCTTTAGACGAGCCGAGACGAATCTTAATTAAAACAAAATTTTAATCACAGAGAAATTAGTAGAGAGGGACATATTTACCTATAAAGGCAGAATCTCATGGGAAATACAGATTTTCCCATTAAATCAATGTATTATATTTTATTCCATTCCCTCTGTGTCCTGTGTCCCTCTTCCTCACACCGATCATTTCCATGATTGAGGCTTCGATTGTTACCAGGACGGATCCTTACTTAGCCAAATTTCACCAAATGACTGCGAGCGCGTTGCCTAGTAACCAAGTCTCCAATCTGAACTTTCAGAACAGGAGTTTGGTTTGGAGAAAAATCAAACGGGCTTTGGTAAGCCAACCACGTTTAAAGAGCTGAGGAACACACTGTTGACTGCAAAACACCACGGCCAGTGTTACCTGAAGGCTGTTCTGTCTTTTGGTTGAGTTTTTTCCGGGTGAAAATTGGTCTTTTTTTTTTTTAAATGCTACATATCCAAATACATTTAAAAAAGAAAATTGAATTGGTGAAAAAAGTTAAATGATTTCTTGGACCCTGGAGATATAAACCTCTTAGGTAAAAAATCTCGTCACCTCCTGGCTGCGGCTTGTTTCCTGTCCCCGGGGTGTTTGCGCTGAATTTGCATGGACTCGAGCTGTTTTTACACGCCGTTTCCAAAACAAGGCGGGCCAGCGGGAGTCGCAGGCCGGTGGCAGGTGGCGTCTCCAGCCTGTACCCCGGCCTTAATCTGTCCCCCTCCCTGTGCTGATTCTGTGTGCTCGAGCAGAACTGCTCTGCCCTGGTTCTTTTTTAACCTCCGGTACTCCACCAAGAAAAAAAAAAAGGCAAATAAACAAGTATTTTAGAGGCTTTCTATGTTAAAAAAGTGCCCCGGCCTCAGAAAATGCAGTTTAATTAGGCGTCCTGAGCACCTGGGCCGAGCTTCGGGTTGTTACCGCTCCATAAATCATTCCACAAGGACAGTGGTTTGTTTGGGCAGAGATAGTTTGTTTTACTTCTTTACCGGGGTTATCGTAATTGAGGTGAATTGTTAATTGAGTCCCTGGATTCCACAAAGTCAAATAAAGTTTTTGTACGTGGAGAGAGTTAACTTAGAAAGGTCGATTCTTTAAATCTGTGCTGGGGTTTTCATTACACACAATAAGGCAACGGCTGAATGATGAGATTCTGTTTCAGGGATGTTTTAAGGAACAAGCAGGGCTTTTCTGTATTTTTGGTCTGTAGCTATAAGGGTTTTCTGTTTCAGTGAAGTTTCAACCAAAGAAGTAAGACATGCATTTAATAGTTTTTTTTCCAACAGGAAGATGCCTGCAGCGGAACGATGGCCATCTGCCTGCGCTGGGTGAGGTCAGGGAATCTCAAAGATCGAAAAGAACTGAACAGCAAAGAGCTAAAATAATCAATGCAGTGCAGACTGAAGGGAGCAGAGAGAACAAATCTGATACTTTTAGCTGTACAGACTGAGATCCTTACAAAGAAAGAGCTGAGGCCCCACTTAGTGGTTCTGCTTAACAGACATCATTTTAAAGACGTTGCCATGTAAGCGTGCAACTTTTCTGTAATGAACATCCAAAAATGATGAGTTTTCACTTGAAACAAGACCTAAGAGAACGTAGCAAGGTGATTAATCAACACAACTGGCATGACTGAGATCATGAGATCGAAACCTAAAGCAGCTTCACTAAGAAAATGGTCCATCATGCCCATCATGATTTTGTTGTATTCAGTTGTTTGAAATTTTCTCTAAAATAACAAACTGTAATCAAGCATACCTGAGAGTTGCAGTTATATATATATAAGTTGTGTTTTTTGTGGAGAGTTGCTTGCTGGGGAGTCTCGCAGAAAAACATGTGAAGACTGGAATCAGCCAACGAACCTCGTTCCAGTTTCCTGGAGGCTCTCAGCGCCCTGGATGCTCCTCCTGCTGCTTATTCCTGCTTATTGGGAGCATTTAGCCTGCTCAGCAGTGGCATGTGTTTGCAGAGGCATTAGTATTCTCCTGGCGGTGCTTGACAATGGGTCGAGTGAGTGTCTGCAGCACCCCTCCTCCCCCCACGTCTCTGTCATTGGATTTTTTTTTTTTTTTTTTTTGATGAGGCTGCATCTGACAATTTCTGCAACTTTCAGACAGAGAGAATCTGACATTCATGCCCATTTCACAGGCATCGATTGAGAGAGTGTGCAGAGAAGGGAAAATTAGGTTGGTGAGAACATCGAGATTCTCTACAGCCTTGTGCACGCTTGAACATTCACGTGGACTTATCCTCTTTTTATCAAACATCAGATTCAATTACAGTATTTCTTTTTACCTTGATGAAGCAGACTGTCTTTGAATTAATACTGCATTTTTGTAATCAGTGGTGATATCTAGAAGACAAAATGATAGGTAAAAGGAAGAAAGTGCGATCAAATCTGTCCATTTTTGAGTTGTCTTACCGTTCCTGACAAAAGTCTTGTCACTTGTCCATTTTGTAGAAACAACAGCTTATAAACTGACTTTTTATCGATCCATTGGTTTTAGAAATGGCTCATATGAACGCTAAAACCCTCACAAATTATGTTTAATATACTAAAATAAATTTGCTTCACTCAAGAAAAATTGACTAATGAACACAGAAAGGTCAGATTTTGGCAAAACAAAAGTTTTGTCGCCTGCAGAGATTCATGTGAAAACAGAACAGATACTTTTCCTCAAATACCAAGTTATGTTGCTGAACGTCAGTGAATTAAGCTATGGTACTCTGAGATCCATATTTAATATCTTGTATGACTTCCAGCCTGAAGGACAGCATCCATGCGGTTCAACAGTGATTCATACAATTTGAGGAAGTCATCAGGAATGGCAAAGAAAGTAGTCGACATGCTTCCTGGAGATCAAGATTCTTTGGATTCATCTTCCATGCTTCCTCTTTCATTCTATCCGGACATGCTCGGTGATGTTCGTGTTTGGTGCCTGGGCTGGCCAGTCATGGAGCACCTCGATCATCTTCACTTTGAGGAACTCTGATGTAGAGATGGATCTATGTGATCAAGCACCATTCTGCTGTAAAATCTGACTCCTTCTAGATTCACAACCATAAATGTGGTCATCAGTCCATCACAGGGTGAACACACAAGTGGACAACTTCACGCACACGTACAGCTTAAAGACCCGTTTACCTGATGTTTGAAATGAAGACACTTTGATTTTATTTCAAGGAAGTTTGTCGCTTACATGGCAAAATTTTGAAAACGGTGTCCATATCCATAGAAATGACAGAAACACCGAAAGATATGAGAAATGTGCTGAGCAGGATAAAAAGAAAAATAAGGAACTCTTGGATAATAATAAATTATAGTATTCTGTGATAATTGGCAAGTACACGGATATTCCTATGTACAAATGGAGTTGGATTGAAATCACAGGTGACTCTAAAGTCCCAGGAGAATATGGACTGGGGGTCTTGGCATTCTGAAGGCCATTGCTGTTAAATTACATACTTGCATTTGCTATCTATCTAAAATAAGAAAAGGAGCAGACGGGATAACAAAAATACTGGAAAATCCTACTTATATAGACACTTTTTTCAATTGAGGTGAAAATACATATACAGGAACAACAAAGGTGTCACACTAGCTAATAACTGTAGAAGAGCGAGTGTATTATATTTCACACAGTGTGGGTTGAGCTGCCGTTTGATGTGCTCCTTAGCTCTATCGGTGGAGGAATTCCTCTTCAGATGAACGTCTTGATGCCTGCAAATGCTTCATAAGTACGACGGCTAAGAACACCATTTCAGCAACACATCACCAGCGGGCTGAAACTCGCTCGTCTGCCGACAGTTTGAACCCAGCTCACGTTCCCCGTTAGCAATCAAACGCCTCGGTAAGTGGACTTCACTCTATAGCGCGTCCTGTCAGCTCCAGCGCTTTCAAATTGCTTCACTCTGTTAGTCGCACGCACACATCGCACAGGAATGACAGTGGCCGCCATTCACGGTGTCCCACCTCCGTTTGGGAGCGATTTGGGTTCCAGTGTCTCGACCGCTTTGACATTCGGACGCGGCGAAACAAAGACGTCCACCAGCCGGACCGCAGCCACAGTATCGTAATGACAGGAAGAAGTGACTGCCACAAGGAATTTCATTTGGAATTTGTTTATTCTGAATTAAGTACTTAAGGATTATATTCATGAGCTTGGTGTTTAAATAGGAAAAATGAAGACCAGGGGTTCTGTGAAGCGTTCTGATTGCACAGGGGGCGGCCGTGACGTACCGACGTCTCCAGGAAGTAAACAGTGTTTTTCTCGTCTTTCTTACTTGATTAACTTTGACGCTAAAGCTTTGAAAATGTCCGGGTTGTTCTGTGCCCATCCATCCGCCCGCTTCATTATATGCAAATCTTCTAAAATTGCCATTAAATAAACGATCCGCCATCTTGGAATATTGCGTCCTCACGGCGCAGAACGACCATGAAATGAAGTCACCTCATTTGCATAAAATTCTGCGTCCATGGGAGAATAAACCGGACGGTCTATTTGGATTCAAATTTAATTTCTGAACAAAGTTTTCAGTTGTTGACATGGTCATTTTTGAGCAAAATTAGGCTTTATTCAGATTTTTGCAGGAATAAAAATTCCCATGTAAACACATGGATTAAGATTAATTAAGTTTATCACATGTATAATTAAAAATATGCTTAGAATGCATCAATACAACGAGCATTAATGTCTGGAAGAATAAGTGTGTATTGCTGTAAAACAAACAAAAGTGAGACTGGAAATTTTGAGTACGATGTGACGACCTTAAAACTCAAACTGTAACTCATTAGAGGAGCGTGGGTGTTTTGTTCCGCTGTTATTGACGGCGCTCCAGCGAGCTGAGCGAATGTGAAAAATTCTGAATTCTGAAAAAAAAAAATCTAACTGAACTCTGAATAAAGTTTTCAGGCGTTTACATGGTCATTTTTAGAGTCTTCATTTGGATTTATACAGGAATGAAAAGTCCCCGTGTAAAGGCACGGAATGTTTTATTTGGTCACAGTCTCCTTCTTCATTTGGTTTTTGTTAGGTTTTCGTCCGTTAAAGAGATCCATTGTCGAATATTTTCCATCGTCGTGATCCTCAACGAAATTGTCACTGCTGTAAAGTCTGAGATAAAAGTTGTGGGAAATCAGCCTTAAGAAAAGCAGGGAACTAACAGCGGCACCTCCGCTGAAGGCCGGTCCGATCTGTACTTCCTCCTCCCGTAACTGTTGCATTATGCATGTTTTTACGCCTTCAGCCTGACAGCATGGCTTTCAGGATAGTTCAACAGCAACCAGGCAGCTGGATTTCCTGGCAGCATCGCCCATATCTCTGCTCATCGCTTCAGAAATTTGCTGAAAAATCAATGTTTTCTTTGAAATTGTGACAGTTTGGTGGAGGGCCTAACTGGATCCTCTTGTGGGCTGGATTTGGCCCACGGGCTTCATGTTTGACACCCCTGCCTTTGATGGATGAAGTTGTACAGAAGGTGGACTTTTGACTGCATGTTTTTTTTTGTTTGTTTTTTTTTAATGCACACTACTTGTGGTGCAGATGTTCTGTCAGTCAGTGTGTTTACAACAGATTAAACAGTATCCATTAAATCTCGAAATCTATTTAATGCAGTTGGAAGTCTTTGCTAATTATTGCACCAGAACAAAGAAAAACTCAGCTTCAAACAACAACCTCGCAGATAGGGAGGTTTTTACACTTTTTTCAAGAAAATAGGACTTTTAGAATTTAATTACAGACGTCTTTGTATAGGAGGTGGATTTTTTTTCAGCAGTGCAAATGAGCCCAAGGAGAACATACTACATCACAAACATTTTGTAGCACACTTTAAGTGCTTTGGGGAGGCTTTTCCTATTAAAATACTAAACCCAGTCATTCAGAACAATTTATTTTGCTCTTAATTAAACTTCAAGGAGAAACATTTTTGTGAAAAAGAAACAGAAAAGGGTCTCGACTCTTTGCAGAGCGATGCGGTGCATGTGAGGAGTTATGGGACGGTGTTTTGTTTTCACTCGGTTAGGAGGGTTTTTTTTTTTTACCTGACGGATGCTGCCCTTCCAGACGAGGCGGCCGAGTTTCTAACCTCACCTGACAGCCGCTTTGTTGGGTTCTCCTCCTGACAGGCTGCATCTGCTGTAACCGATCGCTCCGGATTGCTGAGAGGTTGCCGTGTTCTGAGCAACTGGGTCAGGCCGCTCGGCGTTTCCTCACGCCGAGGGATGTCGGGCTGACTGACGGAGTGACAGCTCGCCGAGGCCGTGGGAGGAAGACACGCTGCGTTAATTTGAGTCGTGGAGATTACTGCGACGCTCAGATTACAATAACAAAGAGCTCTGCTTTAATGGCAGCAGTGGCTTATTTGCATTCGGTGATGGAACTGAATGTATTTTAGGATTCCCATTGGTTTTTAGAGTCATGTGCACCGAGTTGAGCTCACAGTGAATCACCAGTCCAATCATATATACCGTTAGTCTCAGAGCACAACTGCACGAATCATATTGGAACGTTTTCGGAAAACAAGAAATAAACACAGTGGCAGAAACACCTCAGATAATGAAATGACTGGAGTGATTTTAGACTGTAACAAGATAAGCTGAGGACTTGGGACAATAAGGCAGGGTTATCCAGCAGTAGCAAGAGAGTGAAATTGGGCTTGTGTCACAATCCAACAATTCTTCAATGAGGCAAACAACATGGTAAATGGAGTTCATTATGGAGCATTTTCCTTCTGATCTAACAGCCAAAGTACTGTCGATGTGATGGCAAAGACTCTGAGGTTTGCCTGTTTCTACTGAAAGACAGTTCAATCTATCCTCTTTCTAAAATGATGAATTCCAGAATTGAATCTGGGACCTTGTGGGGCGGCGTGAAAGCGATCGCAGAGGGTGTCCAGGATTTGCCTGCTCTCTGGTTGTCAAAGTTTGATTTGCACATGTGTAACGATAACCAAAAGAAAGACTCTCTCTCTAGAATCAGGAGACTTTGGAGACTGTCATGGTTTTTGGTCTCGCCTTTTCATGTTTGACAGACGAAGATACCCAATATGAAGAAAGGGGATTCAAAGCCGTTTTAGAGGTGCACCACAGGGAACCATCACTCTATGAAAGAACAAGAAATGTCAAAACTGAGATTTTTGTGATTTGTACTTTCAACGAAGTGTCAAAAAACTATCCTCAATTAAAACTGGAATAAATTCAAGTAGATTTTTTCCAAGTTTTGGAAAAATTATTAAAATATCGGATTGTTTTTTTACACAATAACAGTTGTTGTCAAAATGAATCATCATTTTTTTCATCCAGTTTGTGTGGCTGAAAAAATGTGATTTCTCGAGAACCCACAGGTGAAATAGAAACATGTGTTCTTACTGTGAGTGTCAGAAGCCTTTCATGGACTTGTCCTGCAGATTTTCATATATGTAGGATCATCCATATAGCCACGGCGAGTTTGTGAAAATGTGTGAACTTTTGGATACGGGCGAGAAAATCTATCCCCAAAATCAGTTGGAGCGGATGGCAGAAAATTCTGCACTCTCCTCAAACAAATGCATCTGCAGAGAGAACCGCCTGAGATAGAGATCAAATGAAAGAATGGTGAGAATCACAAGGAAAATACCTACGTTTTGATGTATTATTATCCAAGATTCAACCAGAAATGGGGCTGTGGGGACGAAAGAAGATTTTTTTTTTTTTTAATCTCCAATACACACCCATTATAAAATCCAAAAATGGCTGAAATGCTTGCTAAACTTTAAAGCTCACTGTTTAAATTTGGTAGAAGATATTGAAATGAGGTTTTTACATCTAGATAGAGGACAAAAATGCCTACGTTTTGACATTTTAATGATGTCTGTACGTGAAACTATGGCGAGGCATAATGGAATTGTTCGGGGATGATTTTTCTGTATGTTTTGTGGGTGTCTCTCATCCGAAATACATGGGAAAAAATTGCCGGATTTTGATCATTTTCTCAGATATTGCTCACCAGAACACCGAGAAAAAATTATAGCGCACCATTCCTGGAATTTAGACACGTTTTGATGTGTTTTTTGTGGTGCTACTCCAAATGGTGCGGGACTAGCCATCTGGCAAAGTTTTCGCGTCTGAATAATAAAATGTTGACCCTGAAAGAGTCCCGGCTATGAGAGCAATCTTTGCGCCTTGCCAGAGGCAGGCACTGCTGATTGGTCCATGGTGCACTCCATCTCAGCCCATAGTCATCGGTAATCAGCCCCGGCGATCCGCAGCCAGAATTTAGACAAAGCAGAATACAAAGTGGAACTTATTAAGGATTCTGAATGAAATACAGGTTTGCATCGCCAGTTTTCGAAGTCAAGTTCAGGATAATGTCTCAGGATTTCAATCCAGGTGTTGAATAGCTAATTTTATTTTGTGTCACTTCGCAAAAAACCCAAAACATCATAAAATTGGATTGGCTTTCATTTCCCCGTCAGGACTGCCGGTTGACTTAATCACACCGAGGCACTTGAGTTTTTAATTCCAGGTTCGGTGTTGGATCGAAACTCCCCTCTGTCACTGCATTGTACTGAAAAGAGATTGCGCCACATTTGCATATAAACTGCTCATTTAAGCTGACCCTGCCGGGGAGGGGAGCCCTCGCTCTTTCTTTCTTTTTTTTTTTTTTTTTTTTTTGACAAATTCAACACTTCTGCCAACGATCACAGCACTCTGCGAGGATGAGATAAAGCCATACTTAACTACATGAAATGGATTTTCCTTTAAGGCACAGTCACGTGCATGAAAATCTATCTGTTCGTATACCTTTATCACTGCGCTGCCTCCTTAAAAATGACAATCATCAGTCATTATGAATTCAGTATTTATCCCCCTCTAAACCCCACCATCTGACGGGAGGGGGGGGCAACTTATGTGCACGATTACGTTTCCCCGCGGCCGACACACAGTCTGGTGACTTTGATAATAACGCTCCGAACTCCAGCGACGCACCGAGCAGATGCCTTCAAAGGTGTTTTTGTCCCCCGTGATGAAATCAGGGAGGAACTGAGGATCAGTCGGCGTCTGTCCATCTGTCAGGCACAATATGCCACACACACACACACACACACACACACACACACACACACACACACACACACACACACACACACACACACACACGCACACACAGAGACAGAGCTGATATTCAAGTTTGGAGAATGATGCAAGTCATTGTTTTGTTCTTGCAATATAGAGCCGCTTTGATTAGTGAAGAACTAGAAATGTGGAGTTGTTTACTTGCGAGATTTAAGGAAGGAAAACAGAATATAAAGTATTTGGGCTGAAGTGGGTGTATGGGAGGGACACACACCACAAACCAAGGTGACATTGATAGGACAAAAGATGTTTTGTCTTCTTTTTACTTTTGTTTCATTATTTTTTTCAGAATTTCTTGTTGCCATTTTTATTTCTCATCCCGCCTCTTTTTCTCGTGTTAAGTCAACATTTTAAACAAATAGAACACAAGATTCCAATAGCCTAAAATTTGTGCAAGTTGTTAGCTCTTCCGCTGCACAATGGGGGAACCCTGGTTCGATTCCAAGCTTTGACATTTCTCAGTGGAATTTGCATTTTCTCCCTCAGTCCTGATATACAGTATATGTGCCAGGGGAAGCTTTGAGGCATCTGTGGTGTGTGTGGGTGATTGTCACATTTGAAAAGTGTGTTTTGGTGTCCATTTACACCATGACGGTGCTTGGAGCCACTGAAAACGCAACTTTTTGAAAATGGAGGAACTTTTTGAAAAAAATCCAAGGACTCCTCCATGGAAACAATAAAATGGAACTTTTTGAAAACACTTTAACTCTATCGCCATGGTAACAGGTTGAATTCAATTTTTCTAAAACAATCCAACTCTGTCTCCTTTGAAGTAGGGAAAATCAACTTAAAAAACAACAAAGAAATCTGTGTGAATGGAGGAAATGTGTCCTTCCTGCAGTGTCCTCACCGTTCTATAATCACTGGATTTTGCATCCTGTTTTAACTGTAGACTGTTGTCAGATCAAAGCTGTGTGCCAACTGGTTAAATTACTGATTCTACTCCAGTCACAGCATTTGTCTTACTTAAAAACAAGCAAACATAATTTTCCGGCTTTTGTGCCCTCAGTAACACTCATCTCTTGAAGGGGATGTCGATTCTCTCTGAGTTATATACAGTTCTGTACAGTCTGCCTGCAGCGGAGAGATCCCACCTCTCCTCACTCCCTGCATGCCGAATGTCATTCCCACCCTTTAATTTCCCCTCCTGAACCTGTCATTTTGAGCCTGAGCCACGTCGGCTGCGTTGTGTTAAATGTCATGTACGTGAAAATGAAACGCGAACCAATGGAGCTGCAGATAGAATTAGTACAGTAACAGAATCTGTATCGGCGATGTGTCAATGAACAGTATAGGAGACATTTTCTCACATCCTGTAATTCCAATCTGACGTGCTTTATTGTGAGCGCCGCCGCTATAGGTGGCACAACTGCTAAAGATAGAGGTTCAGACAGAAGCTGATAAAATAAGGCACGGCTTGATCCTCTTGTCTCGTGAACATCATCACATAGCTTTAAAATTAAAAAAAAAAAAAAGCTCTTTAATGGCAGCTTGTGGATTGATGTGAGAACTGAAAGACTGCACCTGATCACACCAGTCCGAGGTTATATGTCAGAAAAGCAACAGAAGAGCAATCTCATCCTTCAGTGACAGCCGTGCGCCGATATGTCAAGTGTCTACATTATTTATAACGCAGCGAAGGAGGGGAGGGGGAAAAAAAATCTATGATGTACAGCTTTGAGACCTCATATGTACATGATCTCCAGTCAGGAAATCTGCTGTTGGTAAGATGTTTTAGATCATTCGCTCATAAAATATGAGTTCAGTGAAAAATGTGACGAGCTTTTTGAATTGTCAGGTGCTTTGTTTGACAGTCCCCTGAAATCTATTCATCTGTTAGATTTACCTGCTTGATGGGGTTGTGGGGAGGGGGAGTCACTCCCTGCTGACATTGGCTGAAGGGCACCAGATCATCAAAGGATTCATAGACTCTCCAATGAACCTGAAAATCTGCTGCGGTCCTGGTGTTTTGATTTAAGCCTTTCTGCTTCCATGATTGGATTATTTTCCTGTATTTCATTGCGTTCTTCTGTACTGATTCTTCCTTTACATCATTTATCTTGATGTCTTTCCTGATTGTCAGCTGTGTCTCATTGACTTTCCACTCCACGGGCACATGCAAGTGTGTACGTGCCGTCCTGAATCTTGTCCGTTTTCAGCGTGAGGCCGTAATTACACGACGTTTCAAGTGAAAACGCAACGTTTTCATTTCAGAAACATTTCAGGTTTACACTACAACATTTTAAAAACAATCTCTGTTTACACAGGAATGCTGAAAATGATGTAGTTAGCATGACAGGTGGCGAGTTGGTGCTTTTGGTTGTTTTCATTAAAAAAAAAAAAATACATACACCTGCATTGAGAGCAATGCCATAACAGAAAAGTTGCTTTTTGCCCCCATTTCCACGACGTGGTAGCATTGATGAAAAGCTGCATTTTCCCCTGTTTCCAGGGAGACAAGCGTCGACGCGTTTTCTAAAAGTTGTGTTTCCTGTGACTTCCAGGGCCATTGCGTGAACGCCATTAAAGTTTCCCATTTTCAATGGAGAACATTCTGCAAACTGGGGGTGTCAGTGTTTACAATGTTTTCTGTACGTGCAAGTGGGACTTCCAACCGACGTGTAACCGGTTACATGTGACGTCGGAGATTTGTGATCTTTTTCTATCGCAGTTGCGCTATATAACCACTAGAGGGCTTTGTCTTCACTGATATACCCATTAAATCAAAGACTTTCCAGTAGTTATCAAGACAAAAGGGCCACTATTCCAGCTATTAAGTTGCTGATATGTTCACGACATGTTTTGTCTTATTTCTTCGATTTACTGTGTATATTTTTTTCTTTCTTTGCTCAACTTAACATTGCGCCACATGTATCTGTTATGAATGCGGATTATTTGCGCTAAAGGTAATATTTAGTTAGCTAATATTATTATCTACCTCTTTCAATCAACATCACACTAAAAAACATGATACAGCCCCAGCATAAACCCTGGGCTGTTTTCATCGGCTCAGCAGCTACAGTTGGATTGCAATAACAGCACTCATATCACTCCGTTTACTGTCTCTATAACATGAACACATCTGTAGAGCAGCAGATTCTGTACAGCCGAGACATAAAATCATCCCCCCCAGCCACATTTAGAAAAGTGGAAAAGCGTTGTCTGAGCGAGGTACCTATTATTTTTTACTCACGGTTGTATTTCACGGCCACTGAAATGCTTTTAACTGTTAAACTGTCAAGGTTTCCTTCCCTCTCAACATAAAGAAAAAAATCTCAAGCCAAGCAGTTTGTGTTGTTTTGGGGGTTTTATGGACACTTCTTTCCCGCTATGCTCCTCATTCCTGGAAATTTCCAGAAGAAACACTGGTTTCTCTTCACTTTTTTTTACTTAAAAGGTGATATTTTGAAAAAAATATCTTGTGTTTTGTCATTGACTTTTTTTCCCCCATCCTTTCTGCAATTACTGTCTGCAGCCTCTTGCACAGCTTTTATCCCAGCATGCTGAACATTATGAAGGTATTTTATTTTCCTCTGCCACCGACAGCTTGAGGACTAATGCAGTGATGAAAAGGGGGGAAAAACACACTGTTACTTCCTCCTAGAAGGCTGCCACAGCATGAACACACACACACAGATAGAGAGATTAAGCGTCACAAGTTCAACATGCAGTCCAATGTGTAAAATCCAAACAGCAAATATGAATCTACTTCTTTTTATTTTCTTTTTTTTTTTTACATTTTATCCTACCTGTCATGTTTACGGAGGTGAAATGAGACATATTATCGAGCAGGAGATGATATGATGAGCGCTGATGGATGAAATTAAGCGGAAATAAATTACACGAGGCATCTGCTGTAAATATGCACGTCTGGTCCTAAACAGCACATCTCTATTCAAAAGCTCCGGGGAGAGTCGATGCACTGTTTCTTTTAATGAAATATCTGTATTTTTCTGCCTCATATAAGCTATTTATCCTTTTGAAAGTGGCAAATCACATGCAAGAAAAAAAAAATGTCGCAATATTTGTTGTCAGACCTTTTAAAATATAGTTTTGTTCTGTTTCATCTTTTCTCCAAAGGCTTCATGTTTATAGAACTGGGGACTCAGGAAGTTACCAGTTGGGAAAATCCCACTTGAGAAAGGAAACATCAAGAAACAGACAACAAGAAGTCACTTATCTGCAAGACTTTGTGTTTTCTTCACACATTTGAAGTGAAACACTAATGAAATAATTGTTTTTTAATGTGAACATCATTCCTTTTATTTATTGGTAAATGGCAAACGAGTTAACTATCTCACTTTCATCATTATCTGATGTGAAATCCTTGATTTTTTTTATTTGTTTTGGAATAAACTACAGCTGTCAGCCCATTGAAGTCCACCCATTTTCGTTTTAGCTGCAGAAAGGATGTTTCATTACACAGTGCAACATCAAAAGCATGATTTTCTGTGTAGATGCACACAGGCATTGTGGGAAATGTGTCATTTTCCTCTTGGGAATTTTCCAATTTGATGGCGTCCACATGCATTTTTCCCAATTCTGAAGCCATAACATTCCCAATTCCAATTACACACAAGCACACGTGCCTTGAATAAATGAAACACTGCCGAGGTTTGTGCAGGTAAAAGCTTCAAGCGTGATCAAAGGGTTTGTTCTGAACGGTTCTATTGTCACAAACTCCTGCGTTCATCTCTTTCATTATGACATTATCGTATAATAAGACAAGCTGTTTATCTCTTTCAGTTGAAAGATAAAAGCAATCATCTGCATCAATATTTCATTTCATACAAGATTTTCTTTGTGATGTCTTTTTTAAGGTCTCACTGCTACACCAGCTAGTTCTGGTGACAGCGATTATATAATCTAACTGTACAGATGCAGTCATCAACCATTATCAAAGGCTGTTTTGTTGTTGTCTTCCCTAGTGTATACAATCAGGAAATGTAGGAACCTTTAAATATGATAATAAAAACTGAAAGTGTTTGTGTTTTTCTCTAGAGAAATATCTATATTTTGCCCCCCTCTTCCTGATCATGTTGAGTTGCATCTCTTTCCCATCATGTGAAGTTAGTGTTTTGCTCTGTAATGGATTTCTTTGCATTGACTGCTTCATGTTTTTCTCTCTCTCTGTTGCGATGTTAGTTTTCCCGCTGCTTTACATCATTTTTTTCAGACGCCATCTTGCCCTGACATTGTCTGAACTGTTGCTGAAAGAGCTCAGGTGGATTTGATGAACTCAAGCTGCCCACTCAGACGGCAGCGGCCGAAGGACTCCGGTCTCTCTCCCACTCAGACGCTCGCTTTTCATTGAGTTCTCGTTATGTTGGTCTTGTTTATTGCTCTTAACCTTCTTGCAAAGTCACCCGGCTACTTTTTGTGCCTCTGAGTTGTTTTCAGCACTGATCATTTGAAGCACTTCTTCACTCTTATCAAAAGCATTTGGTAATTAGACGCTTCAGTTTGAGCCTGCATTCCCTGTTTGGTTGACGACGTGGTTGATCTTCTCCACAGGAGAGGATAACCGTCTGGATCTGAAGGGCAAGGTGACGGTTGGAGACCTCTTCAGAAAAGACTTCAAGGTCCATGACCCCAACGCCAAGTGGATCAGCAGTAAGTACATTTCTGCCGTTACCGAACACTTCGTTCTCGCTGAAGAATGACTGGTTTTGGTTTTTGGAGCATGAATGTCAGTTTGATGTCATGTCCATCCCACTTTTGTGAAACCTGCTTCTACTGCTATATATCAGACGTCTCCTCTTCGTTCAATGTGTGAACTGGGATAATTTAAAACCGCTTGAAAGCTGCTGTCTCTCTGTCCTGGTAGTTTTCGGATTGTAGAGCATCTTCCTCCCACTGAACAATGGCTGGCATTCAGATTTGGATGAAAAGCAAAAAGGTTTCATACAAATACAAGAGAGCAGTCGTGTGATAAGGACTGATAAGAACAGCACTGACACAAGGATGATGGAGTTATGATTGCGATTGTACAAAAGAAAGGATTCAGAAGGTAATTGAAAAGACATGAATCAATACCAAGATACAGAGAACCAAGGTCAACTGTTGAACAACAAGGCAGATTAAACACGAGATGATCACAACACCTCAGAATACAATAGAAACACAGATCCACCCCCAGAGTGCAAACTGTTCTTGTTTACTTATGGAAGTTTTAATTAGTGCTAGTGAGCTTTTACATGAACGGTTCTGCTCTCAGCTTCAGAGCAACAATTAAAGGCATTGAGCCGCACTCCCGGCTGCAAACGTCGTGTTGTGTGCATTGTGTCCTTGGTGTTCTAGAATCTGTTCCATATGCTTCAATCGCCACCCAATTACCTGGAACCACGAGCCTCGTTTTTCTCTGATCGGTGACGGCGTGCGCACGTCGCTGCCGTTACAGTCGTTCCAAACGCCGGCGTTTTTTTTTTTTTTTTTTTTTTTTTTTTCTTTTCACAGCAGCGTTGTGACAGCAGGAACATCGGCGGCTCCTCGGGGGAGCCAATAAGAGAACATTATATACTGTACTTTATTTTGCATTGAGGTAGTGAAGAGAACGATCACAGCTCAGAGATGTGAGGAATCTGTTCGGCTGAAGCATTAACGAGGTGGGTTTTGTCTTCTCTCGTGGCGAAGCTGTCTCCTCCAATCACAGCATCTAATATCACTCCTGGAAGGAACGCAGCTGTTAAATCTTCTACCAAAATCCTGATACTGCACTGATTCCACCCCCTGCATGTAATTGGATGTAATTAAAAGGCTGGAAACTCATATTTATTATATTAGTGACAGGATGACGCTGCTCGTCTGGATCAAACATGACAGTCTGAGTGCTTCTCTGTTTGGGTTTGAGCCACAGTTCCCCCCCCCCCACATGCGCCTCAGGATGCAGCGTTTCTCACGCGGCTGATTTGTCGGGGTTTCTCGCCGCGACCCCAAAGGCTGTAAACAAATCGGCCGCGCTCGAGCGGGCCCTGACGGATGTCACCGTCAGCAGTTGCACTGTACGCATCTGGAAGGCGACATCTGTTCTCCAGCGTTGTCAGCCAACACCACAGCTAATGAGAGGAGAAAGGAGAGAGGCGGTTATGTAAGATCATTATGATAGGAGGGGATGATTCATTTAGCATCTGATAACTTGATATTCCCCGATCCCAAAGGAGGATATTTAGAATCAGTTTACTTGACATTTCAGGTGAAGACACATCATTTTTCATCTGTGTAAACATATTTGTAATATTTGTATATATTATAGTTCCTTTTATATTTTAGGATTTATGTTGTACGTAAAGTGTTAATTCCTATATTTTAGATTTCTATTATTATTTTTATTAAGATTTGCACTGTTACTTATTGTTATTCTTTACTTGCACCTTTCATCACTTTTTACAAAGTTTTGCATAAATTGCCCTATCGCAGCACGTCCTGCCATCGTTTGTGCTGGAAAACGTTAACGTCTAATAAGCATATCCTGAGTGTGCGTGACGAAAAAAGAAGTGAGCAGAAAGAGGCAACGATCGCCAGGAAACAAGACGCTGTCCTCTTTCATCCCCTGCTTTTACAGCTGTCGACAGCACCATCCTTGATCTCCTTATATTTTTAGCATAATATTAGTTACAGCTCAGAACGGGAGAGAAACTGATCTGTCAGGTGATTATTTTGTCTCCATTAATGTGTCAATTTCTCACCGCTCCACGAACTTACACATCCCACGTAATGGCTTCCCTAGTTAAAGCTCATTTAGCTCTGTTTGATGGTTTTCACAGCCCAAACTGTCTCCGTTTATCAATCAGATCCCTCGAGACAGACTGAATGTAGCCTCCGCAATCATTATTAATAATATTTATACCAAGTAAACTTACTTCCTCATGTCTTTTCCTGTGTATGAGCTGAAATTTGCGCTTTATTTACATACAATGAGGAACTTTCATCTGCATTTAATTAAGGCAGCGGAGATGATGATCCGTGCCTGTTCAGCCAGTGGATCATCATCTAGAAGCAAAGTTATCTTTGGGTCTTGGGAGTTGCTCCTGTCTCTAGTAATGCTTATATAATACTAATTGTTAACAGAGGTATGTAGATGCAAAAAGTCAGAATCAAACATTAAATCACTTTTGTATTTTGTTTATTCTCAGTGTGTCTGCGTGCAATCAGTCTTCATTTATGGCTTGATTCTTTGTTTTGTGTTTCAATGATTGAATGTTGCAACTGTTGCATTGGCTGGTTATGATTGCGATGTGACTTGTGATAAATACACTTAAGTTTTTGAACCTTGTGTTGTATTGCTTTTTCATTTGTGTTGCATCTTTTTTTTTTTTTTTGAGGTCATGTTCCCTTGTTTTTTGTGCTTTCTGTGCCTTTTATTTCTCGCTATTTACCAGTTTGACAACACATCATGTGTTTTAGTGGTTCTGAGCGCCATTGTCATGTGAACAGACGCTGCGAACGTTTTCCATTTTCTCTTGAAAATGTTATCATGTAAAACAGGGCTTCAGAATTGGCGTGGATTTGCCCACAGTTAAGTTTTGACCATTTTATAAAAATATTTTCCTTTGTATTTCACCATCGTAATGCTCATTAAAACTCATATATATGTAGGAATGTCTGTATAAACACCTACATTTACACAAAAATGTTACATTTTCACTTGAAATATGTTAAACAAGGCCTGAGTTTGTATCAGACTTCAGGTTAACACCAAAAACGGTACAAATATAAGCACATGCCTGCATTGTGGAGTATCTCTGGATTTAATTCAGTAAAAAAAAAAAAAAAAAAAAAAAAAAAAAAAAGCCTGTTTGTCCTTTTCAGACGATCAGATCCCTGAACGCTCACCACAAGACTGTGCGACTGCGAATAAGCTTTGTACAACACTTGAAATATCTTCCCCCTCGGAGTTTTGCATCTTCTGTTGCAGAAGTGAACCAAACAGGTAAACAGTGAAGATATCCTGCTCTTTTCTCTTCCAGCAATGTGCTCTTAAGTAGTTTTGATTTGCGGGGCTCTGTGGAGTTTTGCCAGACGAGTTCTTTCAGTGGAATCCCGGGCTTGGTTTGACATTTTTTTTTGTTTGTTTTTTTTGCTGGCCAGCGTGTGTTTGGTTGTGTTGTTTTGCTGCAGTGCCAACACAGTCGGGATGCTACAGTGCTGTTGTCTGTCAAAACACAGCTTAAACTGAGCATAAACACGAGCAGAAAACAGAGGCGGAGAGTGAAATTGTTCTCCACTGTTTGTGGGGAAACCTTGACATTCTGCACACTGACTGCCTGATTTAATTCAGAGTTATTTGGGCTACATGAAGGTGTTTTATTATATGAAAACAAAACGTCTGACTGGATTCATAACTGATCTGATCGCCGTTCTTTCATCCTGACAAGTTAAATCATGCTTTAAAGCCATTGTTAGAGCATTTCTAGCTGATCAAGTACAATATAAATGGCAAATTGTGGCCAAAATGTGGAAAACCTGCCAGTTTTTTTTTTTTTTGTTTTTGTGTGTGTGTGTGTGTGTGTGTGTGTGTGTGTGTGTGTGTGTGTGTGTCTGAAATACATTAACCACATAGTAGTGGACTGAGGCCTTGTTCATGAGAGCGGTGACAGAAGGGAAGAAACTGTTCTTGTGTCGTGAGGTTCTGGTCCTGGTGGCCCGGGATCTCCTTCTAGAGGGCAGAGTTTGAAGGAGTCGGTGACCAGGGTGGGAGGGGTCGGCCCCCATCTTGCCTGCATGCCTCAGGGCCCTGGAGGTGTACAGGTCATGGAGGGAAGGTAGACTGCAGCCAGTGACCTTTTATGCAGAATGACTTGACTGTCGCGGAGTGTAACGAAGCTGGGAAGAGGGTTAAGGTCCATTTACACCTTGCGTGTCGGAAACATTGTCCTTCATACTCTCGTTCCTTCCTTTGTTGTGGTTATGAGCCATTACATAGAGACCAGTGCAGTTTTGGGGAGCGTAGCAGAGAAGATCTACGGGTCTAACAAATATTTTTTTTTTTTATTTATTTCTTTTTGTCATTGACCAGATCGGGTAGATTTACTTGTATCTATGCACACATCTACACAGTATTTCCTCATACATTTCTGACATTTCTGTTGTCCTTGTTCCTTTTGCTGGTCACACAGCAACTTTACAGCACAACAGCGCCCTCACAGGTCATCAGACGTACCGCTCTGTTTGCTACATATCCATTAGCTTCCAAGTTGAACAAGTAATAAAAGCTTCCGTCCACCCCGGTCTGAGTATTTAACATGAAACGTATTTTGGATTTTAGCCTGTTTACTCTTGTCGTTGCTGCGTTGTGGGTGGCTGTTCACACAATGCTCAGAGCCAGCGAAAACGCAACGCTCCACCTCCCGTAGTGTTGGAGTTGAGAGTCAGGTGGGGATGTGAGTGTCTCGAAGGCTGGTGCCCTGTCCGGGGTTCACCCTGGATTTGTACAGAGTCAGCTTGGATCCAGCTCCCCGTGACCCTGAGATAAAGCTGTAAAAAGGACGGATGGACAGATTGATGGGAAGGAATGACTGTCTAAAAGCTCAACAAAAGACAGTACAGCCGTAAAGAGCATGAGAGTTATGGGCCTTTAATGTCGGGCACTGCACTCTGTGGTTTGAAAAACAAATTGACTCAAGACTTAATTAGTGTTTATTGCTTTGCCTCAAGACACCAATGCATCACCAGTGTCCCTGACCAATGTTGTAGTTTACATGATAGAAAGGGGTATAAACCTACTGATGATGCTAAGCGAAGAGCATATACCTACTGAACAGATGCAGAGGAATACCATCCATCCATCTTCCATACTGCTTTATCCAATTTAAAGTCACGGGCTGATGGATTCAGCAGATTGATGCTGCAGGCGTAGTACATCCAGGACATCACAGGGCAAACAAGCACAAATACTCTCGTATTTACTCCTCTGTACAAACTCAGAGTCGCCAATTTACCTGAAATGCATGGATTTGCACTGTGAGAGCCAGTAATGTATTGGTCCCAGGGGAAGTAAGTGTACTCTGGATTTTTGCTTTTCTTTTAAAGCAGCTCAGAAACACCGTTTTTTAGCTACAGCAGCATGTCAGATGGTTCTATTTAGTGAATGTCCATCCAAGGCATTTGCTCATTTTCAGGTAATTCCATTGGAATTAATTGGTTAGCAATATTAGCCTCATCATAATGACCCGCCCCACTCTGCCTCTGATTGGCTCGTCAGCTCTCATGCTGTACAGTAAACATCGACATCGAGTGAGCACAAGTACTAACCAGTTAGAAACAGGTGAGTCATGGCTTCAGCATCCTAGGTAAAGAAATAGCCATTTGGATCAATGATGCTGCTGAATGGTGCATCATGGGGGATTTTGAAGTGGATGCACACGGAGTATGGTTACATGGGTGTTTTTAATTCGGAATTTGTTTATTCTGAAGTACGTAATTCAGAGTTATAATAATGAGCTTGTTGTTTTCAGGCATTTACATGGTCGTTTTAGAACAGAATTAGGCTTTATTTGGATTTATACAGGAATAAAAAGTCCCACATAAACGAAAAGAATGCTGACTAAAACATGAGTGGGTTCACTGAACCTGAACTACACCACCGGTGAGAGAAAACCACCATATCCAGTAAAAGCCATGCACATGGAGAACATTCAAACTCAAAACAGAAATTGAGATAATCTCCGTTTTTGATGATGGAGTATTGCCTACCTACCTACATACCTTAGCAGCTATATTCAAAAGTTGCATTTTCAGTGGTTCCGAGCACCGTTGTCATCTGAACAAATTCCCAGGATTCAGCTGAAGTTTTGCGTGCTGTCATATGGATGCAGCCTAAGTCTCCTGATCAGGATTCCATTTGTAAATTGTTAGCCATCAGTTCGTCATAAACACTGTTGGCAGTCACCTCTGGTATCTCAAATGAGCCTGTTGTTTTTTGCCAATCCTTTAGAATCAGACAGACAAAAGCATCGGCGTCACTCTCACACAGCCAAGGTGAAGCCGGCCCTGTGAGACCCGCCGCAGCAGCTGTTTGCCATTTTAATGTTCCTCTTGTTTGCCTCTCCAGGATCCCTCTCCACTCTCCCGTGTTTGTTAAATACAGTGAAGGGGGTCGGGGCTACGTGGGGCATTTGTAAAGCAGAAAAAGTGCCATCAGCGTGACTTTGAAAGGGACTTGTGGCTGTGATTTAGATATGACTGAAGCGCGGCGATGTTTATTTTGTCACAGTGTGTGCTTTTCGACCCAGAATTATCTCGTTTTCTAAATGATGCATCGCCTCTCCTCTCTAATGTGTGTGTGTGAGGGACTCGCTTTGGAGAAGATTAGCCAGTTGTCTCGCTCCCTTATTGACTTTTCATTGCCGTGCTCCCACGACACAACATGAGTAATGATGTGAGCGTCGTTTCTGCAATGAATCTTTTTTCTTACCAATGAGACATATCAAATTAACACATATACTCACTGTAAGTATTCGCTGCTCATTCATTGTCACAGACAGTCAGCCGTGGTAAAATGGTAACATTATGTAAAGCAGCAGGTGTAAATATCCCCATCTGAGATGGCCCAGTTACGGCGCGTCTAATCCGAAAGGACGTCCCGGCACAAAGCGAAATTCTTCCATCGCTTTCAACTTCTGGGATGCAGCGAAAGTGGCACGACAACTTGTCTTTTGACAAAAACAAGCTGTAAAAATCTACCGATGCCGTTCCTGTGTTTTAACATCCAGGGAGGAACAGGAAGAAAAGGATCTGATGCAAAAGCAGACTTGGAAATGATGCGATTGCTTCAGCGCGTCTCATGACAAATTCATCAGTCTCTTCGCTCCTGAGCTGCTTACGTCAAGGCAGCATCTGAAGAGCTGGATGTCATCTTTGATCCAAGTTTGGAGCAACAAAAAGCTGGAAAGAAAATCCCAGTCTCAGTTTGTCCAACTTAACAATATTGCTACAATTAGAGAAAGTCTTTTCAATCTCCATAGTAACCCTTATCCATAAGAATCAATATATTTTTTTCCAGACAGCTGACAAACCAAAAGGCACTATTTCCAGTTAACTAACAGGACAGTTAATAGGTTAGTTTTACCGTAGTTAGCGACAAATGGATATGAAACATGTCTTTCATCCAACTAAATATCTGTTTGGATTTGTATCTATTCAGTAATTTATCACTAAAATCTTGTTTTTTAGTTGGGATTTTATAGAAACAAAGCTACTTTGCAACTGCTAACAACAATGGCGGCCTCAGAGAGTCAGGACTCCCGGTCCAAATTCTACTGGGACTTGGCAATTTTTTTAGTTGGGACTCCCCCATACTCATAGTTCAACTTTGTGATCTGCCCATACGAATGTCCATTGTTAGTGTTTATAGCTCATTGTTCTCTGCATACATGTGTGGTTTCATTACAAAAAAAAAAAAAAAAAAAAACAACAGCAACAACTCCTGTAACGCCAACCCAAACTGCATTTGGTACATTTGCAGCTAAGTGAATAATGCAGCTTGTACTGACTTCACCTCAACTACGCCGCAGTCGTGGACAACAGTGAGTGTGGTTACATCAGTGTTTTTAATTCGGGTATGGTTTATTCTGAATTAAGTAATTCAGAGTTACATTCATGAGCTTGGTGTTTACGTGGGAAAAACCAGGGATTAATTCCTCTCTAACGCCGTTGTCCATGAAGCATTCTGATTGGACAGGGGCGGCAGTGATGTAGTGGCGTCTCCCGGAGGTAAACAGCGTTTTTTTTCTCTTCTTTGTTTCTCGAAAACCTTTAGACACTACAGCTTTGAAAATATCTGCCTTGTTAAGCGCCCGTCCATCCGCTCGTTTCATTATATCCAATTCTTCTAAAACTGCCATTAAATAAACCGTCTCCAACTGAGTCAAACCGCGGGCCGCCATCTTGGAATAGACCAGAATGAGGTCGTGCCTAATTTACAAATAATTCCGCTTCCAAAGGAGCATAAACCGGCCGGTCTATTCAGATTCAAAATCAATTCTGAACAAAGTTTTCAGGCGTTTACATGGTCATTTTAGATCAAAATGAGGCTTTATTTGGATTTATACAGGAATGAAATGTCCCATGTGAATGCACAGAGTAGCAAGCAAATGTGTAGAGTATAGTATCTCTTTGTTCATCTCAAAGTAGAAAATTCTGGAAATCTCCTTGAAAAGGACTAATTTTGTTGTCTGTCTCTTCCTGCGTAGACAGAAGTAGTGCTCATTAGCACATCCCCCACCCACACACACACACAAGAGAGAGCAGACATAAGCTTACACATGGATGTCAAAACATAAAAAAACACAATGGATGGAGTTGTGAATTTCATTTTATTTTTCTTCCCCACCATGCATGCAATTTTAATTGCTTTATCGAAAGTCTATGTTTATGATGTACAGAATCGAGTGCGTTAGCAGGATATATAATGCATGTTACACACACCCACATCTCTTTTTGCAGCTTAATATCCAGCCAGCATTTCTATAGTCCTATATCTCTCTAATACCTGCTGCATGTGGTATTCACATCCAATCCGTGAAATTGACTTACAATCCTTCAAATTCATTTCAGCTACTTTATTATGGGGGAATTTCAGAGCTTATGCATGTTTGTGTAATGCGGCAGAAGGGCTGTGAGCGCCGCCGGATGATTCTGCCGCTGAGATCCCACAAACATTCAGAATCATTTCAATCCACATGCAAATCTTATGTGGCTGTTGACATTCTGATGTGAATGGCTGAACGATTTTGTTTGCACGTAGTGTATAATTCTAGATCATTTATATATGATGCGTATTTGATCATCGGATGGTAACTGCGAGAGCTTGACCTTCCAGACTGGAGAGGCTGGTCTCTGCTGTGATCATTACTATTGGTATAATTGTTGTTTTATGGGCACCAGCTTCCCTAATGATCCTAATTATTACGAATGCATGCAGTTTTTGTTTTTTTTTTTGTTTGTAAGCACATTAACGACTACACTAACACTCACAGATTGAAGCCAAAGCACTTCACAGACGTGCAATCCACCATGCAGAAGCGGAGGTCTACGTGGAGTTCGTGAACACACACTGACGAAATGACCGTCACCTCTCGTGCGGCGGGGTAAATCAATAATCTTACCCGAGGATTCATTGCAGATTGAGGTAATGGGTGACAGAAAGCATAGGGAGGTTTAAGTAAGTTGATGGAGAGGCTCTGAAAATGGCTCGCCTGCTCCCTCGGGAGTCATTTTGGAGGAAATATGGAGTCGGATGAGCGACGAGAGAATTTTTAAAGACTTAATTTTTTTTTGCAGATTACCTGCTCAATTGCTTTCAGACAGTAATAGACATATAGAAATATCATCTGGGTGTGAGAGGAGAAAGTGGAAGCTAATATTAATTTGTAGTTTTACAATCATGTCATACTGTATTTACAAGAGTTTACATTTGGCTCCTGAGAAACTCATTATCTGATCACGTAAACAGCGGAATGTCATCAGCAAACTACAATCACATAAATATGAATGATTGGATTGAAGACACTTGTGTGTTTTCTCATCACTCACATGTCTTTGTGGATGGTTTACCTGCTGTTCCAGTTTATTCC
This sequence comes from Salarias fasciatus, assembly GCF_902148845.1. Lineage (NCBI taxonomy): Eukaryota > Metazoa > Chordata > Actinopteri > Blenniiformes > Blenniidae > Salarias > Salarias fasciatus. The sequence goes on from NC_043753.1 coordinate 7,865,450, forward strand.
ACTCTTTGGAGTAAAGACAAGCAGAAGCAAAAAGTCAACAAAGAGCCACTTCTGAAATCCAAACAAGACACATTTTACATTTAATTCAATAAATATCTTCAGCATACGTTAACTTCCACATTAGAAAATAGAATAGGGTCTGATTTATTATGATCATGTAAAAATAGTAGGGCTGGGCACGTTAATGCGTTAACGCACTGCTTCCTTAACGCCGACAAATATTTTCATCAGGCACACAGCCACCCCCCCCCCCCACACACACACACACACACACACACATTGTGCTCCAGCTGAGCGTCAAAAAAGCACACACAGCTGCAGCGCTTTCTGTGGTGAAACACGGTCCATTCCTCATTATTTGCCATAATGAACTCTGCCGAATTATCAGAAAAATCACGAGGAAAAGGCTGGTGTGAGGCACAAACTGAAATGAGGAGCCCAAATACGACAAAAACGAAAGTGAAACTGAAATCGCGTCTTTTGCTGGCACACCGTTTCGGCCCGCAGGGCATTCTTTAGGCGCTGAAAACACGCAAAATAAAGTCAATTTCCCTTCAACACACAATCTGGCTTAATGAGGCACAATTCGGCTTGACTGAATTTATCCTGCCTTCTCTGTCTGAAGGTCAGAAATCGAATGAAGTTTGAGGAAGTGTGTTCTCATAACAAACTCCATTTTTCCTCTGTGTGTGTGTGTGTGTGTGTGTGTGTGTGTGTGTGTGTGTGTGTGTGTGTGTGTGTGTGTGTGTGTGTGTGTGTGTGTGTTGGGGGGTCGGGGGTGGCAATCTTGGTAAAGACTTCGTATTTTAAGTTTTTAAAGCAACACTAAGGAACTTTCAGTTTTCGTTGATTTTGGCGGCGCCAGTGGACAAAAGCGGTAGTGTTTTGCCTGAAGGAATACCACAGTTCCCATGAGGACTAGCGCGTGACTTCGTAAAATGCTGCTCCCGGTGGCATGCTGTCGGACTGAACTCGCCTTCATTTGTTTCCAGTGGCTGTGTGAAGGATGGATAGCGACGAGGTAATGAATCTAATGGTGGCTAAACAATGTTATATCATGATGTGACGCATGCCGTAAAGCAGTCCGCACATCTGGAGTTTTTTAGTGAGCAGGGTTCCTACCACCCTCCTCACAGCTGCTTAGTCCAAGTGAAAGCAATACTGACGCCCTCAGGCCGTGACAGAGGGGTCATTCAACTAGTTGTAAGTCGATGTATCATCACAAAAGATATTAAAATGTTTTATTCAGGTTGAAAAGTTCCTTAGTGTCGGTTTAAGTTATTATAAATCATATTTGATGAATAGTAAAATTATTATTGTAAAATTATGCTTTTTGCAGAATTGTTGCAAAATGAACAAGGTCCCTGTCCCCGGCCGGGGGAAGGATGGTCATTACAGAGTACTTTTGAATTCATTATTGTATTATGCGCATAATGCGATTAATCGTGATTAATTGCAGAAAAATTATGCGATTAATCGCGATTAAAAAAATTAATCGTTGCCCAGCACTAAAAAATAAACTAAGAATAATTATACATCATATAGAAAGTATTAAAAAAATGTAAGTACAATAGGCCTTGCTTGGACAAAAACAATCGAGAGTAAACGGTAAATTTTCCATGTTCTTTTTCTTGCATCTTCAGTCAGCTTCCTATAAAGGAAGAAAGAAAATTAGATTTTAGTGGTGAAGATTAAGATCAAGGTTGTTCTCACTTCCCAATCAAACATCAAGGCAAGGCTGTCTGGAATGTTTTTTTTTTTTTTTTTTTTTTTTCTTTTGCCTTTGGTGCACAAATCATCGCTCAAGGATCTTTTAGGTCCCTGTCGGGTTTTGATTTCCAGAGGTCATATGTAGCACAGCTCCTTCAAGTTTAGTGACTGTTTCTCCAAAATTAGTCTTTTCTGATAGCAGTGTCTCATTTCACTTAGATTTTCGTTGTCAGAATTCAAAGTCATTGTTATTTCTAATATCTGTGAATTCTCTATTCATGAATACTTTGACATAATCTATTTCATTACCTTTCTGAACAGTACACACCACATATAGCACACAAATCAGTGAATTTTAAATTGACTGAAAGGATTGCTCAACCAGTTTTAGAGGAGACTCAACCCGTTAAAAGAATAATAATGATGAAAAACAAGTTATTGAATAAAGTTGTGTATGGAAGTAAAGTCATGATTCAGAGGTTTTGGAGTCAATATATGCTTCAGAACAGAGTTTTTTTTTTTGTTTTTTTGTTTTTTTTTAAGCAATGTTTCATGTCATTTGAAGGTACAAACAATAGTTCTTTGGGTACAAAGCAAAAAAAAAAAAAAAATGCATCGTTCAAATAGATATCAACTTTATTGTAAGGTATAATTTTCAGAGGGGGTTGTCTTCTGATCCCATAGCTAGTGCTTCAATGTGCCAAAGTGTCCTTGGGCACGGCATTTTGCCCCACAGCATTAACCATTGACGTGTCAGTGCTAATTGTGCTTTGGTCTAATGGTGAAATCCACTACATCAGTAAAAGCTCATTACTCTTTATCATTTAGCATCCCCTCAACTGAGATCCAGAAATGATGTGAAACCAAGCAAATGGCTGAAGGAAGGATTATGATCAGTTCAGAGGAAGAGCTAGATGGTTTGCTGAGATGATGGATTCAAGATGATGGATTCATGGGTCAAAGGTTGTTGGAGAAGGAAGATTGATGATATGGTGAAGGAGGAAGAGGAGATGCTTGCCTTGTGGTCCCCATCCTTATGATTTGCTATTCAGATATTAGTTTTAGAAGTATTGCTCAGAGGACAGTCATTGTTTAACTACGTTTCTACTGAAATTACTCCTATTACTGTTTATTTCATGGTTTAAAAAAAAAATTAAAATGCATTCAGATTAGAAATTAACATATGCATTCATTAATTTCAGTAAGTTTCCCATAATTCCTTCTGACACAGTTTGCCCTCTCTGTGACATTTCTGCTACGAACATTGTCCTTTCCACCATGTGGCACTTGCAGGAGAAATCAGAAGCCTTTCTTTGTAGAGTTTTGACCTTCATACCTTATGTTTGACACACAAACTATAATGTCAACCTTGATTTGAATGAGATGCAGAAAACACAAGGTGGTTGTAATTGTTTTTTTTTTTCTTCTTTTCCTCTCTTTGGTCTTGAATCCTGCTGTCTTATTCCTGTTTTATCTCCAAGTATTTCAAAGGTTCCACCTCTCCGCATGGTTTAACATCAAATATACACTGAAATATAGTTCATTAAAATCTGCACTGGTTTCACCCAAAATAGTTCTCTCTATTAAAGTTCGAATTTGGCTTCAGCACAGAGTTCTTTGAGGTACGCTGAGAGTCCAAGTCCAAGTCAATACTTTAATGAGAGGCACAATATATTTATAAGTATAATGGCATGCCATTCAGGGAAAAAAAAAGTCTTTGAATGTATGGAATGGAACCTTCAATATATTGATTGAAGTGTGAATATATTGACTGAAACTTTACTGTCGCCATATTGTTGTTAAGACAGGCTTTATTGTAGTTGTCAATATATTCAAGCTTCAATCAATAAATTCAAGGTTTCGGTCAATATATTCAATATATTCAAGGTTTCATTTTCATTCTATATAATCAAACTTTTTTTTTCATGATCAGTGTAAATATATACATATACATATATGTCTATATATATATATATATATATATATATATATATATATATATATATATACACACACACAAAACCAACCGTGATGTTGAAATGAGAAGTCGAGGCGTTGGGTGAGTAATGAAGCCAGCAGGCTGCCTTGATTGACATTCCTGATAAACACAGATGACTCCTCCACTGTGGAAAAAGCAGCCGAGAGCAGGTTGGCTGCAGCCCTGGGTGGTTTCGTGTCTCGTAGGGGAATTCAGACTTGATTTTTTTTTTTTTTTTTTTTGCTCATTTGTTTGCTCTGCCATTTATTTGTACGCGTGCTCATTTATCAGGTCAGTCAGGAATAGAGCTGGATCTCTGCAGTTGCTGCCAGCGCAGCAATAAAGCAAAAATATACACATCTGTTAATGGGAATTCCCTTTGAAGAGCAACAGATGAAAGAAACAAAATTACTAGAAATATGAAGACAGGGATTTTTTTTTTTAATTAAAAGCCCTTTTGAATTTTTTATGAACCTATGTTTTAAAGCAAGCTAACATGCGGCAGAGGTTTAAGGCAACATCAGAGACTTCATTTCATTTAGCTGCTGACAGACACTGTAATTCTCTCGTGTCAGTTTCATCAAACCAGTCGTCATATGAAGCTTTGTAGACGAACAGGTGACCAGGAACCAGCAAGAAAAATCCATTCCGTCCAGAACTTCACGCTGCAACCCCAGTTCACCTCACAGCTGACAGTATAGTCAGAGTAATCACACAGCGATTCCCTCTATTCCTGGTGTAATATTCAATTTATTTACCTGTCACCTGCTCATATTAAATTCAGGATGAATTTGACAGGATGTTTCCAATTAATCTGGTCTGTCAGGATGTATTGAGTGTGATGAGCGCCTGTCCAGTCATTTATTCTCTATATTCTTGATCCAACATTGTGCAGTGGGTTGTTGGATCAACGCAGGTATTCAGTGTATACCCATCTCTATTCCACCGTCTTCCAAATCCCCCATGATGCACCACTCAGCAGTATCTACAAGAAAAATTCACTATCTCTTTCTTGAGGATGATGAAGCCATGGTCACACTCTGCCTTTGATTGGCTAATACTTGCTTCATTTGTTCATTTGATAGGTTAATGTCTCATGAGAGCTGACGAGCCAATCAGAGGCAGGGTAGTTCAGGACATTACGAGACACATATTGCCAACTGATGAACAGTGTGACAAAGAGCTAGTACTATGAATGGATTTTCATTAAATGAAGTAATGTTTGCTGAAAGATGGCATTTCTGGGTTGCTTTAAAAGAAAGCAAAAAATGAGTGTGTACCCATTTCTCAAGGGACCAGGACACCATGAGTGTGAAATAAATGCACCTACAGAGTAGGGGTGTCAAAGTTTACAATTTTTTCTACACGTGTAAACGGGACTTCTTACTGTTGTGTAACTGGTTCCACGTGATATCAGAGATTTATGATCTTTTTCTATTGCTGTTGCACTGTATGACCACTAGAGGGCTCTATCTCCATTAAATCCAGCATTTCATAATCCCGTTAAATGAAAGACTTTCCAGTAGTTATCAGACAAAAGGGCCACCAGTTCAGCTATTAAGTTGATATGTTCACAACATTTTTTGTCACATTTCTTCAATTTGATGTATATAAAATGTGCCGTTGCGGACGTTATGGATGTTAACGCATTCCTCATATCAATGACTCTGCGGACTTAGCTGTGTCTCAGCAGGTTTATCGACACTGAGAACGGTGAAACTAAAAAAGGCAATTAAAATATGCACCTGAGACATTAGTAAAGCCTAACACAATCTACTAACACGTAATAAACACTGTAGTAACGGCCGAGACGTCATCTCGCCGATCCTGCGTTTCAGGCGATCAACTCACAAAGTTAATAAAGTCACTAAGCCTAACCTTAGCTTCTAGAAAATATTACAAAGACTAAATAAATATGTTTTAAATATAACTAAAACACTGACCGGCGATGCAACCTCAAAATATAAAGACATTGCGATCGTTGGGACGGCACCGGGAGCTGACATCATCTGCTCAGCTGTTGAACAGTCACTTCCGCTAAACAAAGTTCTTTTCAAAATAAAATGCACACCACACAGAAAGACCAGGATTGTCCACTAGAGGACACCAAAAACACATGAAATGTTGCCAAAACAAAAAGGGAAAACATTTTACATTTCATTAACATTTTATGCAAGACAGAACATAAAATCTCTCATGGTATCTTGTGAAGCGCTAGCAGAAGCGAAAAAGGCCTAGCTAGCTAGCGGTAGCACTGATGCTAGCAGAGGTGTCTCTCCCTCCAGTTTGTTGGGGTTGTTCCATGGCGGTTGGTCTCTTGTGAATCCCGTGCTGCTGTTGTAAACCAGCTTTGCCTGACATGGCCTCCACCCAGCAGTATTTCCAGTTTGTCAGAAAAGCTGCCGCACAGCGCTCCGCTCGTCGTTAGCTGCCATCGCGTCCCTGAGTCAATTCAAGCCAACTCTGGTTGCGTTTTGTTTTTTTTTTATTATTAATTCAACATAACATTGCACCATTCTGTATGTGGATTACTGCACTAGAGGGAACATTTTGTTGGCTAATGTTGTTATCTGAAGCTTTCAGGCAACATCACTCCAAAAAACATTATATATATATATATATATATTGGTAAAAAAAAAACAAAAAAACCTTAAAACAGATCCAAGCCGAGGATATTCTCTCCAGTTAACTACTACCTTCGTGCTGTGACTGCATTTATAAAGTCATTTACTGGACTCTACCTTCATAGCTTAGCAGGGTTAGACTATATTTTTTTTTTCCCTGCAAATGTAACTCCTGGGGTTTTCATCTTAAAAGGGGGCCGTTAAAGACTCGGCTCTCTCGTACTGGTTCAGCCCTCTTAGCCGTGAACATACTCAAGAGAGCTCTGAATGAGGAGGAGAATGAGATATGCCTTAATGAATAAAGGATCAAGTGGGAATGGATATAAAGAACCGCAAAGACCCAAGTATGAGCAGCACTATTTAAAAAAAAAAGTCTGACACTTAACAATCAATCCACTCGAAGGTACTTTATCTTCGAGAGACCACCGGACTCGATGTAACCAGTGTTTCTGCACTGTTCTGTCATTTTAATTAACTTGTCATATTGGTCATAAGACATCAGGCTTGGTTGAAGCTTAATGACTCCTGCAGCAGAACCACTAAAACAAGCTTGTTTCCCACATGAGAAGAAGGAGTTTAATAGAGGAGCACCAGGTTTGATGAGGTGAAAGGGTAATTTAGTGCAATATGAGTCCTGTTTTTGTTATTTTTTTTATCATTACCCCTGTGAGTAATAGTTATAATAATGCTGTGGCTTACAGCTAAGACACTGCGACCTGGAAATACTGCAACATTGGTTAAAAAAAATATATATATATATATAAAACCAAAAAGTCCAGAAAAATTCAGATCCTGCAGTTCAAAGCTTGCAACATATAGCAACTACAGGCTTTAAATGCCTTCTGTAGTTCCCCTGTAAATGTGCATTATTTTCAAGAAGTTGCTGTGTGAAATTACATCACAAAAATAATGGCTTTCAACATGGATCTTTTCTTGCAAATAGGGAATAAGTCCCTAATTCCTTTGCTGATTTTTAGCTGGTTTACTTTACTTCACCTGAATTTGGAGCAGGATCATATCGACATGAGGACATAAAAACCGTGGTGCCTCATCTTAAAAGGACAGCTTCTGTTTACAGCAGTGTCAGATCAGGTAGAAATAAGCTCAGACACGAGTCAGAACTGAAAATATTTGTTTGAATATTACTAACACATTCACTTTCTGCCATTTTCCTTTATTCAACAGTTTTTGAACAATATGAAAACATTTTCTAGATGTAAAAAAACTTTGAAGGTAAAAACAAAGATAAAAAAGAAAAGCACAGTTTTCATATAGTCCACAAGTAGACAATAGAAAAGCATCCACTCAACAGAAAAGTTCACAGTGATGTGTGAGTAGAATTGGTGCCAACTTCCCGTCAATATTCAAAATTTTGCTTCTGGTCAGCGTGTTGCTCATAAAGAAGCTCTCATCAAACTATTTGATAAGTGCACAATCACACTTCAAACTGGGTAGAGTGCCGAGCCTGCAGATATAAGATGTATGAGCAACCTGGAGAGAGGATATTATGTTGCCAAGAGCTGGAACAGCTCGGTCCGATCCAGCTCCACATTCGGTGATCGGACCTTATTGCTTCTTCCTCGTGTCATTTTAGAGTTCAGACAATCTTTACCTGCATACGTCTATTTATTGAGCAGATCAATGGACATTAGGATAAAACAGTAGGCAGACAGAACCCACGGATCTTTACTTAGAGATTTCTTGGAGGCTGTTGAGTGGGAAATGTGTGATTCTGCAGCAGCTTTTCATGACACTCTCCAGTCTGCTTTTATTTTGCAGTGTGGGTACCTGAAATGTTCTCAGCAGTGATTGGTAAAAAAAAGGGAGCAGGTTATGCAACAGAAGCTAATTACAGTAACAGAGCCTTGTTTTGTCAGAAGGCAATTTCAAGGATTCTGAATAGATGTTGATTTTTTTTTTTTAAGGGTAGATTTGCAACTCTTTGTTTGCAGGACCCCCCCCCCCAAAAAAAAAAAAAAAAAAAAGATTTTGAATAACAAAAGAGTAGTACTCTTGAGCAATGGCAGTATTTAAAATAGGAATAATAATGGTAATAACCTTATGGGATAAATTTATGAAGTCATGAGACATAAATATATATTTCTTCATTAAATTAGCAAATATGTGAAATATGTTCAGATCATATTTTCCTAGGACTTGGTATTTTCATACACACTTTCATTTATTTTAACTTGAAATGTTGTGTAAACAGAACCTTATTCACTGGCAGTAAAGCATTCCTAGATTTCAACAAATCTTGATTTTATTGGACTTATTCTGTATTATTTTGTAACGGACATCTGTGACTTACAGTATGGGCTTTAAAGCTTTTTTCACAGCTGATGCGAGTCACTTTTAAAGTGAGAGCTTCCTGGAGTCACTTCAAGGCCAAAGAATACACACAGTCTCATTGGGGAGCTTTGACCCGTCTATGACTTTCTCAGTGGCGTCGTCCTGCACCTCCGTCTCCCTCCATCTCCCATCCCCGACACTGCTTCTGCCTCCCTGGGGTGAGGCTGGGTGAGGGCTGTGCCCAGGGCAGGACACTGTATTAATAAGACATACTGCTGTGGAAATACATAGATCAGAGGGGAAAACAGCGCCCTGGGCTAACGCACAAGTGAAGATGGTAGGAGAAAGTTAGAAAGAGCGAGATTGAAGGGGTGACATAATGCCTTGGGTGTGTTTGAAAAAGCAGAAAACACAGAGTCTGAGAGGCAAAGGAGGCTTGATAAGGTCTGAAATGATGAACTCAGCAGGCGGGCTCAAGCAGGGGCGCTGATGAGAAGGATTTGAGAGATGTTGGTAGATCTGCCGTGTCTTCAGGCGTACGGCGAAAGCAACTGTAAATCAGTGAGAAATAAAGATGAAAAGGGCTCCTTAAAAAGGTGCACGTCTCAGGGTTTGAACCTGAAGCCCGACTATGAAAACAAAGTAAGTCACAAGGCCATAAAAATTTGGGTCTATGTCTGCGTCTGCTAATTTATCACCATATTGCCTCTTTACTCATTCCAGCCCAATTGCCTGCAATTACCAGTTCATATATAAAAGTAGAGCATTTGTCAAGATGCCAAACGGAGTCAAACTAAAATAATGACTCGTGATGGAAAAAAGAAACGCCGCCCTTTTATTTATCACCATGATTTCCATGAAGAAGTCTATTTTATCCTCTGGTTAGTATGCCGATGGTTTTAAACAAGGAGACAAAAGCTGTTGAGGGGGCGTTTGGCTATGCCAATCTAAAAATGTCTGAAAACTGCTCTCCCAAGCACGTTCTGAATTAAAGCCATTGTGATGGTAATTTTGTCACCTCTAATGGACAATTAGATATGCTAGCAGATAGAGAGCACTCTGCATAACAATCTCTGGGTTCTAATTACCCCGGCAAATGGCGCGCTTGCTCCGGCGCCTATGGATCACTAAAGCAATAAGACAGAGGAGCGCGGAGAGACTGAAGGTGAAAGGGGGCAGTTGCTGTATTAAACTTATCCTTCCCTGATAAAAGCCTGATGGATGAGGAGCCGCGTGAACTTTCATACACCTGTCAAATAAACGCTCCCTTTCATGGGTTTTCTCTTGCGGCCTGAACCGGCCAGTGGAAGCTTTGGTATTCCAGCATAATGGAGAGTTCACTTTTTGCTATGGCGTTGAGAAGGTTACCTTCCAGATCCCTGGAGTTGAGTCCGCCGAACACCGCCTGCGATTTCACTCCAAAGATGAGCAAACTTGTCGATATCTGTTGTTGTGGTTTTGTATCATATAGTCAAAGGATTTCACAACATCCTGAGCCTGAGATCGGTTTCTAACAGCGTCAGAAATGTCAAATCGATGTGTCACTGCACATTAATCAGAGACCGCAAGCCTAAAAGCTTGTAACACATCTGTAGTTCAATTCCCCATTTACACAACACTGAGTGTGATTAAATGGTGTTTTTGATTCAGAATTGCTTTATTCTGAAGTAATTCAAAATTATATCCATGAGCTTGGTGTTTACATTGGAAAAACAAGGGATTAAATCCTCTCTCATGCCGGGGTCTGTGAAGCGTTCTGATTGGACATGGGGCGGCCGTGAGATACTGACGTCTCCAGGAAGTATGCCAGTGTCTTTCTTTCTCGATATACTTTGACGCTACAGCTTTGAAAATGTCCACGTTGTCAGGCGCCCACACATCCGCTCGTTTCATTATATCCAAATCTTCTAAAACTGCCGTTTAAATAAACCGTCTCCGTATGAGTTGAACCGCGGGAGGCGGGCCGCCATCTTGGAATATTGCATCATCACAGCGCAGAACGACCAGATCAAAGACGCCTAATTTACATGTAATTCCGCTTCCAAGGGAGAATAAACCGGCCAGTCTATTCGGATTCAAACTTGATTCTGAACAAAATTTTTAGGCATTTACATGGTCATTTTAAAGCAGAATTAGGCTCCATTTGGATTTCTGCAGGAATAAAATGTTAAATGTAAATGCACAGATTTTCAAGAGGTAATTTGTTTTGGGGGCCTGGTTACATGACAACGGTGCTCAGAGTCACTGAAAACAGAATGCTTTGAAAACATCTCCCAAGGTGGAATTATTGAAAGCACGCTTGCCTATATGTAACCTGGAAAATGCAACTTTCCCAAAACGCTGACAACTACACATGCACGAGGGGTTATTTATAACAATGAATGTGGTGTGTGCTGTTCACTCCAGAATTCAAGAGCGATTCTTCATTTAAGTGTATATTTACTGTTGTCATCTGGATAATGTGTGGAGACACATTTTTTTTCTTAATAACAACCAATACTGAGTGGACCAAAATAAAAAAGACAGCTTAAAGGGGCTTCAATGTTTACAACATACGAAAGTAGTTTGTATGTTTTTTTGCATACAAAAGTAGTTTTATTGCATAGAAACAGTACCCACTGGCCCGAGATGCTTAACCACTGACATAATTTTCAGAATGTTGCCATCTGAAAGCAAAACGAAAATGCAAAATCAATGCTGATTTTACATGACACATGCAAACTGAGCCTAACAATAAGAGTAAATCATAACATCTGTTCACAGTCTCTTGTATAGACATGACCGTGTAGACACAACCACACCCGCACGCCTTTGAAAGAACTCTTCCTGTCATGTGCTTAATAGTTTTTATTATTAAGGTGCCACTAAATTGCGTAAGACTCTCTGAAAATTTTGTTTTTACCCTTTTCAGAATGAATGTTGCCAATGAGATATGACTGTTGTTCATTTGCAGTGGCGGACCGTGCATTTCACACTAAGGCCTTCAGAACAGATCCGCCTGAACCAATCCACCTCTCAATAACTATTTTGTCTACAAAAAAAAAAATCTTATTATGCAGATATGCACATAAAGAGTTGTTGCACAGCAGATAGATACTTGTGCAGCCAGAATAAATGCCTTTGCTGAAGTGCACAATTCTCCTACTACATCTGTGCACATACAATGAGCATCAACACAGCAATATTGTTTAGGAAAAGAGGAACATTTTACTCACCAAAATCCCTATTATTTGAAAACAAAATACATCCTCCTTTCCTTCCTCAAAAAGAGTTCAACTGCTCTGTCATATAGATTATCCGTGCGTTTCAGTCCCATAAAGCCAGGGCTGAAAGTCCAGCTTGCCCTGTGGTATTTCTGGCATAAGTTTTATTTCTCTTCAGGTCTTCTTCTTCTTCTTCTTCTTCTTCTTCTTCTTTGGAATAATTGAGGTAGGCGACCAACAACTCAGGTGCATACCGCCCCCTACTGTATCTCTTGATGAATGTAAATCAGAGGGCCTGGATCTGCTGTTGTTAGAAGCTAGAAGGCGCTGAGTCGCCAACTCGAAATCTGATTGGTTGAAGCAACTGTCTGATTGGTTGAAGCAGCTGTCTGTTTGACGCTTCACTTTACTTCACTGCGCCATCAGGAACGGATAGCGAAGGCCTCGGGCAGATTTCTTTGACCCTAGCAACAGATGATGCCTGAAATCTGATTGGTTAAATGATTTAATATGAAAAAAACATGTCTGGAAGCAGCGCAACCACGGGAAAACTATGAAAGGAACTGGAACATACCGTTTGGAATCATTTAGTAATTATTTATGGACAAAATATAATTTACATCACTCTGTAATTCAGATAATTTTTAGGCCAGCAGAGAAGGCTTTGCAGGCCCTGACGGCCCACCACTGTTCATTTGTTTGTTGTTGTGACATAATGGTCAGTTAGCTAACATCAGATACAGATACAGGACTGCACGACAACTTTCACTTACCGTTTCTCAGCTGAAAGGCATACTCAAGGATTCTCCGCCGATTTCGTACAACATGGCCGATTTGCCATTTTTGGAGCACTGCGCATGGACGGCTCCCTCCGCATGAGGATTGTGGGGAGCGCGCACGTCAGCCGCATGTCAGTTTGTTTACATCCGCGCAGCTGGAGCATCGTCTTTCCACATAGGATTAAAACACATTTGTGATCATGTCGAACTCTTCTTCCAATCATACATAAGAATGCGATCTGCAAAGTCTTACGTGTTTATGCAACAGAAACACATTTGAATGGGATAATCAGCATGTTACCTGTCCAGCAGAAACTTCCCCACGTCGTGATCAGTCCTAAATCCCGATTGTGCTTTGAATGTTCGCCACCTCGTAAAGGAATCTCCGAGTAAAACACGCGTTTTGCCCTTCTTTTTCAATGGCCTTTCTTCTATCCTCTGCCATCTCAAACAATGTTCTTTTTTTGTGGCTAGCCATCTTCGGAGGCGTTCGCGGGAGGAGCAAGCCGCTTCTGAATGAGGTGCTTTGGTCGCTCCCACTGCATGTCACTTCCTAAACAATGCTCTGCACATGCGCGGCTCGAAACCAGAGCGCGCACAGAGGTGGCGACTCGACATGATATGTCGTCATGCAAACGCGTTCCCACATTGATTGGCATTATGACTGCCCAATCATGATTTGGAACCATACAATTCTGATTGGTTCTAAGGATCCTCCAGTATACCTTTAATTTAACATTTTTTGTGTTTCATGTTGATTTAATTGCAAGCAACTCATTTTATTTTCATGCCATCAACTGATGAAAATGAATTGTTTACAATTCATTTTATTTTCACGAGTTCATCAGTTGATGGCATGGAGGCTCATTAAACGCCAGGAACTTAAGAATGGTTTGTGTTGGGGTTGATGTTAGGGACAGTGAAAACATTCACAGTCTCCATCACACCAAACCTTTCCCTTCCACATAAATGCTACTAGAACGGAGATACTCACATTACTTCCCCTAGGCCAATTGTGTCCCAATGTTGGTCACTATTTGACCCTGAAAATACCCTGAAATATGAAAACATGGCTGCATTGTACTTGTAGCTTGATCAAGATTGCCGAGGGGTCATTTACTTTTTTTAAACGAGAGTTTCTTCAAGGCCAGAGTGATGCTTGACTCCAAACTTCCTGAATTTTAATAGCTTAAAAAAAAAACAAAAAAAAAACATGTTTTTACTGAACATTATTATTAGAACATGCTCCGATGGCTCCAAGTTAACTTCTCAAGGAAATGAGGGCAAACAGGCAAACCGAGGGAAATGTTGCTACTGGAGACCAAAATTGGGCGAACGATACCAGGAAAATGCAGAAAAAGAGCTGAACCTGCCAGCACCAAGGACTGGCATGGTTACACACGCAAAATTTCAAAAGAAAACACATTGGGGTTTTTTTCCACTTTTGTTTCAGAAAGTTTACAGGTTTACTCAACATTTTGAAAGTAGTGTATTTACACAGAAACTGCCGAAACGCTGACAGCGATGCAGTCGAGCACGGCCACGACTTAACCGCCACAGTAACGGCATTTCAGAAAAGCTGCATTGTCCTCTGACTCTTCCAAAGGCACTTTTGATTCTGATTGTTATTCTAATGCCTTTTTACCTTGAGAGGTTTGCCCCTCAAATGTGATCACACAATTTAGTGCTAGTTAGCGCAGTTAAACCTACGTCGGAGCACTTCACAGGTGAAGAGTGAGCATGCATCATTTAGGACAAGCGCCAATTAGAGTCAAGCAACAATCAAAGTTTGCTGCAGGGATTAAGTTCATATTAATCAAGTGTGATGAATCTTCATGGTTGAGACGAAGCTGATTAGCTCAACTTCTGAGAGTTTCTCTTACGACCTTGTTATAATGGTGAAGTAAACAATCCAAAGCTCACGTCACTGATAAAACTGCTCCCGCCTGATTCCACTGAAGCTAAATAAGCCACCAAGGCCTCGTGCATGATGCTATTGGTGTATCGGGGTGAAGCTCAAAAAGCAATAAATGTATTGTGGATGTATTGTCAAATAAACCAATTACAGTGTGATTTCCAATTCGCTTTTCAGCATCGAATGTTCGTGTTCCCGTCATTGTTAATGATTACAGCCTATTGTTCTCTGAGTGTGTGTGGCTTCATTACCAAAACAACCAACAGCACCCACTAGTGGTCTGGCATGCCAGTAGTGGTTCTGTCACTTCCATGTAAACAGACATCGTATCCAAAACATTAAATTTACCTGAATAATCTGTTCTAGAAACACAAGTTAATCTAGATCAAGACATAAGCTATCTATTAAATGCATATTAATAGAAGCACAATTTTCAATAAAATCATTACACTGCTGTTACATTCTACAGTCTGACATTAATGTAAACATCTACGTCACAAAAGACATGATGTATAAAGTTCCAGTGTGTTGTTTCTCATCATGTGCAAAGTGTACCGTACTTTAAGGACATAGGCTGGCACCTGCCCTAATGGTAAACCAAGTTCAACGAAGAAAAAAAGATTTCAAGTTTTTTTTTTTTTTTTTTTGGTCTGCATTGATCGATAATATTCAGTCATTCCAAACAGAATTGTGAAACTGATTATTGTAAGCTCCTTTCCACAGGGCACCTTCAATACCTTCATGGCCATCATTGGTCACACTTTAGGGATCAATGACTTAAAGAATAAATGTATTCTAGAAAAGCAAGATACTCTTTTCCAAAGTGTAATCTAATTACTACTGCATTCCGACATATTGACATATTGGTGTCAGTCCAGCGATGGATTATTAATCGTTGAATTAAGTTGTCACTCGCACTGTATGTAACACAGCTTTGCATCAGGTGTAGTTTATCCTCCTTTTTTGTTTGTTTGTTTTTGCTGTTTGCCAAATAGTACTTCTGTTTAAATTATAATCATTAGCTAATGACCACTTCTTGTCCCCAGCACAAACATTTTAGTGGTTAAATTGCTTTCGAATGGCTCAAATTAATCATCACCTGCTAAAAATGTAAAGTGCTTCATTTGACGTACTGGAGAAAGAATTAAAAAAAGAAAAAAAAGCCTGAACGTTGCAACTAAAATAATTTGTGACCAACAGTCAAAGAATTATACACAAATTTTCAGACCTGTTTTCTCCTCTCAAGTGACCTGTTAATGTCTTTTACAGAGAGTAATTGCACTTTTAAGCAAAGTAGATCATTTTTCGGTCAATAAAGTCATTATAAAATAAAGCAGCGTTTCATGAAATTTAATTATTGCTTTAGTGGTCCTGGCAGGTAATATGTTTATTTTATGTTTATTTGTACATTGGCTTCTGTTATGGAGCATTTTCAAGGATCGTTTCTTGTGAGATGTTGAATTTATCGAGCTTGTGACGAAATATTAATGGTGATTACACAGTGGACTTACATAAAATATCAGCTTGACTAATGTGCCAAAGTAACAGAGCAAAATATCTATGTAACTTCAGCAGCCAGGTGGTATATAAGATTTCAGCTTGTCAGGATTGAACCATTTTTGGTTGATCTATGACATTCTAAACTATAAAAGCATGATGTTTGTTTCACTCCAAAGCAAACTCCACCAGTCTTTTCAGGGTTTCCATGTAGCATTCAGCTGATTGAAGGTTCTCTGTACATGCAGGATTTGAGCAACTGTCAGTCGGAATATCAATACACAGTTGTTTTTAAATGTATCTATTTGCATGACAACAGCGCTCAGAGCCACTGAAAACACAACTTTTGGAAAATGGCTTGTAATTACTTTGTTTTCAGTGTTGCTGCCCTTTTTGTGTAAACGGACATCATGTAAACGCAAAAGTTTTCTGAAATGTTGTGTAAATGGGGCTTTGAGGTCCACTTTTTTGTGTTTCCAACTTTGTAAGTTGTCATATTGCTCTAGAAATGCAAAGCTATGGTAACATAAATTTGTCCTCACAATCAGTCACACATCATCTAGATTTCCCCAATTCATCTCACAAACACAAGGATTGGAAATGGTTGACTGAAGGGGCGAAGCTCCTGCTAAAACGAGTCGGTTCTCACCTGCAATCTGAAGACAGCAGTACAAAGTGGTGGTTTGGAGAGATATTCTGACTCCATGGTTATTGTTGGTGCACAGTGTCTGAAAGGTCTGTTGTTTTGTCTTGAGAGGTCCACTTTGTTTTTTGTTTTTTTCCAGGATTCAAGCGTCAGCGTTTTGAATGAGTCGAGTTTAGCCTGATAGACTGGTGACTTTCTCTGGTGTTTTTGAAAACTCTTCTAATTGAGTTGATTCCTCACAACAGGCAGTGGTTACTGCTGTGGGACCACCCCTCCATCTCAGAGTACTCCTTATTCAGCAGTCAGACCAGAACATATTCACCACTCCATGCCCAGTCCAAATGAATCATGTATGCCCAAAGCCTCCAGTACTCGGCATATTTTGGGGTTTTTACTTTTCTTTTACTGCAGTTATATGCGAAAGTTACATATCCATCTATCCATTTTCTTTACTATTTTTAAATACTGTAAAGACATTAATATTACACTTGTTGTATGTTTATCTGGCTTCCATTAAAATGAAATGAGCATACATACCATCTGGGACCAATAGATGGGACCTCAGTTATTGAAGGACAGCAAAGCACAATGTTGCCAAAAAGAAAAAAAGCCAAACAGCAGAATTTAAAGTAAATATAGAAAACAGAGAGCAGCATGTGAAGCTTGTGAGTTACTAGAGAAAAGTACAGAAACTGTTATTGTGATGAAGAAAAGAATGAAGGCTATTTATAAGGGTTTAAAGTACCATGGTTAAAGTAGAGGAACAAATTCACAGAAGGCTCTGGAACAGCAGCCGATGAACCAAACATTTTCAAACTCTGTGTGACGGGGCTCTTTCCAGAAACATCTCAATAAATATGGTGTAGTGGAAGATGAGCAATTAAGGTGTTCATTTGACTGCTCCAAAGACTCCAGTGACAAAAAAAAGAAAAAACAACAACAAAAACAAAGCAGATTTGAAAAAAAAAGTTTACATTTACAGTATTTACGGATGGTTTTGGTCTTTTTGAGCTCTTCTGTGTCTTCTTGATCACAGCCAATAAACAGTATTAGCAGTCAGTTTGCTCTCCCCAAGTACCTGCACCTGTACCTTCAGCTCACTGAAACACTGCAAACCCTGTTGCGCTCTACCAAGCTCTGTTGGACTCTCTTTCAGCAACCTAAATGGCAGCTTCCTACTGGGCGTTACAAACAAAATAGTACATTCACAAAAGGCATAATTGTTTCCTATGCAAAGAAAATCATATCAAACAAGTATGAGATACACATGATAAACATCTCATAAGTACAGGACGTCTCTTGAGTTCATATTCTTCTTCTTCTTCTTGTGGTGTTTTACTGGCGGTTGGCAAACAACTTTGAGGTGCACTACCACCAACTGATAAGGAGTGTGAACATGGAACGGCTAAACTAAATCTGAGTAAGGAAAGATAAACTTAAATTTGGCGGACTAAACCAGTATCAATCAAAAATTTCAATAAAACTTTAAAACTACGGTTACTCGGATGCTGTTGTAAAAGGTCTATTAAATTAAATTCCATTTTAAGTTTGTAGATGCTGTCTAACATATTATTCCGTTCAGAATCATATTGCTCACATAGTTCATATTTAAAAAGAAAATATAGATAACTGATCCAGGCATTCATAGCAGCTGGTCGGGTGGCCTTTTCCCGCCCAGTGCCCCTATAAGACTGAGGCAGTAGCACCGCCTCTGTTTGGCCGACTGCTCGTCTGATTGCTGCACACGGAAACAACATGGCGCCTGGTGAGTGTTTATTTTCAGAACTGTAAATGTTTGTGAAGAGATTGTTTGTGAAGAGAAGTGAAGAGATAAGATTTTAAAGTGAGCGTCTACAGAACTGTTTTAGGAGGAATCATGGTGGGACTTTTGCAAGTGCTGTAGTGAATGAGGAAGAAGTGAACTTTGTCGTCGCGTGTGTACGTGCACTGCTTGCACTCCATGATGGCGGCTGCTCCATCACACTGCCATAAAATGCTCAGACATTTTAAAACTGGACTGTGCAATATGGGGAAAAGTGTTATCACAACGTTTTTTTCTATATAATCTAATACATCAATGTGTAATGAGATATAAAACAAATCAGTTTGTGTCCATTTTAAATGCTTTCTGTTACTCTGGAGTGACATTAAAGCTCGTGTCCGGAGTTTCCGTTCGTTTCCAATGTATGTATCATTTTTTAAACCTATACTAAGGAACTTTTCAACCTTAAGAAAACATTTTAATATCTTTTTTTGATGATACATCGACTTACAACTAGTTGAATGACCCCTCTGTCACGGGCTGAGGGCGTCAGTATTGCTTTCACTTGGACTAAGCAGCTGTGAGGAGGGTGGTAGGAACCCTGCACACTAAAAAAACTCCAAATGTGTGGACTGCTTTGCGTCACATCATGATATAACATTGTTAAGCCACCGTTAGATTCATTACCTCGTCGCTATCCGTCCTTCACACAGTCACTGGAAACAAATGAAGGTGAGTTCAGTCCGACAGCACGTCACCGGGAGCAGCATTTTACGACGTCACACGCTAGTCCTCATGGGAACTGTAGTATTCCTTCAGGCAAAACACTACCGCTTTTGTCCACTGGCGCCGCCAAAATCAACGAAAACTGAAAGTTCCTTAGTCTAGCTTTAACAGAGCTTAAATGTGTCAGTCTGGTTCGATACTACAATATAATATTAACTTCCTGCAGTGTTGCTACTGAGGTGGTACTGGGGTACCTGTCCCATTTTGTGCAGGACATGCATTGTTTTGGTCTCTTCCAGGGGGTTTGGTCACCCTACTGCTGAGGTGCAGGGCTGCAGTAATACAAGCATGAACAAGTATTGCAACTGGCTGCTACAGTGCTGTGTGCTAACTGGACATGGCCCTATTTGGGCAGCATGAAAGATTCAGAATGGAGCAACTTTCTTTATCTTAGGTTATATGTATTGTCAAAAAATGGAGGATTGCAATCTGTCAAAGTTGCGTTGCCCAGCTCTATACCAGGATTGTCAACGGGGCACGGGCAGTCCCATCATGGAAAAATGAGTCTTATACATCACTCAACTTTTTTTTTTCTCTCTCTTCTTGGTGCATTTTTTTTTGACAGATGATCTGGTAAACTTGTTATTCATCAAAGTAAAAATGATTACATAATTTCGGTTCTTGGGTCAATACATCGTTTTTTGGGGGTTTTTTTTACGATTATTTTGAATAACATAAATAAAAACAAAAAATGGATACAATTAGGCTTTTGTGCACAGTATCCATATTTTGGTAAGCATATCTTTAACATGCCGATTTAATTGTTTTTTTTTTCTTGGTTTTTTTTTCTGTTTTTCTTTACATTGTCTGTTGTTTCTTGTTATTGGACTGAGAGTCCGGAATAAAGATGAATTGAATTGAAATTGAATTAGTAATGCTAACTGTGTGTTTTTTTGTATCATATTGGAAAGAGCATCAGTAATATTGTACATTGCCACCTAAACACACACAACCACACATAGAATGATGGCCAAGCTAAACCCAGACTCAAACCAGGGATCTTCTCACTTTAGGTGACAGTACTGGTGCCACTCTTCAGAACCTGAGCCATGCGTGCTTCATATGATTTCACCAGTAACTTTTCTGTCTCTCTGCTTGTGTCTTCCTCCAGGTAATGAGCTTCTGTACCGAAGCCGCGATGGCGACGTCATCAAGTTCAACGTTGACACCAATGAGAAAACCGTCTTGGTGCACAACAAGAAATTCGTAAGTCTTTTGTCATCGCCGCCCCTGTTTTCTGTCAAACGCCGTTCCAATCGCAGGAGCGAGGGGACTGGCCACGGCTATCCATGAATTAAATTAAAACTTTTCTTCTCTTGTCAGCATATCAAAGCACCCAAAGCTCTTTTTTATTACAGAGCTTAATCAAATGGTCCATTATTACAGTGAAATGTGAAATGCATATCTAACACTTGGGGCTTGGCTGTGTGGGGAAGATGTCACGATAGAGATGTAGCATCAACATAATGTCCACCGAGCGCAAAGATGAATGCAACTCCAATATTCCTTGGGAGCCCGGCAATCTGTCAAACGCAGCCACTTAAGGACTGGTTTAATGAAAAAATAACACGCATGGCCAGAGGTCCCGTCTCTTTTTCAGCATTTCTTCTTCTTTCTTTCTCTCCATTCCCAGGAAATGTACAAAGCCAGCAAGTATGAGGTGTCTCCTGACATGAAACATGTGCTGCTGGCCTACAACGTCGCGCCGGTGAGCTTCTTATTTGTTTGCTTGTTTTTTGAATTAGCAAACTGACAGCCGAATATGTCAGCCGCCTCGGCTTTTTGGGGGAGGGGTGGGTGTGTGTGTGTGTGTGTGTGGCGCAGCATTAGCTTGTATCAGAGCAGAGGCAAAATGAAGAGAGGGAGGGAGGGAGGAGAAAGTAATCATGGTGGGGTGTGAAGGCCTGTCGCACACCGCTGGCTGTCAGTGACGGCGGCGGGGGCTAGCACAGCCGAGCGGAACTGTAGCAAGGCGAGGCAGAAACACAAACAAACCCCCTCGGCGCCGCACGGGCGAGATGAGATCGACAGCAGGAGCAGAACAGGAAGTGCTGGCTGGGAATTTATCATTTGTGTGCAATCCTGAAATAAAGTGCCCCCAACGACTGCGCCGGCTCTGCCAGCACCACGACATGCATCGACGCACTTTCATCTCCTAATACGGGCAGATCAAATATATTGAACCAATTGGCCGGCATGTGTCTGTGTGTTTACTTTGACTGTACAGAGAATTTGCTCTTACTGTTAGCGCGTGAAGGATGCTGGCAGATGCACAGCTTTTGAGCTATTACCAGGAGATGAATCGGAAATGCTCAGACACACGGCAAGAGTCTTGCGCTTGCATGCGTTTGCATTCATTATCCATCCTCAACCTCCATCGCGCTGATATATGACAGTCATCGTACCTATAGTCACACACTTACCGATGCACATTCACTCACACTCCATCTCTATAACACAATGAAGAGTTTGCACTAAGCGCCGCGTTTGCATACTAACACATGTTCAAATGTTCCTCCTCTGAATGTAAATGGGTCTCTTGTGGGCAGTGGCATACCCCAAGCAGCAAATGAGCCCAAGTGCATGCAAGAGTAGTTTTTCTTTCTTTCTTTCTTTCTTTTTTTTTGGCACTCATAAATAGTTAAGATGTCAGAGATGCTTGGTGAAAGCTGGGGATGATTCCAGGTTTTTTCCGAACTTCTGCCTTCGTCTCAGTTGCAGGCTCGTTATTAATGCAGAACCACTTGGAAATATATCATAGTTGAAGCGTCTGTTCTCCAAACTGTGAACAACAAACAAAAATATGCATTTGCTCTCAAGTTGCGTGCTCATTTCACGTCCTCATATAGCTGATTTCACATCACAGCTTCCCGTATATTAGATCTTGCCTCATTTTTGTCTGTATCTGTAGCTCGGCAGCTTGGAAACGACTGCCGGTCAACATATTTATGAGCCTCGATCAAATGTGACATCTGTACCATTTTCACAGCAAATAGGAGAGACAATATGTAAATTAGAGCAACTAAACTCAGAATTTAGCTGGCGATTGGGCGTAAGCCATCAGCACTCAGGAATTTACAGCAGCTTCTGGTCAAACAGAAAAAGGCTTTCGCGTGTTGACGTTGAGCCTGAAGTCAACATGAAACTTCTCTCCGGTTGAAAGTTTGACTTTTCCAACAAATCAATACCTCGTGCAACATCACAGAGTTGCACATTAGTGGAATGAATTTTTGCATTAAAGGTACAGTCAATAGAGATCTCAACAGTGGACAGTCTGGGGAATCAAACTAGCCAATCATGTCCTTTATTGTGTGTACACAGAACTGTTTGAGGGATTTGCAATAGATTCTTTGTATCTCGGGTGTTTTATCAGATTGCTCATTAGGATTTCAGTTATTAGTTCATATATCCATACCTCTTCTATGATATTCTAATTTTATGACATGCACATGTAGATGTACGCACTCTTGTCCTCATTGAGATGTTTGATTTGGACTCATCAAGCCTCCATTTGACTGGAATGTGGGTACTTCACATCCTATCTCTGGGAATTTAATCACATTACTTACCCATCAAACAGTTCTACTTTTGCTTGCATTACTTCGGTTCTCCGGCCATCTGCGTAATTGGATCTGACGTATTTGCTCAACAATGGCTTGGAAAGGAGTTCTGCCAGGAGACGAGACCAAAACAATGGAGCAGATCAAGACATCGGTTTTACTTTGAATTCTTTTAGCAATTATATTACGATACAACTGATCATTTTTAAATAATTTGTCAATTTGGATTTGGTTTCTGATTGCATTTGTTTTCATTCAATTCCGAATGCATACACACCAGTCAGCCAAAGCATCATAACCACCTGCTCAGTATTACAAAGGCGTCACTGCACATATTATCAAATCAGTGTAACTTCATTTTTATTACACTTCTCATATTCATAAAAAAGCAACACAAAGTGCTAAACAGTAAAAAAAAAAAAAAAAAAAACTATCTATAAAAACAAAGCATTACATTACATATTACATTCTGGCACATTATTAATATAACCAACATTGATTTCTACAAGATACTGAGCTACAAAAGTTCATGTGTTGGATCTGAACACACAGACCAGCCTGTTTCATAATGGCAGATTGAATAAGAATCTAAAATGAAAACCCAATATAGATGCGTTTTCACTTAAAACTTCTGTCAAATGTTGTAAATTGGGCCTCCGTTGCTTTTAGCCCTGCATCCTCACGTCCTCCGATTACCCCTGATTGTTACCAGCTGTGCCTCATTGTTCGTCTGAGTCCCTGAGTTGTTTTTCGATCCCTGGCTTTTCCCCTTCTATTGTTAAAAACGGTCTGATTCAGGACAGAGGACAAATCTTTGTTTCATGAGGAGGAAGCAAAAATACATCATCTCAAAATCCAAGGGCATGTGGAAAGATGAGGTGATAGGAAACTTAACGGAGACGAGCAGAACCAAAAATACCAACATTGTTATCAAAACGCCGCTGTGTAAATACCAACATTTTCTGGAAAAAAAAAAGTAAAACAAACTATGTATTTTTAATTGAAATGTGTTGTGAAACTGGTCCAGAAAATAGGGTTTGTTTTCGACTCTCAAACTGTGGAACCGCCCGTTGGTCAAACGTGGAACTGCATGTACTTTCAACATCTTCTTTGGCTATTTGCACACGTTTCTAGCTCTCCTGTAGTATCAACAGTGGACATCATCTAGACTTTATGTATTATTCTTATTGAGATAACAACACTTGCTTTTGAATAAGAAAAGGACGGATGTGATTAAATGTGCTTATCAAGCCGTTTTGAGACAAAATAATTCAGGTTGCTTTCAAGTTCTGTCCGTTTAAAGTTTGAAAGAGATGCTTATAATACAAGTTTTGTTGCCTTTGCTTCCAAAGAACACATTTGTTTTACATCAAATCTCACTATACTTGCCATTAAAGTTATCAGAAGAAACCTGCAGAAATTAAAATGCGAGGGTGAGCTGATGTTAGTCTATTTTTTCAGGTGTACCAGCACTCCTTCACGGCTTTCTACATCATTTGCAGTCTGGAAACTCCGTAAGTAGGCGTCACGGCTGCCTCTTTCCTATTTACATCCTGCTATGTTATATTTTGATGTAGTTTTTCACCTGACCTTGCCTCCCAAACGTATGTTGCACCTGTTCCTGCGGATGCCTCCCACAAAGCACCACTGACATCCGCAATGTTGTTTGCTTCCACATCTCTGCATCTCTGCCCTCTGCAGAGTTAAAGGGGTATCTGCCGATCTGTGGCCTCAAATCTGTGCCAGACCTGCTGCAGCATATGCAAATGATGTCTATGCTCACCTCAGCTCATTATTGTCTGGTTGTGCAACTGTTGCTGGGTGGGACTGTGTGGTAACTGATGTGATATGTCAGCAACAGGGTTATGGTTATGATTGTGCAGCATCTTTCTCCTAACATTCGGATTATAGAGCCTATAATGTAAATATATGCATGACTATATGTCTAAATTGATAAATACAAATAAAGGGGATGCCTGACTTTCCTTAATTTTCAGTTGCTTGTTAAGTACCTCATTACTTTAAATAAGGTAACTGCATTCAAATACTCATTTTTAGTAAATTGCACAGCACTGATTATGGTGTTATGTTATTGCCTTGCAGAATCAGTCTACCTTTCAGAAATGTTATGACTTTCAAGTTCTTTGAATGCCCACAGAAATGCAAGATGTAAAAAAAATAAGTTCCTTTTTTCCCGTGAACCTCACTCATCTCCTCATCATATATAACCATGCCTACTCAGCCTTAGTTGACAGTTCAATTACATGCATCGATCAGCTGGTATAGGATGTAAGATTATTCTTTTTTAACCATAGCTGTATATCACCTTTTGGAATTATTTCCAGCCTCTGTCAGTGTCTCTCCTGCTCAAATCTATTTCTGTGCTGCCCCCCAGTGGCGACGAGCCAGAAAGCCCCATTGGTTGATGACCTCATTCATCCTCCTCTCAGACAAAGACATAGAGGCAGTGGCACCTCTAATTCTGCAGCCTGCACCGCGCAGCACTTTCCCCAATAAGGGAAGGTGACACTGTTATAGAGCGCCGGTATTTATGGACGCACTTAAACCTTTGTGCTGCGATGTTCGACACTTGTTCCTCCGCCGCAGGCCGGGACGCCGACAGTCATCGTGTTCGTGTTTATGTGACTCTGCTCTGATCTGATGGTGTTTTTCTCCATCTGTGTGCACGCTCCAGGGAGACGTGGAACCTGAACCCTCCGGAGGTGCGAAATGCTCAGCTGCAGTACGCCGGCTGGGGGCCTCAGGATCAGCAACTGGTGAGAACACGCTGTCTCACATTCAGCTGAAATGCTGATGAATCGGTTAACAGAGAGAAGCGCTTGGATTGGAAACTGAAAAATTCTTCCAACACTACTATCCCACTGCTACTACTACTAATAATAATTGACACATTTTACAGATAGCCGAACAAATGTTCCATTTAAATGTAATTGATAACCATCTGGGAATTTTCATTGATATTGCCTTGAAACTCATAAATATTCACTAATAAACGGATGATTAAGATTCCCTCTCTGCATCAGACCAATTGATCTGTTTACAATTTCCTATGAACTCATGATGGCTGTGATGGTGTTGACCTCAAACGCCAGACAAAGCTTCATCTCAAAGTGGAAAGGCCTGATTGGACTTTCAGTTTTCTGCACTGCAACACATTTTTGTCTTTATCTTCTGGAGACAGTTTTCTCCTCAAGTCATCAAGTTCAAGTCTTTGAAACGAGGGCGCACCAACTATTTTGTCCTTCAGGGTGTAAATCATCCAAATGATTCACTGAGATTTCCCAGTAAACACGTCTTGAATTAAACTCTGTCGTTGGAAACATAAGAAGCCTCTTCCAAGACGAGTCGTCCTCCACCTTCATCACACAATCAAACTTGTCAACGCATTAATGAGCTGCAGCCTGTTGGTTTGCAGGCGAGTCAGACTGTAAGTGATTACATCCTGCAGCACAACGCTATTAATTACCCGTTATCTCGTCAGTGGATTAATTAACACCGTCGCTGGATTGATGTAGCCTCAAGTTTCCCACCGTTAGTCACGAAGTGCTTTTACCGGGTCACGTTAGCGCGAAGCCGAGCAGCTGGTTTCCCCGAAGGTCCCGATGTCCTCTGAGGTCGAGGTTAAGGCGAGAAATGTCCATCAGCCGAAACAAGCCCCGGAAACGTGTCGTCATATCCAGACGTGTAACTTGCATAAATCAGCCCACCTGTTATCCTTTTCCCAACTCCCCAACGCACTTGATTAAATCTTCCTTTACCTGCCCGTGGAGGACGCTCCGGTGCGTGCACACGCACAAACACAGCTGTCCGGCCACATGTTAAACCAAATGCACGTTGTTAAACCTCCCGCCCTGTATAAGTCTGCCAAGACGCACCAGTCGACCGATGCACCAGGCACATTTTGCATTTCGTCAGTCAATATTTATCAGCTTTAAGTCACCAGCAAGCGGTTCGGTCGGCTTGTTTAGATCAGAGTATTGGACAGAGACCTGTTTGCAGAGCGAGTCTCTGATGCTATCCTGCTTTCAACTCCAAAAAAAAACCTTGAATATGTGCTCCTGAGGCTATACTCTCAGGCTTGTGTTCAAGGCAGATTGGATGGGATGAAACTGTGGGATCTGTCAGTGTCGGTCAGTTGTTGAGATATGAGCAGTGCCACTTGAATCAAGCAAACAAGCCGACTGAGAATTTTTAAAGAGGGAGTGTTTGGTTCATTTCCAAGTAATCTCTGCATGTAGACTGTCAAAACTGAGAAACTTTGGATTGTCCACACACTAATAGGGATCGTAATAGTGATAGTAATTGGTGGTTAATTTGTTCCGTCGTAGATTGAACTTCAGAATTTACCAAACAAAACACGCCATACTGTTGAAACCATCCATTTTCGGATTAGATTGACTGAGGATTGTAGCCAATCTCAGTCAACTCTGAGTGAAACAGGGAAAACCTCTGTACAGGTCAGCAGTTCGCCGCAGGCTGAACACAAACAACACAACACAACACACTCACACCTCCAGGCACAGAGCCACCAATTAATCTAACAGGCACCTGTTCAGACTGGGATCAAGACAGACAACACAGAGAAATCCCGCAGAAAGAACATGCAAACCGTGCAAAAGAAAGGCCTCATCAGCCATTTTAATGGTTCAATATGAAATATTTGTTGACCTCATTTCAGAGGCCACAGTGACATGTAGTTCAAAATAAAATAAAAGATGAAGATAGTTTTTGAAGTTGTGAAGATTTTTTTTTTCCCTCCCTCCCCAAGTGTTTGTCGTCTTGGTATTTTATTTAGGATGATGGTTTTGAAATATTTATAAAAACCACTAAGTTGCTTGGTTGTTTTTCTCTTGAAGGGGTGTTTGTATTTTTGGTTGGTTAGCTGGTTGGTTAGCTGGTTGGTTGGCTAGTTGCCTGCTTATTCGATTGGTTGGTCAGTTGATGTGAGTTTGTGTCTGAATTACATTTGCATTTTTTCTACACTTATTGCAAATTCCACACATTTTTGCATTTCAGTAATGAAAAGTGATTAGAATAGAACAAACATCTCATGAAATATTTTCATACTTTTCTAAAAGCCCTGAACTATTTCAGATCATGCTTAGTGAAAGCACCTGAGTGTGTTCTACCTTGCACCGGGACACACATCAGGATTTGTTAGTGACATGTAACATTTGAAATGTGTTATTTTTGCAAAAAATATAATGCATCAACATTCCCCACTGCAGCTTTAACCTATTTACACGGCTAAAGTCGGTGTAAATAAGTGGCATGACATCCTCACAACAGCATTTTTATGTGCAAATGTGGTTTTTGTGGAAAGCAAATCCCCTGTGAATACAACGGTTTATTTTTCCACTCCCTGTAGGCGGCTAATCTCCAGCATGTGGCAGACACACACATTCACACGACTTTGGACGCTTCGCCTCGGGAGGGCGAACCCCTGTATAGCATGAGACGCACTTTGTTTTTCCTCTTAGTGTGTGTGCGTATGTGTGTGTGTGTGAGTGAGAGTGAGGGAGAAAAACAGTGACAAAATAAAAGCCAGAGGAGGAGAGAGAAACCAACACAGACTTTGCCTGAATCACTTAGGAGCACAAAGTGTCTTCTTTGCTGCTAAACTGTATAATGTTCTTAGTCACATCGTTTTAGGCTTTATGCCGGGGACTCTGATTGAAACAGACTTCTACTGTGTTTCAATCTACTGTGTATTCAATCAGTGCACCAGCCTTCAGACATTCTGAATTTAATTGGTCAAGATTAAAAAATTCCAGTTCCTGCGCTTCCCATGAAGTATCTCAGTTGAATATTACTTCAGACATCTGGCCGAGGCTTCAGTGTTTCACCAGAAGCTCTCAAGATTGTAACACACAAACCAGCTGGTTATGAACTTTTTTTTTTTTTGTATTGGGTTTTATAGTTTATCATTGTAACGTATCTTGATTTTTGAAGCAACCGAAACAAAAACGGTTCATTTGAAAGTAAAAAAGTAGAAATGTGGCCGCAGTCAGATTCTTCTTTTGATGTTTCGGTTTTCGTTTTATTGACGTATTCTATCGATAAAAGAAAGTTTTATGTCAAAATATGTTGCAAAATCAGTGCATTATTAACACAACATTT